>NC_056747.1:1333974674-1334242174 GCF_019279795.1 Protopterus annectens
GCAGTGGCCGATGTCTGTAACATAGTTGCACCTACCTACGACATGCAGACGCAATGCAGAGCCATCAATGACATCTGTATACGGTGACATACAAACAGCACGTATGGAGGGATGTGTGTACATAACGTGGTGAACCACCTGTCTAGATGTATGTGTGCAGGGGGTGGCTTACAGTTGTGTCACACACCATCCTATCATGCCATGTGCTAACTGTACGCTATGTCGCTGTTACGTGACGGTGCTGACATAATGCATACACAGCGGTCAGGTGTTAACAACTATATGTCATATGGCACCTGTAGCACCTACAACCTCCCGTGTGTATATAGCAGCACATTTGCCAGATATAGCGTTGGTACACATAATGCAATCAATACCGCTGCATGTCCATCAAACTTGTCATCATATGGCAGGTGTATCATTCTCAGCACTGCCATGTGTGTCCGAATGTGTGACCAGGGATGCCACATATCGTGGGGAATATGTCCCAGTTGCTATACATCCCTGTACACCATTGTAGAGATCTGTACATACGTCAGTGTGGGAAGCATGACGTTCGCCGGTGAGGTGCATCACACACATCGGCTGTCTGTATACACATGTGTGGTCACCACAGTGTGTGTGTGTCTGTATGTATGTCTGGTGCTTGGTGTGAGTGTGTATGCTAATATACGGTGGGAAATTATCACTGGCCCCACATGTTGACTAACCTGTAATGGTGATGCATTGCACAACCCTGTTGATGCCATAGGTCCCAGCCATACTGGCTACCTGTGCATGTCCCTTCTCTGTGACATGTCGTGTGGGTGCATAGTACTGTGAGGGTGATGACCACACAGGCAAGGGTCCCCAGCTGCACACTATGGGGTGTGCGTTATAGTGGTGTACACCCCGTGAATGCGGTCATGTTCACGTACTGTTACAGGGTCCAACTGCTGCACAGTGTGGCCTCCAGCTACCAAGTGACACCTCACATCATCATTGGCCAGGCCGCTGTGTACAACCCCTGCACCATGTCACCATACCTGTAATGTGTCCTGCTATGTATGTCACGTCTCTGTCCAGTGTAGCCTGTGGCAGCGACCACATGCGTCAGGTGCAGTATATGTGCGGACATCTGTGTCATGTTTGTGTGTCCAACAGTCAGGATGAGGGTACATGTAGCATGCTGATATTGCCAGACGTGCCTGTGTGTACTCCACAGTTACACGTGGGGGACTGCAAACACTGCTACCTGTAGGCACATGCAAGTACACCATAGGAGGGAACCAGGGTATCACAACCAACATGGTGCTACAGATGTAACCGAGACACATACCGTGAACACATCACAATGCATGCTGCACCTGCACTACATGGTGTGACTGGTGCATTCGACAGTACACAACCTATGTCACATACACAACTCAGTATTCACACACAATCACTGCAACATACACATCCCTCACTATGCATACACAGGTATTACATACACCTCTCACTATGCTGTTCACCCTGTGCATCAGAATATTTGTGCATAACCCTGCACCGATGGTGTGGATGATAGGGATGTGGCACAGGCTTCATCATATGCACAGGGTGATATGTTTGCCAGGGGCATAGGCTGCACCAATGGATAACATCATGTGTGTGTGTAAGGGCCGGTGAGTTGACTGGACATGTCTGTGCAGAATGCATGTGGATGTTGTGGAGCCCTACAGTTGTGTTTGCTGTGTGCGTGTATGTGTGTACACAGTTCTGCCATTTGTGATGCCTACACGGGGTATAATTGACAGCCCCAGATTGTACAGTGCAGGTTGTACAGCTCACTGTGTCCGTCCACAGCCACGTGACCTGTGCCTGCCTGGGGTTGCACGGGCACTACCAGGTGGAGGTACAGAGTGGCTACTGTCCGACGACACATGTCCGCTGGAACCGTGTCCCCACTGTGACCGTCCAGGGCCACGTCCACGTGGCCTGCTGTGTCCTGTATAGGAGTGACACACCAGTATGAACATTATCCATGACTGTATGACAGCCACAGGTTGCACTGTGCATGTGCACACATTCACCTGTGTAATAGCATATAGTATAGTATGCACATGTGTGCATACACAATGTAGCATACTGTAGTATGCAGCATGTGTGTCCACATACCTGGTATATGTTGTTACTTTACATTATTTACAGTGACACATGCAACTACATGGGATATAATAGCCATATGTGCATTACTGACTTACCATGCAACTCCAGGCTCATTGGTTGGGAGACACCCACCTCCACGATGGCAGCTAGTGTTTTTGGATTCTGTTCCCTGGGTGTCCCCAGACTGGCCAGTAGCTCCTCGGTGTGTGTGAGTGGGGGCTGGGTTGGTGGCCCACCACCTGTTCCACCTTGTTCCCTGGCGATTGCAGTGGCACGCTCTTTTGCATGTCGTATCAGATCCATGCAGTGTCTGCGCACCTGCTGGTGGGTGCGGTTATGGCCACCCATATCGTTCACCCTCCTGCGTAGATCCTGCCACAGGTCATCCCGCTGTTGGGCATGCTGTGGCACATGGCTGAACAACAAGTCATAGTTGTCATGGAGCTGTGGGATGAGGACATCATCCTCCTGGCGGGTGCATGCTGGGAGGCGTGTACGGGGCATTATCTGTGGGCATTATCTGTAAAACATAATGATGGTGACAGGTCACAGTTTCAGAGATGTACAGAGATACTGCTGCACATACATTTCTATGACATCTACTGCATCTGCACAGTTATCTTTGCAAAGCACCATGACGCTGACATGACTGACGTGTTTGTGTCACACATGTCACACCCATTATGCATTGGATATCATCACCATATATGTGTGTCACCTCATTACAGTGTTCATACTCCATGTAAATGCTGTCTTGCTTGGGCATGTCTATTTGCCTGCACTTGTGTTCTTACCTATCTGCACATGCCTCGATGTGTCCACGGTACTACTGTTGACCTGGATGCTGTGTATATGTCACATATCAACACAGACACAGCCGGAATGGACTTGAGCAGTGACAATGCACACATACGCATGGACACCTGTACATGCATGTATTTTGCCATATACATCTACACAGCACTGTACAACTGTTCAACATCCTGACACGGATCGCCTGTATTACACATGTGATAGACATGGGACAATGGATAGTCAGACGACATTCGCAGGGATGGTCATCAACCATAGGATGTGTGGGCACGGTTTCCATGCTGTTACAGATGGCCATTGTGCCACTGCAAGCTGCATCAGTGCCACATTACTGATCCAGTCAGTTGATAGTACATCTACCATGCGGCCATCACACCATGTATGACTGGGATGACATCTGCAGCTTTGATGGACAGGGTTGCATGGTATGGTGGAGTATGTCGCATATATGGCAAAGGGATCTGTCCAGCCTGTGACGATCCTAGTATTAGGACAGTGGCTGTCCATGACATATGTCATATAGATCAGGATATGGACATGTAGCATGTCCATCATCATGGTGTAGCAAATGTCCTTCTGCAAGGTAGACGGCATGCTGCATAGTGGAGGTGTGGATTGTGAAGGCTGGTATCGCACATCCATTCATAGCCATTACCCCTTACAGGTGGTATGTGATCCAATATTGGTCACCACAGTGCTGTATATGCCTGGCCAGTGATCTCCGTGCTCATGGATGGCACCCTGACATGACATGGGTACCTCAGATGACTACCTAAGGGGCCTGGAGATGTCACCATGTCGGGGGGTGCACTGCACAGCACCATCCCTTACACAGTGTCCATAATGTTGACCACAGCCTAGGTAGCAGTTTATGGGTACAGGGATGTTCACCTAGCAGTGACACTGCTGGTATCATCCATCAGACTGTGCACATATGTCACACACCTCACACACACAGCCCATTCTGTATGTTGTTCACAACACTGACACAGCTAAACTGATAGGTCAAGGCCATTCACAGCCTTACATACACAGATGCCTAACAGTTGTCTGTGTGGTATGGGCTACAATGAGGGTGGGGTACAACACATTAACCCTGTTCTACTGTATCTGGCACAGATGTGCTGTGCACATGTCACTCTTGCACCTTTTGTAGTTGTGAGTCTGTCAACAGGCCACTGGTGGAACACTCCTGTGACATGCAAAGGTATTTGTAATCAAATATCCGTGCTATCTTGAACATCTGTAGTGCTAACATCTACAGTGCTAATGGTTCATGGACACGCACACCATACTCAGCAGGGTTATAGTGCGGTGCCACACTAAATGACTGTCATCACCACTTGTGGGTTGATATTATCCAACACCCTATCTGTATTGTATGGTTATGCTAGGCACTTGTTCAGAACATGTGAGCATGTCATGAGCTACTGATTACTATAGTGCCCATTCCACACCATTTCCCACAGGTACACTGGCTGTCCTACACTTCCCAGCTTGCTTAAGGTACGACAGCTGTTGTACACATGTAACGCACATATCCTGTGGGACATGGTTGTATATACAGGCATGTCCAACTGTCACGTACCAGTGCTACTGCCTGTCTATATGAGGGATATGTCGTACATGTGGCAATAGAGCAATTGTCTCATGTGCACATTCAATGCTCACTTCCCAACATACGGCACTACAGCCTGTGGGAGATGCACGTCTGCAGCCGTGCTGGGCCCATAGCTCTCAGGTGTACCTCATTACGGGGAACATACCTCATTTAGGGTTATAAAAGGTGCATGTTCCTCAAGGTTCCACATTGGAAGGGTCTGTCACACATTCATTGTTGTACATAGTTTACCTGCTAGCCATGGCTAGATAGATGAGAATCATATTAATTCATTGGAATATCTGTTTTATATGTAATACCAGCCTATTTTAGCCATCATATGCCCTTCCTAGTTGACGCTGTTAGTAAGCCTGTTGTAAGTGTTCCACATTTCGCCCATTTGTCACACGGTATGAGGGCTAATGTTCCTCATTTTGGGGACAGGAGGCTGACAGCTATGGCTGGGGGTAATGCTGTCACCAACCCTGACTGCACCTGACAGTCATTTGGGGATGTGTAACATTCGCAACACACTCCACCCATCACATAGTCTCACATAATCTACACCACTGGCCACACCTACGAGGACAACCTGTGCAGTACGTCTCCATACTCACTGTAGGCACCAGAGGTAGCCCCCATCATGGAAGACAACATCACCAGCTTAGAGCCCACAGACTCATGTGTGCCCACCACATACAGCCAATAGTGTGTTATAACATTCACAACACACCAGTCATAGCTGACTCTGTAGGGTGTCACACTGCAGTTCCACACAGCAGGCTACACAAGGCATTAGTCGCTTGCATCTTGCTGTCGGGTAACTGCTTCTGCAACATAACCTATGCACCCATGCCACACCTCACCAGGTACGATATGTCTTTCATTCGCCATGTTAGTGTGACTGCCCTGTGATGCCACTTCACAGACTACGTGTGCAGGGACCTGCAATAGCTCACTAGTCTTATAGCCCTGAGGGTGTGGGCCTAGCCCTGGGGAGCATTTTACATTTGTCCGGACACGATACCACTGTACAATGACCGACTGTGTCACTTCAACAGTTGCCTATGCTCCTGTTGTCATTCCACAGGCATGTAGTATCTGTCCGCTATGACTGTTCTGGTCAAACACAATGCTGTGGCACAGATGACTTGCACCTGTCGGCCCCGGGAGTACAGCTCACATGCAAGGCTCTTGCTGCTTTTATACTGCCTGTCCTGCACAGTTTCCAATTACTGTCACCGGCAGGGCGGTAACTGGCATGCATGACATAGGGTCATGTGACACATTGCTTGCATCTTCCCCTGTGACGCACGCAGGCAAGGCACACCTTATAATGCACCACTCCAACATCTCTGCAGTGACTGGGACCTGCCTGTAGGCTCTGCAGAGCACACCTGCAATGACAGGTTATAGACGGACCATACCTTTCAGGCACGTAGCTGGACCGGCACACCCACAGCTGAGGGGTTCCCATATCCCACTATGTTTTGCACACATCCTGGCAAGTTGCTTAGCTCGATGCATCAGAGGTGCTCCACGTGCAACTAACTGTGTCCGGGACCACTATACACATTGTAACAAGTGACAGAGTCAACATCATACCCCACGGGTAACATACCTTCTATGATGGTATAGTGGACAGTGGGCCTCAGCTACTACTGATGTGTGACTGACACTACCCCACACTTCACTGGGATAGCCACTCATGTACCGACACATCCATGAGTCATACCCTCCACTCTGCTGGATCAACACATACACACCACCTCCAAGACCTACATTACCCTTGGCATGAACACTACCACCATGTGACAGGTGTTACACACCTGGGGTTATCCCCTCATTGGTGGATTCCGAACATATGCTAATCTACCTTGTTAGCCACATCCCGGCAACACACCCATCACAGCATACACAGTACATGTGTACTACAACACCTACTACAGACATCTGCTGACAGCGGTTGTTAACATCATGACACCCGTGCAGATGGACAATGCACATACAAATGCTGACACATACCCCAGTGCACTTAATTAGCATGTACACAACTGCATGGATCATGCTATTCCACACAGAGCCATGATGGTACACACCAGATAACAGACGCCACTCTGGTGGTCATGTTCCACAGACATATGATGTACAACAGCAGGTGTAGGCTGTTGCACAGTGGTGTACATTCCCATGTGGGGTGGCTCACTGGTCAGCCGTGGTGGGGCCACAGGGTCCCTCATCACATACTCCAAGACTAGCTACATAAACATGACTGCCACACATTCCGGGGTGTACCACCAGGCATTATGGTGGTATGTCAGTATTCGATGGCTACACCCACATCTGCTATCACATACAACAGTCACTCAGGAACATTGCAGACCCAGGTATTGTTGGCAACATGCTGGAGGATGGATTCAATGCTGACAGTACACCCTCTCACTCACTACAGGGCCGCAATCCATACATGAACATTGTGTTGTCCCTGTGGTCACACCTACACAGTACTGACCTACACTCTATGTGTCCTGGGACACTGGCCCCATGTCACCTTCCAACGTCCCAGGCTGTGATGTCCACCAACCTCTGAATTACATGTCTCCCCACTAGGCCACCATATTCAGTAATAGCCTTGTTTCAGACATTGTAGACCCTGAATGGCACACAGCAGCATTTATCACACTACACACAGGTGGCACCGCATTGCACGAGTGGGACTATAGTCCTACACACCTGACTGGACTATTCTGCATGGCTATGGGGCACATCATCAAGGACGTCATTCTCAGAGACATTGTTGGTCTCCCGTCCTCTGCTGCCACCCGGGTTGGGCTTGTTAAGGCCAGAGCATGGCCCCTACACATGGTGGACTCCTTTCATACAGTTACCAGGGCAGTTGCTGATGGTATGGGAGTCCACACATCCTACATTGTCCTCTCATTGCCTTTCAGCACCATTCCCCATTCTGGTATTGACAACATACACATCCACCTGCACATCGTACCCTGTGTCTCAGGATGTTATGCTATGTGGCTCATGGACAGGACACACAGTGAGGCCAGCATACCATAGTACCTACTACATGTCAGGTACTTTGGCATACCACGGTCCTCAGTCATAGGGCCCCTCATGTTAAGTATATGCTTCCCTGCGGAACAGGCTGGCACAGGGGACTTTCCCTGCCTAGCTTTAGAACCCCTACATACCAAGCGCCATGATTGCTCCACCAGCTGATACTGACTCTAACCATATGGGTGTCGCTGTGACAGATACATAATATGAATATCATGGCATCAAGCTGCATGACACAAGGTGCATGCACATCACCTTTGCATTACACCATTCACCTACTGACTATCACATGGATGGTAGTCCCCTACGTACATATCACATTGTACATGTTTGCAGTACACACTTATGTCGCACCCACTCCTGTGGTTACCGTATTGCCACTGTGGCATGGATATCCTCCTACGTGGCCACACCTATCTGTACTGGGTGTGTAACTGGTACATAGGCACCCATTGTACCTCTGAACTCAAGACATCTACACACATTCAAGGGTACACCACCCCATTTAGGGTGTACCTTACACAACAGCTACAGCTTTACATGCCACAACATTAACACACCATGACATTTACTGAGCTCCGACAGTTTAAATATGCGGCTGCACTACGGACACCACATCTGTACACATTTGCATACTACATACTCAGGGGTGACCTCTGCTGATCAGACAGGGCCCATGTCCACAACATTATTGATGGATATACTCCTCATACGCAACATAAGCAGAGGCCACTGTGAGCAACATGCTCATGGATATGTGCACACACGCCACAATGAGTGGGATGTGCTTCTGGGTTACATTCCCAAACCGGACACTCACCATGCTGTGGAACATAAGTCCTATGTACATCACTCAGGGACACTCAGTAGCACTGTTCATGTGGTACCTCCCTTGGTGGTTGGGAGACACATGTAGGCCTGGGATCACTGCAGTGGCTGTACTGTTCAGTGGTGCAGGTGACACCTGGCTCTGCTCTTCACAGGACACTACCCTGGAGAGGTGCCACTAGTGTGAACACTGTAGTTGTGCTTACACATGGACTTGACAAACTGCATAGTACCCCACTATGCACCTGTGCAGCTATTACATGTCCTTTGTGCATGGTTACTTGGTAGCCCTTCCATTTAGATTAGCTATCATGCTATTACTATGTCCCATACCTACAGGCCATATGTATCCTGTTATTGTACATACCAATAGACAATACCTGTGGTATGCATGATATGCCTGTTATGCTGTGTAGAATATCTGTCATATCTACCTATAATACTATACATTACACATATTTCACATAGTATCCCATAATGCACAGCATACTTGCTCAGCGGGACCACCTTACATATGTCATTAACGTTATATGCCCATACACATGCGTGCTGTGACAGTATATCAACATATACTATCCCCTGCTATGGCACGTCCTTGTTGGACATACCCTACCACTGATGGTGGGTTGTATGGCATTGTTCTGTTTAATGGCCTCATGTAGCATCCCTTGTGGTGTCTGTGCTGTGTACCTTGTGTCCCACTGCTGGACGCACAGATTCTACAAGCGTTACTATGCTCAGCAAGACATCACTACATAAATACCTTTCCCCACTTTATGCATTGCGGACATGTTTAATTAATGCAAACCAGGCTATACATACAGTAAAACTAATTAATACAGATCATGCTATACATAACCTTACATATCGGGCATTCTACATACCTTGTTGTCGTTACGGCATTTCATTTCTATCTCTCTCACAGTGTTTCAACTGTTATTCGGTATGAGCATACGGTTTGAATGTCTGGCAAGTCATCCTTATATACGTCGATACCTGAAACATGTGGATTCTTCCCGCCAATTGGTGTTCCTGAGTGACTAATTACTTGCATATCAGCTGTGCAGCTACTCCATTCGCCAATTACGCGACGACATTGGGGTATAATTGGATTCTCCACTTGGGCGTTGCCTATTTGCCCTACCTTCGGGGAGACGGTCTGTATTGTGTTTTGTTATGAGTAACTGCAACTGCTGTGCATGGAGACAATTATAGTTTGGATTCATGTCCCCCGTGGATTGTGTGTGACAGGTAGAGTATTTGGTTCAACGTGTGGGTGTACCTGTCATCCCGGCGTCTGATAACGGAGTATTGCAATCAAAACCTGTAACATGGCTGTTTGTTCCATTATACAACGCCTGCAATTTTGCATGTCGCCTTTAATTGTGTCTCACACGGTATGTTGAGGGTTCTGCAGATGTAATTGACTGGCTGGATGTTTGTGCTGCTATTACAGTTTGTATTGCTTTAGTTTCTAGTGTGGGGGATGTCGGTGGTTGTACATAACATATACGGTTTGTGGGCCTTGCATTTCTACATTATCCGTATATATGTGTGTGCGCTCCGTCCCTAATTAGAGAGCTAACAGTTAGTAGACTTATGTTACGGGATTGTACGTTGGGCCGTTGTTAATTGGTTTCTATATCGTCTGCAGGTGAGCTTGCTACTTGTATACCTCCGTAATTGAAGCGATATATCAGGGGATATGTGTAGGTGACAGCTATCCCTTGTATTTCTGTCCCAGATATTTGCAGTTATTGTGGTTGTGTTGTTAAAAGAGCCTGTTTGCCATGGGTTGCCAACTTATCATATGGTCATTGTTGGACACTTGCGGGACACAAAGCGGTATTTACAGGCCAACACGTAGCCACGGTCAGTACACAGGTAGCACATACTTTTATGCTCACTACATACCTATTGTTGTGTGACTTTGGATACTTATCATATTGCATGTAACATTTAAGTTTCTTACATGCAGGCATAACTATTAAATACGACTGTTACATTATATATGGGACATACCATCTCGGACATTTGCCCTTTGTACTGTTTTATGTCAGGACACACCTGCCCAGGGTGGGGATGTCCCTCCTACTGTGGTACAGGTAGTAACCGTATGCCTACGGCTAGCTATACCCAGACCTACCATACTGATCTGCCTCTGACTTGGCACCAACATACACATGTTGCGGACACACACACACATTACAGTCACACAGAAATGCACACGGCACCCTCAACGCACATTTACACAGACTACGGCACTCACAGACACAGTTGAACACAGTACCTACGTGGACCGCGACACCGTCAGCGGTGGCAACCCGTCCCTTCATATCATCATACTATTACTCGCGGATGTACTGTTCCGGTACTGTGTTCTATCGGTCTTTCAGCCTCGTGGTTACGCATGTCGGTATGTTACACATTCTATGGTTGGCGGTATCCTATTTATTTGTACCTCCAAGATGTTATGAATGTCGTTGAACTATCTATCATATTTGCAGATATCGCTGAATCCATCTATATCACCATATATCCCTCTATTGCCCTTTCTATCTGTATTATATATATGCATATGTGTACATATATATATATATATCTATATATATATATATATATATATATATATATATATATATATCTATATATATATATATATATATATATATATATATATATATATATATATATATATATATATATATATATATATATATATATATATATATATATATCTATATATATATATATATATATATATATATCTGGCGGGGAACGTGACAGGCACACAGCACCACCATATGCTGTAAGACTCATGTACTCTTCAGGTGTTGGCATTCCATGTTCCACTGGCTGTTGTGTTTACAATGTTTGAGGGCTGCCTATGTAGGAGTCACACATTGGGCCACCTATACATTACAATTTACAGGTGGTCATGTTTGTGTGCCATCCATTTTAGTGTGTGTGCAGGTGGAGAGTTGTCAGTCCGTAGGGGCCTACACGGTCAGAGTATGTGCTATACGTTCCCTCTTTGCCAAGGCGTAGGCATATTGGGCATGCCTCCGTCTGCCTACTGGGGCTAGCACAGTGTGTTCATGGTCTGAATCCCTCTGTGCCTGTACTGGCCTTGGCAATTGCGGTGGGCTATGAGGGCCTTCACCATTTTGTCTCTGCTGCAGCTGCTTCCGCAGGATCATATTATGTAGCATGGCACATACTATGACGATGTGGGCACACGTGCCTGGAGAGTACTGCAAGGCTCCACCAGATGTATCCAAGCACCGGAACAGTGATTTCAGCATCCCGAACACACACTCTATGATGATTCTGGTTTGTGCGTGTGCCTCATTATGGCATTCTTACATGGGTGTGTGTGTGCATTTCTGATGGGAGTCATCATCCACGGCTCCAGTGCATAGCCAGCATCCCCCACGAGATGGCCATGTGGGATGTCCCCCCTGACAAATACTTGATACAGCTGTGAGGCATGCCAGATATGGGAGTCATGGTAGCTTCCAGGGCTGCCAGCACACACATCCATGATAATGCCCTGGGCATTGCACATGACCTGGCAGTTGATGGAGTGGAATCCCTTGCAGTTTATGTAGCGCATACCCTGCTCACCGGGTGGTGACTTGATTTGTATGTGCGTGCAGTCTATCGTACCCAGTACCTCTGGGTATTGTGCCACATGGTGGAAGTGACGCATATTGCTGGCCAACTCCTCCTGAGTTCTGGGGAAGTATATCTGCTCATTGGCATGTGGTAACATGGCATCCAGGAACTGGTGTAGTACCCTGGATGCTGATGCCTGTGAGATTCCCATTATATCTCCAGTTGGCCTTTGAAAGGTACCTGTGGCCAGTATTCGCAGGCTTACACTTACCTTCGTGTCCACTGGTATGGGTTCCCCTCTGTTGTTTCTGGTTCTCAGGCGTGGCCGGCACAGCTCCACTATTTGCTGTAAGATGTCTCTGTCCACCCTGTAACACTCTACTATCTCCAGGTCATGTAGCTCCTGGTAGGTTACCCTTGGTCTGAACACTCTCCTTCTCCTCTGAGGCCTGCGGTGGTTGTCGGCATCATCCTCCACAACACCGTCAGTCTCTAACACATGCTGATGAATCACAGCTATGGCAGCTCCCAACATGTACATTTTAAAAGTTCCCCGTGTGTTTACACCTATGGTGCGGTGTTTGGGAATACACAGGTATGTGTTGGGTGCTTACACACTTTATACTATTGTGCTGTGAACACCGATGATGTCATAGTATGTGTCATGTGTGTGTGTATGTACGTTCGTAGCTACAGGTTATGTTATGTGTTTTACTGCCGGAACTACTATTGTGGTGCCTTTGGTGTTGAATTACATTTGCCTGCCGTGGATTACCTCTTGACCTTCCCTTTACATTTCTACGCGTTGCACCTACCATTTTCTGGCGTGCATCCTGCAGCCTACTTTCATTTGTACTTTCCTGGACTTGGCGTATCTTGCGTTATGTGTGCTACTGCTGGTCTGCTGTCAGTTTGCTTTGCTCTGCTGTGTCAGGTCTCCTATCTTTGCAATCCAATACCTCCCCTCCTTTCTTTGCATTCACATGCCTCCCCTATCCTGTTTTGCAGGTTTCTGCAAGCAGACTTGTCAGCTGCCGTCGATTGGCCTTCGTGGGTTGATTGGTGTTGATTGCTCATTAGTACTCCAACTACCCTACTTCCGCATTTCCTTTTCTTCCCCTAACCTTCCTGTTTCTGCTATTGTTTGCGGCGCGTGCGTCCGATTACTGGGTTTCGGGCACGTTTTCATCCTCGTACACATGCGCTTTTGGCCACCATGTGTGCTCTCAGCTAAATGATTCCTCCCCACCCCTATCCTGCAGCTTTGCTTATCAACGGACAGGCCTGATTTGCAAAGCTCCAATGTGCTTAGTGCTACAGTGGCACACCCCTCTGCTGATGTCATATATCTCCTCTGAGCCACTCCTCAGTGTTATACCGCTGCGCCTTATGGTACAACCTTCCTCCGGCGGGACATTTGCGATTCAGTATTATCTGCCTCATTTGCATGGCATTGACTACTAATTCATAGTTACCGCGCCGAACACTATCGCAAGCCCTTAGCAACCCTTGCACCTTGGTTGTGGTGTTCCATGCCTACCATTGTGTGTTATGCTGTAAGCCTGATTTCTATTACGTTGCGATTTTATGACATTTTTATATTATTTCTTTATGTTACAGCTTCCGCACACATGCCCTGCGGTTCTGCTGTGCATTACTGTGGACATGTCATTAAATGTTGTTATTTATGTGTTGTGCATCTTTTCTTATGCCATTGGCTGTGTATTTCGCCATTGGCATATGTTCACGTTGTGATACCTGGGTCTGGCCCTCTTCCATAGCTCCGATGTTCTGTTTGGGAAAATGTAAACCGTGTTTTTTGGTTTACATTTCCGTGAGCACCACTTCATGAATCGCTATATGCCTTCATTTGCATGGTGCAACACTGCACATGGGGTGATTTGCATACCTACGCTGGGGGCTGCACAGATCTGACATATGCCGGGTGTGCACGTGGAATTGGATCATACCTGAATCGCTCAGCAGCCATATTTGGCATTATAATGCCTACGCTATGCGTGCGCCTGGCGCAAGCTTCATGAATCCCGGGGGTATTTTATATTTTGTGATAGATCTGTTTAAGATGTATTTTATATTTTGTGATAGATCTGTTTAAAATAGACTTTATATTTTGTGATAGATCTGTTTAAGATAGATTTTTTTATTTTGTGACAGATCTATTTAATATATATTTTATATTTTGTGATAGATTTTTTTATTTTGTAATAGATCTGTTTAAGATGTATTTTATATTTTTTGATAGATCTGTTTAAGATGCATTTTATGATAGACCACTTTAAGATGTATTTTATATTTTGTGATAGATCTGTTTAAGATATATTTTATATTTTGTGATAGATCTGTTTAAGATGTATTTTATATTTTGTGATAGATCTGTTTAAGATGTATTTTATATTTTGTGATAGATCTGTTTAGGATGTATTTTATATTTTGTGATAGATCTATTTAAGATGTATTTTATATTTTGTGATAGATCTGTTTAAGATGTATTGTACATTTTGTGATAGATCTGTTTAAGATAGATTTTATATTTTGTGATAGATCTGTTTAAGATGTATTGTATATTTTGTGATAGATCTGTTTAAGATAGACTTTATATTTTGTGATAGATCTGTTTAAGATAGACTTTATATGATGTGATAGATCTGTTTAAGATGCATTTAATATTTTGTGATAGATCTGTTTAAGATGTATTTTATATTTTGTGATGGATCTGTTTTAAGATAGACTTTATATTTTGTGATAGATCTGTTTAAGATGTATTTTATCTTTTGTGATAGATCTGTTTAAGATGTATTTTATATTTTGTGATAGATCTGTGTAAGATGTATTTTATATTATGTGATAGATCTGTTTAGGATGTATTTTATATTTTGTGATAGATCTGTTTAAGATATATTTTATATTTTGTGATAGATCTGTTTAAGATGTATTTTATATTTTGTGATAGATCTGTTTAAGATGTATATTTTGTGATAGATATGTTTAAGATGTATTTTATATTTTATGATAGATCTGTTTAAGATGTATTTTATGTTTTGTGATAGATCTGTTTAAGATGTATTTTATATTTTGTGATAGATCTGTTTAAGATATATTTTATATTTTGTGATAGATCCGTTTAAGATGTATTTTATATTTTGTGATAAGTCTGTTTAAGATGTATTGTATATTTTGTGATAGCTCTGTTTAAGATGTATTTTATATTTTATGATAGCTCTGTTTAAGATGTATTTTATATTTTGTGATAGATATGTTTAAGATGTATTTTATATTTTGTGATAGATCTGTTTAAGATGTATTTTATGATAGATCTGTTTACGATGTATTTTATGATAGATCTGTTTAAGATGTATTTTACATTTTGTGATAGATCTGTTTAAGATGTATTGTATATTTTGTGATAGATCTGTTTAAGATGTATTTTATATTTTATGATAGATCTCTTTAAGATGTATTGTATATTTTTTGATAGATCTGTTTAAGATGTATTTTATATTTCGTGATAGATCTGTTTAAGATGTATTTTATATTTTGTGATAGATCTATTTAAGATATATTTTATATTTTGTGATAGATCTGTTTAAGATGTATTTTATATTTTGTGATATATCTGTTTAAGATGTATTGCATATTTTGTGATAGATCTGTTTAAGCTGTATTTTATATTTATGATAGATCTGTTTAAGATGTATTTTATATTTTGTGATAGATCTGTTTAAGATGTATTTTATATTTTGTAATAGATCTGTGTAAGATATATTTTATATTTTGTGATAGATCTGTTTAAGATGTATTTTATATTTTATGATAGATCTGTTTAAGATGTATTTTATATTTTGTGAGAGATCTGTTTAAGATGTATTTTATATTTTGTGATAGATCTGTTTAATATATATTTTATATTTTCTGATAGATCTGTTTAAGATATATTTTATATTTTTGATAGATCTGTTTAAGATGCATTTTATGATAGATCAGTTTAAGATGTATTTTATATTTTGTGATAGATCTGTTTAAGATGTATTTTATATTTTGTGATAGATCTGTTTAAGATGTATTTTATATTTTGTGATAGATCTGTTTAAGATGTATTTTATAATTTGTGATAGATCTGTTTAAGATGTATTTTATATTTTGTGATAGATCTGTTTAAGATGTATTGCACATTTTGTGATAGATCTGTTTAAGATAGATTTTATATTTTGTGATAGATCTGTTTAAGATGTATTGTATATTTTGTGATAGATTAAGATAGACTTTATATTTTGTGATAGATCTGTTTAAGATGTATTTTATATTTTGTGACAGATCTGTTTAAGATATACTTTATATGTTGTGATATATCTGTTTAAGATGTATTTTATATTTTGTGATAGATCTGTTTAAGATGTATTTTATATTTTGTGATGGATCTGTTTTAAGATAGACTTCATATTTTGTGATAGATCTGTTTAAGATGTATTTTATCTTTTGTGATAGATCTGTTTAAGATGTATTTTATATTTTGTGATAGATCTGGGTAAGATGTATTTTATATTTTGTGATAGATCTGTTTAGGATGTATTTTATATTTTGTGATAGATCTGTTTAAGATATATTTTATATTTTGTGATAGATCTGTTTAAGATGTATTTTATATTTTGTGATAGATCTGTTTAAGATGTATTGTATATTTTGTGATAGATCTGTTTAATATATATTTTATATTTTGTGATAGATCTGTTTAAGATATATTTTATATTTTTGATAGATCTGTTTAAGATGCATTTTATGATAGATCAGTTTAAGATGTATTTTATATTTTGTGATAGATCTGTTTAAGATGTATTTTATATTTTGTGATAGATCTGTTTAAGATGTATTTTATATTTTGTGATAGATCTGTTTAGGATGTATTTTATAATTTGTGATAGATCTGTTTAAGATGTATTTTATATTTTGTGATAGATCTGTTTAAGATGTATTGCACATTTTGTGATAGATCTGTTTAAGATAGATTTTATATTTTGTGATAGATCTGTTTAAGATGTATTGTATATTTTTTGATAGATTAAGATAGACTTTATATTTTGTGATAGATCTGTTTAAGATGTATTTTATATTTTGCGATAGATCTGTTTAAGATGTGTTTTATATTTTGTGATAGATCTGTTTAAGATGTATTTTATATTTTGTGATGGATCTGTTTTAAGATAGACTTTATATTTTGTGATAGATCTGTTTAAGATGTATTTTATCTTTTGTGATAGATCTGTTTAAGATGTATTTTATATTTTGTGATAGATCTGGGTAAGATGTATTTTATATTTTGTGATAGATCTGTTTAGGATGTATTTTATATTTTGTGATAGATCTGTTTAAGATATATTTTATATTTTGTGATAGATCTGTTTATGATGTATTTTATATTTTGCGATAGATCTGTTTAAGATGTATTTTATGATAGATCTGTTTAAAATATTTTATATTTTGTGATAGATCTGTTGAAGATGTATTGTATATTTTGTGATAGATCTGTTTAAGGTGTATTTTATATTTTATGATAGATCTGTTTAAGATGTATTGTATATTTTGTGATAGATCTGTTTAAGATGTATTTTATATTTTATGATAGATCTGTTTAAGATGTATTTTATATTTTGTGATAGATCTGTTTAAGATAGATTTTATATTTTGTGATAGATCTGTTTAAGATGTATTTTATATTTTGTGATAGATCTGTTTAAGATGTATTTTATATTTTGTGATAGATCTGTTTAAAATAGACTTTATATTTTGTGATAGATCTGTTTAAGATGTATTTTATATTTTGTGATAGATCTGTTTAAGATGTATTGTACATTTTGTGCTAGATCTGTTTAAGATAGATTTTATATTTTGTGATAGATCTGTTTAAGATGTATTGTATATTTTGTGATAGATCTGTTTAAGATAGACTTTATATTTTATGATAGATCTGTTTAAGATGTATTTTATATTTTGTGATAGATCTGTTTATGATGTATTTTATATTTTGTGATAGATCTGTTTAAGATATATTTTATATATTGTGATAGATCTGTTTAAGATAGTCTTTATATGTTGTGATAGATCTGTTTAAGATGTATTTTATATTTTGTGATAGATCTGTTTAAGATGTATTTTATATTTTGTGATAGATCTGTTTAAGATGTATTTTATATTTTGTGATGGATCTGTTTTAAGATAGACTTTATATTTTGTGATAGATCTGTTTAAGATGTATTTTATATTTTGTGATAAATCTGTTTAAGATGTATTTTATATTTTGTGATAGATCTGTGTAAGATGTATTTTATATTTTGTGATAGATCTGTTTAAAATAGACTTTATATTTTGTGATAGATCTGTTTAAGATAGATTTTTATATTTTGTGACAGATCTATTTAATATATATATTATATTTTGTGATAGATCTGTTTAAGATATATTTTATATTTTGAGATAGATCTGTTTAAGATGTATTTTATATTTTGTGATAGATCTGTTTAAGATGTATTTTATATTTTGTGATAGATCTGTTTAAGATGTATTTTATATTTTGTGATGGATCTGTTTTAAGATAGACTTTATATTTTGTGATAGATCTGTTTAAGATGTATTTTATATTTTGTGATAGATCTGTTTAAGATGTATTTTATATTTTGTGATAGATCTGTGTAAGATGTATTTTATATTTTGTGATAGATCTGTTTAGGATGTATTTTATATTTTGTGATAGATCTGTTTAAGATATATTTTATGTTTTGTGATAGATCTGTTTAAGATGTATTTTATATTTTGTGTTAGATCTGTTTAAGATGTATTGTATATTTTGTGATAGATCTGTTTAAGATGTATTTTATATTTTATGACAGATTTGTTTAAAATGTATTTTATATTTTGTGATAAATCTGTTTAAGACGTATTTTATATTTTGTGATAGATCTGTTTAAGATATATTTTATATATTGTGATAGATCTGTTTAAGATAGTCTTTATATGTTGTGATAGATCTGTTTAAGATGTATTTTATATTTTGTGATAGATCTGTTTAAGATGTATTTTATATTTTGTGATAGATCTGTTTAAGATGTATTTTATATTTTGTGATGATCTGTTTTAAGATAGACTTTATATTTTGTGATAGATCTGTTTAAGATGTATTTTATATTTTGTGATAGATCTGTTTAAGATGTATTTTATATTTTGTGATAGATCTGTGTAAGATGTATTTTATATTTTGTGATAGATCTGTTTAAAATAGACTTTATATTTTGTGATAGATCTGTTTAAGATAGATTTTTATATTTTGTGACAGATCTATTTAATATATATATTATATTTTGTGATAGATCTGTTTAAGATATATTTTATATTTTGAGATAGATCTGTTTAAGATGTATTTTATATTTTGTGATAGATCTGTTTAAGATGTATTTTATATTTTGTGATAGATCTGTTTAAGATGTATTTTATATTTTGTGATGGATCTGTTTTAAGATAGACTTTATATTTTTGATAGATCTGTTTAAGATGTATTTTATATTTTGTGATAGATCTGTTTAAGATGTATTTTATATTTTGTGATAGATCTGTTTAGGATGTATTTTATATTTTGTGATAGATCTGTTTAAGATATATTTTATGTTTTGTGATAGATCTGTTTCAGATGTATTTTATATTTTGTGTTAGATCTGTTTAAGATGTATTGTATATTTTGTGATAGATCTGTTTAAGATGTATTTTATATTTTATGACAGATTTGTTTAAAATGTATTTTATATTTTGTGATAGATCTGTTTAAGACGTATTTTATATTTTGTGATAGATCTGTTTAAGATGTATTTTATGATAGATCTGTTTAAAATATTTTATATTTTGTGATAGATCTGTTTAAGATGTATTGTATATTTTGTGAGAGATCTTTTTAAGATGCATTTTATATTTTATGATAGATCTGTTTAAGATGTATTGTATATTTTGTGATAGATTTGTTTAAGATGTATTTTATATTTTATGATAGATCTGTTTAAGATGTATTTTATATTTTGTGATAGATCTGTTTAAGATAGATTTTATATTTTGTTATAGATCTGTTTAAGATGTATTGTATATTTTGTGATAGATCTGTTTAAGATGTATTTTATGATATATCTGTTTAAGATGTATTTTATGATAGATCTGTTTAAAATATTTTATATTTTGTGATAGATCTGTTTAAGATGCATTGTATATTTTGTGATTGATCTGTTTAAGATGCATTTTATATTTTATGATAGATCTGTTTAAGATGTATTGTATATTTTGTGATAGATCTGTTTAAGATGTATTTTATATTTTGTGATAGATCTGTTTAAGATATATTTTATATTTTGTGATAGATCTGTTTAAGATAGACTTTATATGTTGTGATAGATCTGTTTAAGATGTATTTTATATTTTGTGATAGATCTGTTTAAGATGTATTTTATATTTTGTGATAGATCTGTTTAAGATGTATTTTATATTTTGTGATGGATCTGTTTTAAGATAGACTTTATATGTTGTGATAGATCTGTGTAAGATGTATTTTATATTTTGTGATAGATCTGTTTAGGATGTATTTTATATTTTGTGATAGATCTGTTTAAGATATATGTTATGTTTTGTGATAGATCTGTTTAAGATGTATTTTATATTTTGTGATAGATCTGTTTAAGATGTATTGTATATTTTGTGATAGATCTGTTTAAGATGTATTTTATGATAGATCTGTTTAGGATGTATTTTATGATAGATCTGTTTAAAATATTTTATATTTTGTGATAGATCTGTTTAAGATGTATTTATATTTTGTGATAGATCTGTTTAAGATGCATTTTTTATTTTATGAGATCTGTTTAAGATGTATTGTATATTTTGTGATAGATCTGTTTAAGATGTATTTTATATTTTATGATAGATCTGTTTAAGATGTATTGTATATTTTGTGATAGATCTGTTTAAGATGTATTTTATGATATATCTGTTTAAGATGTATTTTATGATAGATCTGTTTAAAATATTTTATATTTTGTGATAGATCTGTTTAAGATGTATTTTATATTTTTTGATAGATCTGTTTAAGATGTATTTTATATTTTATGATAGATCTGTTTAAGATGTATTGTATATTTTGTGATAGATCTGTTTAAGATGTATTTTATGCTTTAAGATAGATCTGTTTAAGATGTATTTTATATTTTGTGATAGATCTGTTTAAGATAAATTTTATATTTTGTGATAGATCTGTTTAAGATGTATTTTATATTTTGTGATAGATCTGTTTAAGATGTATTTTATATTTTGTGATAGATCTGTTTAAAATAGACTTTATATTTTGTGATAGATCTGTTTAAGATAGATTTTTATATTTTGTGACAGATCTATTTAATATATATTTTATATTTTGTGATAGATCTGTTTAAGATATATTTTATATTTTGTAATAGATCTGTTTAAGATATATTTTATATTTTGTTATAGATCTGTTTAAGATGTATTTTATGTTTTGTGATAGATCTGTGTAAGATGTATTTTATATTTTGTGATATATCTGTTTAGGATGTATTTTATATTTTGTGATAGATCTGTTTAAGATATAGTTTATATTTTGTGATAGATTTGTTTAAGATGTATTTTATATTTTGTGATAGATCTGTTTAAGATGTATATTTTGTGGTAGATCTGTTTAAGATGTATTTTATATTTTATGATAGATCTGTTTAAGATGTATTTTATATTTTGTGATAGATCTGTTTAAGATGTATTTTATATTTTGTGATAGATCTGTTTAAGATGTATTTTATGATAGATCTGTTTAAGATGTATTTTATGATAGATCTGTTTAAGATGTATTTTATATTTTGTGATAGATTTGGTTAAGATGTATTGTATATTTTGCGATAGATCTGTTTAAGATGTATTTTATATTTTATGATAGATGTGTTTAAGATGTATTGTATATTTTGTGATAGATCTGTTTAAGATGTATTTCATATTTTGTGATAGATCTGTTTAAGATGTATTTTATATTTTGTGATAGATCTGTTTAAGATGTATTTTATATTTTATGATAGATCTGTTTAAGATGTATTGCATATTTTGTGATAGATCTGTTTAAGATGTATTTTATATTTTATGAAAGATCTGTTTAAGATGTATTGTATATTTTGTGATAGATCTGTTTAAGATGTATTTTATATTTTATGATAGATCAGTTTAAGATGTATTGTATATTTTATGATAGATCTGTTTAAGATGTATTTTATATTTTGTAATAGATCTGTGTAAGATATATTTTATATTTTGTGATAGATCTGTTTAGGATGAATTTTATGTTTTGTGATGGATCTGTTCTAAGATAGATTTTTCTCCTTCTGCCTTACCTTATAATTTCTTAATTACCATCACAATGACTTCTTAAGGTCCCTGACATTGGGCAAGGAGCTTATTCTTACTGGTGGAGATCAGAACAAACGCCTGGTCTCCTACTTAGAACTCCCCACTAATGGCATACCTGCTCTGTCCTCCTTTCTGACTAGCTTCTGCTGTTTCTATGTGCTCTTGAAGAATGGGCTCTTTCTGCCTCTCTCTCTCTCTCTCTCTGGACAAAGTTACCATTGTAATGGACCCCACATTAACACTTGAGTCAGATATAATTTCCAATATGGTCCGCTTCTGTGATGGTATGGGTACCTGTGTCTTGTAAAGCTAAGTGATGCTGTTTTCCTACCTGTGTAGCTGGGATGGTACCAGATATGTTTGTGTTATCCCCCACTCTTACTATAGCTCTTTACAGAAGGGAAATCCTTCTGTATGATTACATCACAGATAGGATAAGGCACTACAGCACATGAGCATATTTTCAAACGGAGTCAGGAATTCCAATTGGAAGACCATGTAGCACCTTCTCTTTCTGTGTAGACACAACACTTTTATGGGCCTTGGAAAGTGGACTTACTTTGTGAAAAAGATATTGCGCTTTAAATAAAGTGATCATGCTCCCAGAATCAAATACTCTCTGGAGTGCCAGACATCACCTCTGACCATAAGCTTCATCAGTTTTGCCACAGCTCAGTAAATTAGTAATCATGAGCCTAAGTGTTGACTGATCACATTCCATAGCTTCATCACCCCTACCCCCCAGTACTTTTTACTTTACCTGTCCTATAATATTTTGCAATCTTTCTTAGCTTCTTATACTTGAAACATAAGTTGTAAAGCATGATCCTTTTTGTCTGGTTACAGTTTGATCAGCTAAGTTGTTAGATGCCTCCCTAAATATGTTTTTATAGCATAAGACTACCAGTGTTATAAAACTGCCTGTGTTTTGTGGGTCTGCCTGACGTATACACCATTTTACAGTAGCTAGCAAGGCCCTCTTAAATCTATTTATCTATCTGTCTATCTATCTATCTGGCAATCTATTGCTAAAATTACTAATAGGCTCTTTGCTATTAAGCCCCTAGGGTCTGACCAAAATTTATCTATATGTTTCAGTTCAAACAGCTGTGCTGTTTCCATTTCAGATCTGGAAAAGGGTCACTCGTGAAAACTGTGGAGTTGGGTTTCTATAGTGACCCTAGTTCTTGCCAGCAAACTTTTCCTGACTTTAAGATTCCACACTCTGCACTGCGAATATTCATATATCCATGGAAGGGGTTACCCCAAGATGCATATCTACATAGAATGATCCCATCCTTTCTGGCTGTTGATGTCTTCAGGTCATCATCATCTTGTCTAAGAGGCTTCAAGGGAGATGTAGGCCTTGACTGGGCAATAGATTTAATTACAGCTATATCCCTTTCAGCAGTGGTAATATCAGCATAAAGCAGTTGCTCCATAATGGTCATTCTTCAGCTCTAGAATCCCCCTTGTAGGACACATACACTTCAGTGGAATCACCACTTTGCTTGCTGAAGGGAATTATCACTAGCTTCTTATTCTGGTAGCGAGAAATGGAATCGGTAATTACTAAGTGAAGTTTTTTTGGCTGCCCATTGTATCCACCTGCTGCAGTGAACAGAGGCAGCAAACCCAATAGTTTTTCTTTTAAAACAACCATTTTTTGTAACAAATATAAAAAATAGGCAGATTTTGTCAAAACTGGGACTGCAACTATAGTAATAGGTGGAAATTCATACTACTTTGCAAGATACACCAGACTCAGGTATTGAGTCACCTTCAGGACTAAGATCTGCTCCTATAGTACTATATTACAAAGGTGCTAAGAGAAACAAAACAAACAGGTTTGGTAGCACCTTGCAATCTGTTCTTAGGTAACAGTTCTTTAAGAAAAAGTACAACTCAGAAGTCTCTGTCTTTCTTGTCAGATCTCATACTGGTGAATAATCTTGTTCTTAAAACTGAACAAATAACAGATTTTTTTCCACTAGTTCTTCTCTGCTGAGCAGAAACAGTGACAGAGTTTCTGTATGGAAAATAACACGTCTCCTTCACTAGCCTTTCTGTTGTCGAATGGTCACAATTCTCTTGGTTTGTTTCTAACTTTTGGACAGATAGCCTCTGGCATGCAAAACAAGGTCTTTATTACACCTGCCAGTTTTTGTCAAATAACAGTCTCTGGCAGATAAAAGTTCATAGGTTCATAGGTTCATACTAGGCTATCTGCCCTAGGGCATTTATAAGCCTAACCAGAATGTGTTTGGCTTTCACCACCCATTTTAAATTTATTTTGCTATGCCCTTTTTCGAGGTTAGTATACTGTGCCTCTGTCTATCAGTGACACAGAAGTGATACCCGGGGTAAACCTACGATCTCCCATCCACTCATCAAGATTCCTCTTGAAGAGAGTCAATGAGGGACTCTGCCTAACCTGGACTGGGATTTTATTCCAGAGTGAAGTGAGCCTCTGGGTTATGAATCTGTCCCTCCAGCATGTCCTATTTATTTCAATGCTGAGGTTCAAGTCTCTCGAGCACGTAGCTCGATGGGATTTGGATTTTCTGAGGTGCAGCATGTCCATTAATTCCGGGTTGGACATGGCTTTATACGTCAGGCACAGATTGCCTCTGAACAGGCGGTATGCCACTGAGTAGAGCTGGAGTTTCTTTAACCGGGCAGCATATGGCATCTGTTTGAGCCCTTTGATCCTCTTGGTGAGGTACTTTTGGGGTCTTTCCAGTTGCTGCAGGTGTCTGGTAAGGTACATCCCAAAAGGGGCATTATACTCAATTATGGACCTGATGAGGGATGAGTAAAGAGGCACGATGATGTCCCCTGATCTAGATGTGAATCCCTTCATGATTAGGTGGGCTATATAAAATGTTTTTCTAACCACTTTGGCCACGTGGTTGTCAAATGAGAGATTTCTATCAACTTGGGTCCCCAGGTCCCTAATTACTTCTTCTGTACTTAATGGATTACCACCTATGTGGTAATTTGTGGGCACTTTGTTTGCCAAAGGGGATGACTATACACTTTTTGGCATTTAGCTTGAGGCCATGGCTCTGGCACCAGTTGTCTGTTTCTATGAGGCCCTTTTGGAGGATGCTTGTGTCGGCTGGAGAGACGATTATGGCGCCCAGTTTGCAGTCATCTGCGAACTTGGTCAGCCACAGTCCTTCCATGTTGACCTGTACCTCCGAGAAATATATACCGAACAAGAGAGATCCCAGGACTGAGCCTTGTGGGACACCACTTGTAACTGGTTTGGAGTCTGACATGGCTCCAGCAATTCTAACCATGTGGGTTCTGTCCTTGAGCCAGTTTGCAATCCATCTAGTGACATAGGGGTTTATTTTTAAGCTGGTGAGCTTATCTATAATGCCCGAGTGGGGTATTGTATCAAAGGCTTTTGCGAGGTCCAGGTAGGCTGTGTGGACCACCTTCCCCTCGACAATGGCCTTGGTGACTGTTTCAAAGAAATCAACCAGGTTTAAGAGGCAGGATCTGCCCTTAACAAAGCCAAACTGGGTAGGATCCAGTGTTTGTAGGTCCCCAATATCTTTATTTATGAGGTCCATGATGATCCTTTCCATAGCTTTGCAGACCAAGCTAGTCAGGCTTATGGGGCGATAGTTTCCAGGATCCGTTGAGGCACCACCTTTATGGAGAGGGACCACTGTTGCTGTACGCCACTCTTTGGGCACATATCCTGTAGTAAGGCTGAGACTGAACAGTAGTTTTATGTTTGGGTTTAGCTCTTCTTGTAGGACGCAGCCCGGGACACCATCTGGTCCCATTGATGCTGTGTTTTTTGCTTTGGAGAGGGCGGCTCTTACCTGAGCATCTGAGATGTCAGGGGCAGCACTCTGCTGGGATAGATATTTGCCCTTTTGGTGGGGAGGGGGGGAGATGTTTGCGCTGAACCTGTCAGCTAGGATGTTGGCAATGTCTGTGGGTTTGGTGTATTTTTTGTCATTTTGGACTAATTCTGAGCATATCTGGGAATTACCACCCAGGTTCCTAACATAACTAAAGAAAGCCTTGTGATTATTCTTAGTGTCCTGTGCAATTTTTCTCTCGAAGCTGGCCTTAGACAATTTTATGTGTGCCCGTAGTTTTTTGCTAATACTGATCAGTGATGCCTTCCCTTTTTGGGATTTTGCTCTATCATTTAGTAGCTTCCTCCTTCTATTGTATAGTTTGTTTATGGCTGGGGTCCACCAGACAGGACATCTGCCTTTGGAGGATTGGGTCTTGGTTTTATTTGGGATCGCATGATCCATGCATTCCTGAAGGTGTTCATAGAATGTGTTTATAAAGGATTCTGCGGTCTGGGCTGTATTTTCCACAGGCCCGGGGGCTTTGAAGGATTCCACCTCAGTTTTGAGGAGTGTGAAATTTGCTTTAGAGAAGTTTTTCACTGTGGTTTTCTGGGCAGGGGGTGGGGTCGGGATGTGAATATCCAGTGAGATTAGTTTATGGTCTGAACTTACCAGTGAGGGATACACTTCTGGTCTGGAGCATAGAGTCCCCATGTTGGTGATGATCAGGTCCAGTATGTTTTCCCCTCTTGTGGGAGTGGTAACAAGTTGTTCCATAGCATTTGAGTTTATAAATTCTAGGAACCTTTGGGCTAGGGTGTTGGAGCTAGAGTAATGCTCCCAGTCTATGTTTGGGTAGTTGAAGTCGCCCAATATAATGGTGTTTGGAGAGACCTTCATATTTTCCAGTGTTCTCAGGAAGGCCGAGTGGGGTTCCTGGGTTTGAGAAGGTGGTCTGTAGCAGGCTATAAACTGGAAGGCAGTTTTACCCACTGTTAGTTGCACATGGATAGTCTCTGATGCTTCGTGCTTTGCCACCAACCTGGAGGTGTGGGTATCTTTGATGAATATCGATACTCCCCCTCCTTTTGTTGTTCGGTCCAAGTTTTGGGGCCGAAAAGCATGGTATGAGGTATAACCTGGTAGTGCTGGGGTGCTCTCGGGAGCCCTGAACCAGTTTTCTGTTAATGCACAGATATCGATGTTCTCCATGCTAAGGATAGTTTCGAGTGCGTGCATCTTGAGGTTTAGACTTCTGGCATTGAGTAGCATTACTCTTAGTATCTTATCCCTTGTGATACCTATGGAGGTGGGTTTGTCTTTTGAGCCTTGCCTAAAAAAGGCACTATGGGGGTAGCAAGAGCCTTTGCCAATATCCGAAAGCCCAGGGGTGACAGGTGCAAGCCGTCCCTAGCGAAGCATCGTGGCTTGTCGAGCATATCATCCCAAGCTGACAGGCATTGGATCCCCTTTGAATGACACCAGTACTTAAGCCAATTGTTGAAATTGATCATCTTGTCTTCATATTGTGGCATCATTCTTGGTGAGGGTAAGATGCTACTCAAGGTCAGGGTCATACTGGCCTGGGCTACATGCTCAGAGAGCTCCTTTATGTCTCTTTTCATGTAGTCCAGGGAGGTATGTCTCAGGTCATTCACACCAGCATGGACAATGACTGAGTCATATTTGTACTTGCCTTGGAGTGACCTGAGTGCTTGTGTTATGTGGCGGATCCTAGCGCCCGACAGGCTGCTCACCGTGACCCTCTCCTTGTTCAGCCTGGTGAGCGGGACGTCAGTGTGCCTGACGATAGAGTCACCTATTACAAGTGTATCAGGTGTGTTGTTTAGTCTTAAGGGCTGTGACTGTTCGGCACACTGGCTTTGTGAGATATGTGTTGCACGTGTTTTGTTTTGGGGTAGCGGCTGCTTGGGTGTCTGCTTTGGAGGTCTCTGCTGCTTCGCAGATCTTTATTTAGAGCCTCCAAGTATGTTTTTGTGTGATTATGTGTTTGGTTTGCTGTCGTGGTAGGTCTATGTGAGACTGGAATTGTAGTGAGTGTGGTTTCCTTCTCTTCCTGACTGGTTATGCCAGTACTGAGTTGAGAGAGCTTAGCCTCCAGTTTGGCTATATGGTTGCATCTCTCACATGTGTTGGAATTTGTTGGGAGGAGGAGAGGGTTGTCTGTGTACATGAGGCAGTTGTAACATTGCCTCAAGATTCCCAGATTCACCAGCTGGACCGGAGAGGAGATTGACAACTGACCTTTGGACATGCTAGAATAATATTGGGAATTCCTTAATAATTGAAAACAAGGGCCAGTGGGGAGTGAGGGTGTAGTGCTTTTAATTTTTAGTGCTGAATTATATAATTGCTTTAGTGAGCAAGTGCCAGGTAACTTAAGTGCAATGTGTTACAGGTAACTTAAATGCAAAAACGACAAACAGTAACTTTCTTTCAAGTGAAACAAGGAAATAAGTACAGTAAGCAATGCAGATATCACTAGTGATCCACAGAAGCGCTGAGAAGCCGCGTATTAGGTGGAATTAGTGTTCCAGGGACATAACAAGCAAACAAACAACAAGCATATAAACAAAGCTAGATTCAGCAGGCCTGGATCTAGTCTATGCTACAGCAAACAAGGTGTACCAATTTCAGTAAGATACAGTTCAAATATTCAGGCACTATAAACCAAGTGCTTAAACCAGAACTAATACACTTTAAGAATAACAGACACTGGGCTCTCAATCAGCAGTTCCCAACTTAGAAGGATGAAAGCTACCTGTCCTGCCACCACAGTGCATGCCACAAACCTTCCTAATGTAAAACAACTGGTCTGAAGCCCAAGTGCTTAATCCAAAAGACTTAGAATGATAGCTACACTTTAATCAAGTTACTACCAAGCAGTAATAAATACAATTGAATACTTTAGAGAATGCCTGGATTAGTGCTCAAGTTACACAAACAAAGCTAGATCCAGCAGGCCCGAATCCAGTCTATGCCACAGCAAACAAGGCGCACCAACTTCAGTAAGAAGCAGTTCAGATATGCATGCACTATAAGCCTTCAACCAGAAATTCCCAGCTCAGAAGGGCAGAGTCCAGCCTCTCCTCCCACAAGAGTGCAGACCACGAACCCTCTTAATGTAAAATAACTGGCCTGAAAGCCCAAGTGCTTAAACCAGAATTAATACACTTTTAGAATAACAGACACTGAGCCCTCAATCAGCAGTTCCCCACCTAGAAGGATGTAAGCTACCTGTTCTGCCACTACAGTGCAGACCACAAACCCTCTCAGTGCAAAACAACTGGTCCGAAGCCCAAGTGTTTAAACCAAAAGGCTTAGAATGAGTTACACCAAGCAGTAATAAATACAATTGAGTACTTTTAAGATGATGCAAAAGTAAAAAAAAGTAGGTAGAAACCTACCCAGGGAGTGGCGCACTGCAACTGTGGTCCCACTTCACAAAGGCGGTGCCTCCACCGACTCTGGAAATTACCGGCCCATTAGCTTGACAAGCCTTATCTGCAAAGCCATGGAGAGGATCATAATGGACCTCATAAATAAAGACATAGGGAATTTGCAGACTTTGGATCCATCCCAGTTTGGCTTTGTCAAAGGCAGATCATGCCTTCTAAACTTGGTTGACTTTTTGAAACAGTCACCAAAGCCATTGATGAGGGAAAGGCAGTCCATACAGCCTACCTCGATCTGGCGAAGGCCTTCGATACAATACCCCACTCGGGTATCATTGAAAAACTCATCAGCTTAAATGTTAACCCATACATCACAAGATGGGTTGCAAACTGGCTGAGTGACAGAACCCACAGGGTCAGAGTTGCTGGCGCCATGTCAGACTCAAAGCCTGTCACAAGTGGTGTACCACAGGGCTCAGTCCTGGGCCCACTCTTGTTTGGCATCTACTTTTCCAAGTACAAGCAAACACAGGAGGGTTATGGCTGACAAAGTTTGCAGATGACTGCAAACTGGGCCATAGTAGAAAACACATCTGACACAGATATCCTTCAGAAGGGTCTCACAGAAACGGATAACTGGTGCCAGAGCCATGGCCTAAAGTTAAATGCCAAAAATGCATAGTCATACCCTTCGGGAAAACAAGGTTACCCTAGCTACCAAATAGGTGGCAATCCACTGAGCACAGAAGAAGTTATCAGGGACCTGGGGACCCAGGTTGATAGTAGTCTGTCATTCGACACCCATGTAGCTAAAGTAGTTAGGAAGACCTTCTACATTGCCCACCTTATCATGAAGGGATTCTCATCTAGATCAAGGGAGGTCATAGTCTCCCTATACTCATCACTCATCAGACCAATGATTGAGTACAATGCCCCATTCGAATGTATCTGACCCGACACTTGCAGCAGCTGGAGAGGCCACAAAAGTTCCTCACCAAAAGGATAAAGGGTCTCAAACATCTGTCCTATGCTGCCCGACTGAAAGAACTCCAGCTCTATTCAGTCGCCACGCTTGCTCAGAGGTGACCTTTGCCTAACATACAAGGCCATGTCAAACCCAGATTTGATGAATATGCTTCACCTCAAAAATCTAGATCCGTCAGAGCCACAAGGGTGGGAGACTTAAACCTTGACACGGCTATTAATAGGACGTGCTGGAGGGATAGATTCATCACCCAAAGACTCCCTATGCTGTGGAATAAAATCCCGGTATATGTGAGGCAGAGCACCTCGCTGGCCTTGTTCAAGAGAAATCTTGACCAATGGATGGGAGATCGCAGATATACCCCAGGGATTACCTCAGTGTCACTGCTCAACAGAGGCACAGCAAAATAATGGGTATAGTTCCCCATACTAAAGGGGTGGCGTAAGCCACAAAACTATGGGCTAGGCTTGTAAATGCCCTCGGGCAGATAGCCTAGTATGAACCTATGAACCTATGAACCTAAGAAACAGAAGTACAGTAAAAGCAGATGAAATTTTTTTTTTTTTTTTCTGAACAAGTGTTGAGATCAAAGAAACAGATTTGAGTGCTGAAACTAGAAAACTGGCTAGTTATAAGAAAAAAAAAACTAAGCTAGAAGGCTTCCCTCCAACACAGAAGGGCTTGGGGGCTCAGAAGCCTACAAATAGTCTATACCACTTAACAGGAAAGGCAGGAAACAAGCTTAAATTTCTTTTTTTTTTTTTTTTTCTGTTTCCCAGATGCTCTCTTTGTACACAGTAGGAGTGCCTGAAATCAGAATATGATCTCACTGCACTCAGTTGGGTGAGCAAATGAGATGGGCCCAGAAGGAGTATCCAAACACAAATTTACAAGAGGGGCGGGCAGTTGCAAGGCCACTAAGATTAACACCAAAACAAAAACAGGGAGGGTGGCTGGGACTAACTGAAGAGCAGCGTGAAAACTTCCAGTTCAGTTAATATTCCTTCCGCACAGTTAAAATCAATTTAAATACTGTATTTTTTGAAAAAAAAAGAGCAGATAAAGGTACTTAAATTCTCTTATACGTCCAGTTGAATACAGCAAGTTCTTAGCCGGCCAAAGCTGAGGTTTTTAAGCAGAAAATATTTCACACTGTACCACTTAAATAGGCAAGGACAGGAAATCAAAGAATGTGACTACCCCCACACCTGTAATTACTAGCAAATAACAAAATTCAGCAAACACTGACTAACTTCCAGTTCAGTTAATATTCCTTCCACACAGTTAAAATCAATTTAAATACTGTATTTTTGGGAAAAAAAGAGCAGATAAAGGTACTTAAATTCTCTTATAAGTCTCTGACAAATAAAAGTTACCATTAACCAAAATGTCTTTGGTAAAAAGTTTTTAGGATAATCCCTTAAATAGTTCATAGGTTCATTGGTTTTTCTAGGTTAACGACCACAAGGGCCTTTTTAAGCCTAGCCATGCATCACAAGTCTCTGACAAGTTCTGATACCCTTGATAAGTGTAAGCATGGGCCTGGGAGATGAACCATTTACAGGTTACCTCTGTCCATTCGAGACATAGGTGCCAAACCAGGGATGAATTTCTGGTTTCCCATCCAATTGTCCAAGTTGCACTTGATTTGGGTTACGGAGGAACTCTGCTTTACATGGATGGGGAGCCTGTTCCATAGACGGGGGTAGTCTCTGGGATACATACCTATGTCTCCAGCAGGTACCGATTTATATCACAGGCAAGGTTTAATTCTTTAGAATGGGTGATTCTGGTGCTGATTGTTTTGTGGATATGCAGGAGGTCCATCAGAGTGGGGTCTGGCAATCCCCTTTATGCCAGACATAGATCTCCACTCAAAAGCCTGTAGGAGACAGTTGAGTAGACCAATGTCTTTGGCTCACCACTCCTTAATGAAAAACATGGATCACAATTCCAACCAACTAGGCTTCCAGTGCCACTTCTAAAACTCATGATAAAGACTTACCAAGTCAAAGCTGACTGCTCTGGCCTTCATGCATATGACATCACAGAAAAAGACCCCTTAATACTCTCGAACACTGATTTCTGTCATGTTGTCAGTGAACCTGCATTTTATAGGCACCTGCCTCCAGCATCCTCTGATTATCTGACTCTGCGGTTAATCTCTTAAAATGCCCAGCTTCATATCCTTACTTCTAAATGCTATCCACTACTATAACTGCTCTGCATCATAAGTACTGCACATACTAACAGTTCTACTCTTGCCTATTGGTACCATCCAGAAGGCAATTCCTTGTTGTACCATCTTTCTGTGTTACAAGGGATCTACTTCAGATGTTTGACATTCCAAAATGGCAACCTTCATATGGCCGAGACCATATGATCGACATTTTGAAATGTCGAACATCTCCTACATAACATCAAACACACAACTGCATTTAGCAGGGGGGAAGCCCCCCCTGCACCCCCCACACCCCCTGCTACTTAAATATTCCTACTCTGAGATCGCACTACAGTGCAAAAAAGGGAAATCTGCCAGTTCCACGCTGTATAGGGATCTCCGGTATACATGTTCAACATTTCAAAATGTCGATCATATGGTCTCGGCCATATGAATGTCGGCGTTTTGAAATTTTGAACATGTCAAGTAGACCCGTTACAAGACATATATATGTATGTTGCGAGCTGAACAGTTTTTATATTCAAAATGCTATCTTGTTTTCTTTTCGAGTTATCTACATTAGTTTGTTAAAATAAATTACTTTTGATACCTCTTTTTGTGGGGCAAAAGTTCACATGGAACCCTACGCATTTTTAGAGAGCTCTATGCTGGACAACTTTTACACTCCCAGAACCATATTGTCTCGTTTGAAAGTTGTTCACCTTTGTTTTTTAAATGTGAAAAAAATAGTCTCCAGTTTTTTTCTTAAAAAATGATACAAGATTCTATCAAATAAAACTGTCATTTTGTTTTTTTTTTGTGCAAAATAACAAAGTGCGAACAGTAAAATTTATCAAGCTTGATGGTTATGTTGTCCGACTTTGAAATGGGGGAGTACTCCTACAGTAACTGCACATATGCTGGACTCTGCATCTGTAACTGAGCATATTTAACTGTGTTCTTGAACCTGATGATTTTGGAACAATGTGGATAAATCAGTGGCAACAGTGATGATAAATTTTGTGATGATGCTCGTAGAGTGGTTATAAGTAAAACATGTTGTACTCATACTCAAGTATGCATTATTATCACACTTTTTAACCTTGTTTTCTTGCTGTGACAAATATTATATTATATTATAATTGCAAAAAATGAAGTACAAGCTATCCTAGTGCTCATCCAAATCAAAATGAGTCAACCTACTGGTGGTTATAAGTCAGAAACAGCATTCCCCCACTCCCTCTTCATTTTCTGGCACACTATGGAAATTAATAAACTTTGATTTGCAGTAGACTGTTCCTCCAGTTTAATGACTTTCAACTTTTTGTTTCTTCACAGGTGGTGGTCAATGCTCTTTTGGGTGCCATCCCTTCAATTATGAATGTATTGCTTGTCTGTCTCATCTTTTGGCTCATATTTAGTATTATGGGGGTCAACCTATTTGCTGGAAAATTCTACAGATGTATCAACACCACCACCTCAGAGGTCATTGACATCGAAATAGTGAACAACAAAACAGAGTGCATGAATCTCATGTACACAGGAGAAGCCCGCTGGGTGAATGTGAAAGTAAACTTTGACAACGTTGGTTTAGGATACCTTTCCTTGCTACAAGTGGTAAGTGTTCACTGCATTTCGAATATTTATCTGCAATAATATAAACTGCAATATCATTTTACAATGTGTAAATCTAGACATCTGCCAAAGTCTGTCCTTCATAAAAGTTAAGAATAGTAAAATGAGTGTCCTGACTAAGCAAGCATATTCAGCTTCACAACCGAATGGACATCTTTAGAGAGATGGACAGACAGTACTATCAGTATAAATACATCCCTGTTTATTGTTTTCAGATTCACAGCTAGTGTCAGTGTAGTTCTCCCTAGGACCAGTGTCAGTGTAGTTCTCCCTAGGGCCAGCATCAGTGTAGTTCTCCCTAGGGCCAGTGTCAGTGCAGTTCTCCCTAGGGTCAGTGTCAGTGCAGTTCTCCCTAGGGCCAGCATCAGTGCAGTTCCCCCTAGGGTCAGCATCAGTGTAATTCTCCTTAGGACCAGCATCAGTGTAATTCTCCCTAGGACCAGTGTCAGTGTAATTTTCCCTAGGGCCAGTGTCAGTGTAGTTCTCACTAGAGCCAGTGTCAGTGTAGTTCTCCCTAAGGCCATTGTCAGTGTAGTTCTCCCTAGGGCCATTGTCAGTGTATTTCTCCCTTGGGCCAGTGTCAGAGTAGTTCTCCCCAGGGCCAGCATCAGTGTAGTTCTCCCTAGAGCAAGCATCAGTGTAGTTCTCCCTAGGGCCACTGTCAGTGTAGTTCTCCCTAGGGCCAGTGTCAGTGCAGTTCTCCCAAGAGCCAGTGACAGTGTAGTTCTCCCTAGGGCCAGTGTCAGTGTAATTCTCCCTAGGGCCAGCATCAGTATAGTTCTCCCTAGGGCCACCCATCCTCAGCTTTCTTGTACCCTTATGTAGCATCTTGCCTATGAAACTTCTCACTATTCCCTTTAGTAGAGAGCAGTATGTGTTAATCACCACCCCCTGTTTAAAGAACTGTATTCTGACATCTATTAAAATCTGACACAATCTGTCATTCATCCTTCTCGGTTCTCCTTTGACCAGTAAAATCATCCCATTTGCAATTCCTGATTTTTTTAGTACACATTATTCCCCCGACCCTTTCTCCCCTTTCTCTATACCAAAATTAATATTCCCAGAGTCACAAATCCGCTTTCATATACCTTCCATTCCATTACCCAAATCATTCTGTTTGCCCTTGGCTGCATACCCTTTTAAATTACTGTTACTCTTAAAATAAAGCCTCAGGAAGTACAAGCACTGCTTAATATGAGGCCTCACCGCTGCTCTGTAACACAGTATGACTACACCTGCGGTGTGAAAATTCACCTGTGCTCTGTAATGTGATATGATACACCTGCAATGTGAGACCTCAACTGTGCTCTGTAATACAATATGACTACACCTGTAATGTGAGGGCTCACTAGTGCCCTGTGATATGATATGGTACAGCTGCAGTGTAAGGCCTCACCAGTGCTCTGTAATGCGATAGGACTACACCTGCAATGTGAGGCCTTACCAGTGCTCTGCAATGAGATATGACTACACCTGCAATGTGAGGACTCATCAGTGGTCTGTAATGCGATATGACTACATCTGCAATGTGAGGCCTCACAAGTGCTCTGTAATATGATATGATTACATCTGCAATGTGAGGCCTCACCAGTGCCTGTGGTGTGATATTGTACAGGTGCAATGTAAGGCCTCACCAGTGCTCTGCAATGCAATATGACTACACCTGCAATGTAAGGTCTCAGCAGTTCTCTGTAATGTGATCTGACTACAGCTGCAGTTTGAGGCCTCATTGAAGTCCTGTAAAGTGACACGACTAGTAGATGCAAAGTGAGGACTCACCACTGCCTTATAAAACAATGTGACTGCAGCTGCATTAATAAAGTTAGTCATTGTTATTGTATACCATTAAATTCTATAATCTCTGGCAGTTTCAGTGCTTCAGTAGATATAGTGATTCATCTTCAGCATGACTCTCAGCTGGTATTTCTTTATTCAGTAGCAGATTGTAATATTTTTCTTATGTTGAAGATTCATGTTACCAACGGGTAGTAGAAGTGTTCCTATTTCTCAAAATCACAGTGTTTTAAATTATGCTATAGCTGACTCATTCTTAATGGACTATAGCATAGGTTTTTTTTTGTTTATTATTGTGGCTATCAAACCCTGGAGTTAGTATATAAAAGTAAGAGTATGTGAGGTAAAGCCCTCCACGTAAAACTGACTGTGTGATCTGTGTGATTTACGTGTGTGTGTGTGTGTGTGTGTGTGTGTGTGTGTGTGTGTGTGTGTGTAAGCTTCACACCTGATTTTTGGTTGTGTGTTTGTAGTATGATATGCTTTTTGTATGTGTGCTATCATGGTGTTTGAGCAGATTTTTTATTTTTTGTTACCAATCACGAAAGGAAACCTGTTACACTTCCTTTTGTGATTAGTAGTGATTTATGGTGATTTTCAGTGAACTGTAAAGCTGATGTCCTTTTTTAAGAAGTGCATGTCGACAATTTTCAGTTCATATATCTAAGTATTCATAACTCTCAAATGCACAGATTTTCACAGAAAGTCCAGATTTTTGACTCATATTTTTGGTTTGTTCCTCATAAATTTGTGGTTTTCTGGCAAATCACTGAGGACTGAAGTCACTAAATAATGGCATACATTTGAGTTTCAGATTTCACATTCTTCAGAAAATGCAAGATAACACAAATCCTGTTATTCTAATAACTTTCTAAGGTTATAAGAGCAATATTTAAAATATGTCCCTATTTTAGGGCCTTTGTCCTCAATTATTTTAGGCTTTGCCAGATTTTATTTGTGCTAACAGGTTGAGAGGTATGAGTATAATCCTTCATTCTTACTCCTAATTAAGGAATTCTCCATTACTACAGACAATAACATTTTCTAGGCTGCCTCCTTCTAAACTGTATGATATAAACCTCTTCTGTAACATCAACAGAATGGGTTGGAGGGATAGGTATGTCTTACAGAGGATACTGCTGGTCTGGAACAGACTCCCCATCCTCATAAAACAAAGTTCATTCCTGTACGTATTCAAGCACAACTTGAATCTATGGATGAAAAACAGAAAATGTTCTCCAGGACTGCCTCTGTACTACTAATGTTCAGAGGCAGCTCTTATTTGGTTTATCATATGCATTTGTCCCCTCTGATTACCTATGGTATGATCCAAGTTATTCTCCTTAGGGGTACTATATAACTATCGACTATGGCATGGGAAAGGCCAATCTCTAATTAAATGGGGTGGGTTAAAGTACAAAAAGGGAAACTGGCTATCCTTAAAATGCCCCTCAAGGGCAGGTAGCCTAATATTTGCCTATGAACCTATTAACCTATAAAGGAAATGGGGAGCAGTTAAAGTAATCACTAGAGGAGTTCCAACAGTAATAGAAAACAAAAAAATAGATATTAATCATAGATTTGTGGTAGTAAAGGGCTACTGGCAAGGGTGTGGGATTACATTGCCATGTATTTATATTCCACCTAAAAGTGCTTTTATGGAGCTTTAGAAAATTTGGGGAGAAATGATCAGTTAATATTACTTAGAGGTGGGGACTGGAATTTGATTTGCCACAGTGAGGTTGTATCTGTGGGACCTAGAAGGAAAAATATAACCAAGGGGGTTAGATTTCTGAAGAAATTTAAGAAAATATTTGGTATGGAAGATGGGAATTCAGTAGCAGGAACTTGGAGAGAATTTACATATTATTCTTCAAGGTACAATAACTAGACTAGACTTGACAAAAAATATATTTCACAGGAATATATGCATTTAACTGAATGCTTCAACACACATCCAAAAACTATTTCAGATCATGCACCAATAACAACTAAGTTAAAAATGCAGGATAATGAAGGAAAAATGAGAGACTGACACTTCCCCACCTACCTGTTAGAACGAGCGGAATTTAAGGAATGGGTAATAGAAATTATTCAAGAGTTATTGGGGAAGATATACATTTTATTCAAAAGGAAAACTAGTGAGTGAGATAAAATGAAAATGGAGTTTAAAATATGGTAGAAATAAACGAGAAAGAGAGAAGATTAAGAAGTGATAGGAATTATTAACAGGGGCTGACAAATTTTAAAGTATTGCAGTAAGGGAAATTTCACAGAACATGAAGAGGAGCAACTGCAGAGTGCCAAGTGAAAGTACGCGAGTATTTTGATAATAAGCACAGGTTTAGAAAGATTGCTAACAACTGTTTTGATAACAACTCTAGAGCACAAAACCTCGTAGCACAGTGGCTTAGGCAACAGAAAGAATGGGTGTTGCCAAATTTAGGCAGTCTATGACAAGAAAAATAACCAGAGATACTATAGAGGTAGTGCAGATATTTTGGAAATGTTATGAACATTTGTATAAAGCAGAAAAATGTGGAATAAAGAAAGGGCACAAATGGGATTATTTATGGAAGACTTAATAATGCCAAGATCAGAGGAAGATAAGGTTCAACAACTAATAGTTAAGACAGGAGATGAGATAAAATGGTGATGTATAATCAATCTACTGGGAAGTATCCAGGAAATGATGGTATACCTGTGGAAGTCTGGAAGTTAATAGGGAAGAAATTGATAAAGATCGGGAAGATTTTGGTGGTGTTTTAAAGGAGGGGGTGCAGCAACATCATGGAAGAAAGCCACAGTGGCTGCATTACCCAAATAAGGTAAAGACCCATCAGATCCAACCTCATATAGACACATTTCAATGTTAAACCATGATTATAAGGTGTTTATGTCTATACTAGCTAAAAGAACGGCAATGGTGTTGCCAAAATTGATAGATATAGATCAATTTGGTTTTGTGGAGGGGAGGCAAACATTTCACAACATTAACAAAACAATGATGATCCAGAGGGAAGCAGAATGTAAAAAAAATACTGCTGTTGTTGGTGAGTCTTGATGCAGAGAAAGCATTCAAGAGAGCAGACATTTTAAGAGTAGGACAGTGGAAGCATTTGCATTCTTCAATATAATAATAAGGTTAATTAGGATGCTATATTAAGGATCGGAGGCAAGAATTAAAGTGGCATAGTTCCATTCTGATACATTCAGTTTGAACATAGGAATTGGGCAGGGGTATCTTCTTTCCTTTTGTTATTTGTTTTATATTTACAGCCACTGGCAAAGAACATAAATGACTCAGTTGGCTTAATTTGCAGATGATATATTTTTTTTACTTGATAAATCCAGAAAAATGCACAATGTTATGGAACATTTTGAGACAGTTTCAGGTATTTTCAGGATATAAAATGAATGAAGTTAGAACAAAGGCTATAGCCATAAATTATGTAACCAGCATGACTTGGTTCAGCAATACCCATATTTATAGGGACATAAGGTGAAATATTTAAGAGTATGGATTAAAATGGCTTCTGTTATGTCAGCAAAGGATATGAGAGAAGAGACTAAAGATGATACAAAAACTGAGAAACTGGAAGCTCTTGGTTATAGATATGGATAGTAATATATAAACAGTGAAAATGTTTTTAGTCCCTTTAGTTTTATATACTGGTAAAGCATATTTTTATCAACCAGAGGAAAAGTTGTGGGCAATAATTAATAAACAGTTGAAGGAATTTATCTAGGAGTGGAAGTCAACAAAAATTAAGTGGGATATATTGATCTTCCCAATAGAACAAGGTTGTTTGGTATTACCTCATTTGTTACACAATTAAGGCTCATATATGTATAACACAAGCAGAAAGTAATAATTCAAAGTGGAAAGGGATGATATTAATAAACTGGGGGGAGGGGAAAACAAGAAGTAAGACAGAGTGGAATTTTGAATGCAGATCCTTAAGCAGAATAATAGCATTCATACATAATATTATATTCATAAAGTTGCAGAAAGTATTCTAAGAACTAAGCCAAAGCAATGAATGGAGAAAGGAGATTTTTGCCAGTAGGGATGATTGCAAGCAGGGGTACAGAAAATAGGCAAGAGGGGGCTGGAATTTACTGCAGAAAATGGGCAAATGAACCAAGGTATTGGGAATAAATAACTCAAGAGAGAAAGGTAATAGAGTGGGATGAGGCCAAGAAGACATTTGGACTGCGCGTAAGAGATTCCTTTCCCTGTCAGAGATTGATATTACAACACAGGAAAACAGAAAGGTAATGACACCCCTAAGTGGTAAACCTGCTCTGGTAGAGGTTTTAGTCAAATCTAGAGTGGAAGCTACTATTAAAATTGAATAATTAGTAGGGCATATAAATATTGTGCAATAATTATAAGAATTAATCAAAGGAGGTTAAAAAAGATTGGGAAGAGGGACAGGAAAAGCAATTTACAAGGGAACAACAATAGGAGGACATCTGCATGGCTCCCAATTATGCAATAAAGTCCAGAATATTTAGGATAGTTGCTTTAAAGTATCTGCTTAGGTATTTTTATTCTCCAAGTAGACTTCAAATAATTTTTCCTTACATTGATAGTAAATGTTGGAGGTGTGATTGGGAAGAAAGAAGTGGATTTTAAACAATTCCTTACAGAGCACTTTATCAAATATATTGGGGAACTAAGGAAATGACTCTTTTGAGCTAGGACACAGGATCTGAATTGCCTAGACATAATAAGGCCTTATTAAGTTTAATTCATTTGGCTGCCTAAAAAATACATAGAAAATGGCAATCAAAGTCTAAACCACCTGTATTTTAAGAACTGAATATTGCAAAAGAGATAAAGAAACTGGAAGAGGTATATTTAGAAACAGGAAAGAGCAAATTACATAGAAATAAATGGAATTTTGGGAATAATACATGCAAAATAATGTTCAAGTGGAGGAGGAGTGAAGTTCAAGTGAAAGCTGGAATTGAGGGATTTATATAATGGACTGAAAGACAGTTGTTATAAATGAAGAAAATGTGAATTATAGTTTGTTTTCTTTTCTGTTAATGGATGTGTGCCTTTGTCTTAAGTGATATTTTAATAAAGGTGTTAAAAAACATCTTGCCATTTTGCTGTTCTACACTGACTTCCTCAAAAGATCAAAACTTTACATTTAAGATCTCTTATTTTTCTTTTTGCTATAATTACATATTTTATTACAAAGTGATGGAATTTCCTTGCTACTTTAAACTGGTCTGAATTTTATACATTATAGGTTCATAGGTTCATAGGTAGGTACTAGGCTATCTGCCCGTGGGCATTTATAAGCCTAGCCAGAGTGTGTCGGCTTTCACCGCCCCATTGATTAATTAACTGAGCCTCTGTCAAGCAGAGCCAATGAAGTGATCCCAGGGGTGTATTTTCTGTTACCCATCCACTCGTCAAGGCTTCTCTTGAAGAGTGTTAGTGAGGGGCTCTGCCTAATGTAGTTAGGAATTTTGTTCCAAAGCATGGGGTGTCTCTATGACAGGAATCTATCCCTCCAGCATGTTCTATTTATTGTTTTGGCAAGGTTTAGCTCACTAGAGCATGTGGCTTGCAGTGACTTGGATTTCTTTAGGTGGAGCATGTCTATCAATTCTGAGTTGGACATGGCTTTGTAAGTCAGGCAGAGATCACCTCTGAGTAAGCAATATGCCACTAAGTACAGCCGGAGTTTTTTCAGTCGGGCTGCTTAGGACATATGTTTGAGGCCAGTAATCCTCTTGGTAAGGTGCTTTTGTGGTCTTTCCAGCTGTTGGAAGTGTCTTGTGAGGTACATCCCAATTGGGGTATTGTACTCTATGAGGGGTCTGATGAGAGGGGCACTATAACATCTTTATTTCTAGATGCAAACCCCTTAGTAATTAGATGGGCCACATAGAAGGATTTGCTAACTACTTTAGCAATATGATTGTCAAAGGAGAGATTACTATCTACCTGAGTCCCCAGATCTCTAATTACCTCTTCTGTATTAAGGGGGCTGCCGCCTATGTGGTAATTCGTGGGTGTTTTGTTTTTCCCAAATGGGATGGCTATGCATTTTTTGGCATTTAGCTTGAGGCCATGACTTTGACACCAGGTGTCTGTCTCAGTAAGGCCTTTTTGAAGGATGTCCGTGTCAGCCAGAGAGTCAATTATGGCTCCCAGTTTGCAGTCATCAGCGAACTTTGTTAGCTATAATCCTCCTATGTTTGCCTGTACTTCTGAGAAATATATGCCGAACAGTAGGGGTCCCAGAACCAAGCCTTGCGGGACACTACTTGTGACTGGTTTAGAGTCGGACCTGGAGCCCGCTATTCTTACCGTGTGAGTTCTGTCTGTAAGCCAGTTGGCAACCCATCTTGTGATGTAGGGGTTTATGTTCAGGCTGGTGAGTTTTTCTATAATACCCGAGTGAGGAATGGTGTCGAACACCTTGGTGAGATCAAGGTAGGCTGTGTGAACCACCTTTCCCTCGTCTATGGCCTTGGTGACTGTCTCGAAGAAGTCAGCCAGGTTTAGTAGGCATGATCTGCCCTTAACAAAGCCAAACTTGGTCTGGTCAAGTGTTTGGAGGTTCCCAATGTCTTTGTTAATGAGTTCCATGATGATGCACTCCATAGCCTTGCAGACCAGGCTAGTCAGGCTTATGGGGCAATAGTTACCAGGGTCAGTTGTGGCCCCCTCCTTTGTGGAGCAGAATAACCTTTGCTGTGCGCCATTCTATGGGCACATAGCCTGTGGAGAGGCTGAGGCTGAACAGCATGATTAGGTGGGGGGTTAGTTTGTTCTGTAGTTTGTGCAGGACGCAGCCTGGGACACCATCTGGCCCCATTAATGCTGTGTTTTTGGCTTTTGAAAGGGCTGTTTTCACCTGTGCTTCTGTGATTTCCGGGACACTACACTTTTCCGGTATTGTTGTGGGCCCTTTTGAAGGTGAGAGGGAGGTGAAGTTTGCACTGAATCTATCTGCCAGGATGTTGGAAATATCAGTATGTTCAGTATATTTTGTGCTATTTTGCAGTAGCTCAGAGCATATCTGCAAGTTGCCACTTAGATTCTTGACATAGCTAAAGAAGGCCTTGTGGTTATCTTTCGAATCCTTGGCTATTTTTCTTTCAAAGTTAACCTTGGATGGTTTTATGAGGGACCTTATTTTCTTACTGATACTGATCAGGGATGTCTTTCCTTCTTGGGATTTGCTTTTTTTCTGAACTAGTTTCCTCCTTCTGTAGTATAACCTGTTTATGGCAGTGGTCTATCAGACTGGTTTCCTTCTCTTAGGGAAGTGAGTCTTGGTTTTGCTAGGGATGGCACAATCCATGCATCCCTTGTAGGTGCTCATAGAGTGCAATTGTAAATGATTCTGCATCAGTATAAAGCTTTGAAATGAACCCTAAACAGTATTTTAAATCTAATATTATATGACTGCCAATTAACATTCAAAAACGAACATGCTAATCGGTCAGCCCAGCCAGCGTGCCCATTGTAACTCGAGCATATACCAATGGAAAAAGGTCAGGTCACCCGGACTTCCTTCTATTAATATATATATGCTATAACTTTTAAGTTTTCTTCACCATAAAAAAATTATAATAATAATAAAATTAGAAAACCAGACAGTGCGGAGGTACAAGAGAGGCTGGACAGAGAAAAAAAATACTAGGAAAATTGTTATTCAAAACTAAAAAAAACACACATGATTTTCCTTGTATTTTCTCCACTCTGTCTGTCTAGTACCTGTAAAGTGTCTGAATTTCAACCTTTAGTTAAAAAAAAAGGAGCAACGGAGATGTTCCTTTCTCTGTTGCTTCCTTTCGAAAGCACTGATATACTGTGCAAGTGTAGGAATGCAAGTCCCAATCACATGCTCAGTACATCAAAAAAGCAGCAGGATATGTAACGAAAGCAGAAGAACACCACAAACCTGCTACACAATGACATTAATGAAGAAAGGTAAGTCATTTTTTTCTTAAATAAAAATCATTGTATAATAGCAATAAACGACAACGTGGGTGTGGTATCTTGAAGATTTAGCCACAATTGGCTTTGTTTAATCACTCGTGCTTCAACCTCATGATTAAACCACACCAGCCATGGGTAAATCTTCAATATACCACTCCCACACCATCAGTTATTGCTATATTATGCTTACAGCTTTGGAGCTGTGTTGAAACATCTTGCTTTAACAACTCTATGAGCAGCCTGTAAGTATGTCCACTTCTTATAGAACTGAAAAAGTTAGCATTTTTTTATTCTTTCTACAATATACTGAGAATGTTTTCAATGCAGATAGTGTATATAGTCATGTATATAAGTTTTATATTTTATTGTTTGCTACTTTTGTTTCAAATGATCAGAATATAAATGTTGTTATACTTCCTTTGCTTACAATTTTTTCAATATCGCTTAATAAAAAGATTGCTTAAAAAATAATTCCTAAAATAAGCGTGGTAGAAGAATTTACTTTTTTCCCAAATCTATCAAAAGATTTACCATTCTTAGCAGAAGAGTAAGGATTAACATTTACCAAAAGATTAGTAATACTAAGATTTGCCAAAGAAATTGCACAGATTTGTGATTAGAAAAATAAACATTTGCAAGGAACTTTATACATTCTATGTTTTTTCTTAGGGGCAGCAAGCAAGTTACAAGATAAAATAAAAACATCCCTGTAAAACAAAAAATAATGGAGAAACATGACTGGGTTCAGGAAATTCCAGTTGTAACAAATCATATTTTTATTTGAAGCATACTGGAATACCATTATGGTCTTACTGAAAGAATGAGTTCACTCTAGATATGGTTTAAAATTTTCTTCTAAGGGACTTGTTGTGTCTTTCGGCTTTTCCCAGTTAGGGGTTGCCACAGCGGAACTCCGGTCCGCTAATTATTGGCAGTAGATTTTTACGTACCGAGTTGCCAGCTCTGACGCACAACCTTCAATGAAGGTACGCCCATTCACGCATGTCTCCACACAGAAGACGCTTTAGCTGAGAATCGAACAGGACGTCTTACTGTGAGGCGACAACGCTACCGCAGCACTCTTCTCAGAATATGATTTGGTCATTGGTGGAGAGAAAACAGTTGTTCCCTCAAAATAAATTCCCTGTTCAACACTGGAAATCTTCAGACAATGAAGAATTCCTTCTTCTCTTATCAGTAAAACTAGAATGAGAGGTTTTAAAAGCCTGAACTAAGCCCTGAGTTAAGCCCAATAAATCATTCCTGTCTAAAGTAACAGAGAAAGGGGACAATAAAAGTCTACCTTTCTGCTTCTTTTAACAGGAATTTCCATAGATGCAGGCCGAATCCTATCAAACACATCATCCCAGGTGACAGGCAACCCTGTCCAGCTCAGCAGAGAAGCATTCACTACTCCTCCCTTCAAGCCAACAACAGTTATTCTTCCATGCCCACCAAGGGCACACCGCCAGCCACAGAGGACATGTCAAACTCCTGGTTGAAGATAAATGATTTATGGAACCAGGAATGGCCACAGCAGAATCACTCATCTATGGCTGAGGCAAATTTATAGTGTGCTGAAGGGGCAACGGCTCTCTAGAATTTTTCTTCTTTTTGTGGCTGAAGGAAGGAAGAACCAAGGAAGCAGTAATTTGTTCCATGGTGAAACTGAAAATGAAGCCTGAAGCCTGAAGCCTGGATAAGACTGACAACAATAGTCGATAAAAGAGGTAAGTAATCAACATGTAGTGTTTTCCATCCCAGCCACTAGAAGTAAATTAATGTAAGTTTTCAGCAAAAAAAACAAAACAAAAAAAAAAAAAGAAAACAAAGATAAATTACATTTTTAACAGCTTTTTTTACACAACAGTAAAAAGTAGTACTTCACTGTTATAAGTAACTGAAAGTCTTAAAACACAGTTTCCTAGCTTAAATTACATTATTTCATAGAAAAAAGTTGTTTCTGACATTAATTAAAATGTAGAAGTTTTTCCCCTGAAAGGAACTTATCTGCTCAGCATTGGAGAATCACTAACTTAATGTCGATCCTTAAAAGCCTGCAGGAGGATTGCTCTTTGGTAGTACAAAAGCTCTAAAGGGCTTGGCACCCAAACCATCGATTTTCTTCAGTTCTGCTTGAGCTGTCAACAGCTGGGTGCATGGAAGTTGCCCTTAAGTTCTGAAAGCTGTCTGGCTGTTGTATCCTGTGCAGGATATACCCTATATAAGGCTACTTCAGCACTGAGCAAATTATGGACATGATTTTGTTCTGTTTAACACTGTACTGACACTGTGTACATGTCAGGACCTACACAGGTGGATTACATATGCTGCTTTGCCATTGTATAATTTGCAAGGCACCATCTGGAGGGTGCGCTACAGCTGCGGTTGGCTGTCTGTTACCAAACCTCTCACTGCTGATGGATGAGGTGGTGGCCACACTCTGCACTGATGATGAGTTCAGTGGATATTTGCTGGCCTGCCCAACATCATTGCATCATACTGGGCAACATGAAGTGTAGTTACAGATATCTAGCAGGATATGATTAAGGCCATATTAAAGGGCAACCCCCAGACATGTCATGGCAGTCGAACTAGGACTTCAGCAAGCCAAACATATTTATGGTTTGAACATGGCTTATGTTATGCCATGGTTTGTGGGCTCTGTATGGGCATCATCAGTCAGAGCTCCAAGTGACAATGGATATCACTTGTAACACATTAGGAATGGGAAGGGTTTGGGATGTAATTTGTGTTGCATACAGTTTATATATCAGGATATGGACATATAGGTGTGCCACTCTATCTGCACTTACCTGCTAAACCTCCCTGTATGATGTCTCCATGCAGGAAAAGTTGATACACATGACTTTTATGCCATATGTGGGAATCATGGGCACTGCAGGGGTGCTGTGCAAGGCACATGGGTTATTAGACGATGCATGTTTCACACTGAATGGCAGCTGATGGAATGGTATCCTTTTTGACAAGTTGGTGTGATGGTTAAGGTCTTCGCCTCCCATACAAGACATAAGGTTCAGTCCTGACCACTGGTCAACACCTGTTAGGAGTTTGCATGTTCTCCCTGTGTCTCTGTGGGGTTCCCACCTCTGAAAAATATGCTGAATGTTTCTATCTCAAAGTCACTAAAATGAATGAAGATGTGGGCAGCAGCACAGACTCTACATGGTGGCCAATGGGGAGAGTTGTATAAACAAACCACTTTGTGCATCTACTGTGGTGCACATTATCTTCATCATAGAAAAACACGGATCACAGACTGTACACCATGGCAGGGCTAAACACTCAACAGTGTAAAATATGGCTCTAGGTGATTCAGACGTGTTGACTAATGTCACCAAGTGGACATGGGTATTTGCCAGTGATAAGTGGGTTGAAAACCCAGACTACTCTGACCTATGCCAGGGACCCATGCTAATTGCGGAAGGAGTGTGTGTGCCACTGTTGGCCAATCTGTGCCTGTTATGAAGCCCACAAGCCAAGGGTTAATAAGCTACTGGCTGCTGGTGTCGAGTTGCTCACCTTGAGCTACCTGAGATAGCTCTGTTGAGTGAAAGATGGATGTAAAACCAATCAACCAACTAAACGTAAACTAAGAATTGCTATACTTAATGTAGATTCACTGACAGGATGCAGCTAAGTAGTGGATGGCATTATTGTAAGGAGGTGGCTGGACATCCTGTGTATCCAAGAGAAAAGATGGATGGGCAGTGCAGCAAAGACACTTGGCTTGGGATCTACAGTCTACCACTCAGGAGGAGAACAGGCTAGAAATAGTGTGAGCATTGTGGTGAGGGTGAGGCTTCCAAAGACAGTGAGGGATGTCATCAGAATTAGTGACAGACTTGTGGTAATCAGTATCCAGCCTAATGACAGGGCAGTATTCATAATCTCATCCTATTCCATACAGCAGGGTTGTGATAGTGAGTAAAAGAGTACATTCAGACAACAGTTGCAGGATATGTTGGCTAAAGCAGGACAGCATGAATTGGTGTTGATAATGGGTGACTTGAATGCACATATCAGGACAGGCAGAACAGGATATGAAGACTACCTGGATCCACATGAGTGGAGCAACAGCATAAACAAGGAGATGCCATTGTAGACTTCCATCTGAAAAATGGCTTGACAGTAGCCAACACATGGTCCATAAAGATACAAGAGCACATATAAGAGTGGCCAACATGCAACACAGCTAGACTTCCTCCTAGAAAGGAAAGGGCACTGAGATAGAATCAGCAATTGAAACGTCATCCCAGCAAAACAGTCATCCCACAGCATAAACCACTGGTTGCCACAATCAGTTGGTCAGAGAAGACTCTAAGGTCAACAGAGATCAAGCTGGAGACCTGGAAATTGACTAGAGAAAAAGCACAATAGTTCAAGGCATAACTCGGGTCTCTAGCACCTCAAGAAGAAGAAGAAATAGGTGGAGTTGAAGAAGAATGGAAGCATCTCAGAATAGCATGTGTGAGGACTACATAATGGATATGTGGCCAAGAAAGGTATGGAAATAAGGTACATGAGGAAATATGGTGGTGGAATGTAGAAAGAAGTCCAAGAAGTTATCAAAACAAAGAAGGAGTGCAGAAAAAAGTGGAAGACAAAAAAGATGGAACAGGCTAGGAAGAAATACTGGTTGACTAACAAAGAATCTAAGAAAGGAGTTGCAATGATAAAGAACAAGGCATCAGAGGCATTCTACCATCTTTAAGAAAGTAAGTCAGTAGTTGGCGCAAAGAAACTATATCAGGTTGCAAGGCAAAGACAAACAGGTAAAGATGATAGACACCCTTCATAAGGGATCCCAGCAATAAGCTGCTCACCAGTTCACAGAACATCAACGGCAAATGGAAGGAGTATGTAAAGCTGCTTCTGAATGAAAAAAGCCCCACAGAAGCTGTACTGCCCCAGAGACAGCCTACAGTGAAAGAAGAAGAGAAGCCCACCATAGAAGAAGTAAGAACAGCACTAAGGAAAATGAAGTCAGGGAAAGCAGCAGGCTCAGATGAGGTCACAGCATATATGATAAAGATGCTGGGTGAGATGGCAAAGAAATTACTCCTGAGGAAATTCTTAGTAGTATGGAGAGAAAGGCGTATCCCAGATGACTGGAGAATAAGCATACTAGTTCCAGTGTTCAAGAATAAAGAGGACATTCACAACTGTGGGCAGTACAGAGGTATCAAACTCCTGTTACATTGCATAAAAGTTCTGGAGAGGGTGATTGATAAATAAATATGAAAAGTAGTACAAAGTAAGGTGAAAGATGAGTAATTCAGATTCAGATCAGGATGCATCACAACTGACCCAATGTTTGCAGTAAGACAGATAACTGAGAAGAAGGTAAAAATAAGGAAATAGTCCAACTGGGCGTTCCTATACTTGGAGAAAGCATATGACAAAGTCCCAAGAAAGCTGATTTGAGCTGTCCCGTGGTGATTCAAAGTCCCAGAAACATTGGCAGAATTAGTTTAGTACAGGCTTTGTGTAAGAATCCAATGACTCAAGTAGGAAAAGTGCTCAGTCTCACAATGAGGTTCCCAGTGGGAGTTCATGTGCACCAGGGTTCAGCTCTGAGCCCACTGCTGTTCATACTGGTGATGGACTACATTAGCAAACAAGTGGGAAGGGACAGATCAACAAAGTTACTGTATGCAGATGATGTGGCATTGCAGGCAGACTCTTAAGGGAGAACTTCAGCACAGGATAGAGGAATGGAATACAAAACAGAAGGGAATGGGTTTGTTGAAATGGACAAGGACAATGAAGGTCTATCATTCTGCTAATTACGCAACTTTCATGGGATGAGTTTGTTGAAATGGACATGGACAATGAAGGTCTATCAATATGCTAATTATGTAACTTTCATGGGATGAGTTTGTTGAACTGGACATGGACAATGAAGGTCTATTATTATGCTAATTACGTAACTTTCATGGGATGGGTTGGTTGAAATGGACATGGACAATGAAGCTGTATCATTATGCTAACTACGTAACTTTCATGAGATAGGTTTGTTGAAATGGACATAGACAATGAAGGTTATCATTATACTAATTATGTAACTTTCATGGCATGGGTTTGTTGAAATGGACAAATGAAGATCTATCATTACACTAATTGCATAACTTTTATGGGATGGGTTTGTTGGAATGGACATGGACAATAAAGGGCTATCATTATGCTAATTATGTAACTTTCATGGGATGGGTTTGTTGAATTGGACATGGACAATGAAGGTCTATCATTATGCTAATTATGTAACTTTCATGGGATGGGTTTGTTGATATGGACATGGGCAATAAAGGTCTATCATTATGCTAATTACATAACTGTCATGGGATGGGTTTGTTGAAATGGACATGGAGAATGAAAGTCTATCATTATGCTAATTACGTAACTTTCATGGGATGGGTTTGTTGAAATGGACAAAGGAATGTCTATCATTATACTAATTACAAAACTTTCATGGGATGGGTTTGTTGAAATGGACATGGACAATGAAGGTCTGACATTACGCTAATTACGTAACTTTCATGGGATGAGTTTGTTGAAATGAACATGGACAATGAAGGACTATCATTATGCTAATTACGTAACTTTCATGGGACGAGTGTGTTGAACTAGACTTGGACAATGAAGATCTATCATTAGGCTAATTACATAACTTTCATGGGATGAGTTTGTTGAACTGGACATGGACAATGAAGATCTATCATTATGCTAATTACGTAACTTTCCTGGGATGGGTTTGTTGAACTGGACATGGACAATGAAGATCTATCATTATGCTAATTATGTAACTTTCATGGGATGGGTTTGTTGAAAAAGACATGGAAAATGAAGTTCTATCATTATGCTAATTATGTAACTTTCATGGAATGGGTTTGTTGAAATGGGCATGGAAAATGAAGGGCTATCGTTATGCTAATTACGTAACTTTCATGGGATGGGTTTGTTGAAATGGACATGGACAATCAAGGTCTATTATTATGCTAACTATGTAACGTTCATGGGATGGGTTTGATAATATGGACAATGAAGGTCTATCATTATGCTAATCACGTAACTATCATGGCATGGGTTTGTTGAAATGGACATGGACAATGAAGGTCTATCATTATGCTAATTACGTAACATTCATGGGATTGGTTTCCTGAAATGGACATGGACAATGAAGGTCTATCATTATGCTAATTATGTAATTTTCATAGGATGGGTTTGTTGAAATGGACATGGACTATGAAGGTCGATCATGCTAATTACGTAACTTTCATGGGATGGGTTTGTTGAAATGGACGTGGACAATGAAGGTCTATCATCATGCTAATTACAGTACTTTCACAAGAAGGGTTTGTTGAAATGGACATGGACAATGAAGGGCTATCATTATGCTAATTACATAACTTTAACCAAGTAGGAAAGGAAGGTGCCGGCTGAACAAGTAAACCAATGAAAAAATCTAGTCAACAACAAAGTAACACACAAAAAAAAAGGTTTAATTGGGGATAGAACAAACGCAATACTCAAGACAATACGCAGTGTAAAAAACAAATACAAATTTCAGCATTCGGGTAAATCCCTTCACCAGCGTAGCATTAAACCCAGAAAAAAATTAATGTTTAAATTAACATTGTTAATAAGAAGATAATATTATATTAATTAAAAATATAAATTAATAATTAATTAATTCAAAAAAATGATGATGACAAATTTATATTCAAAATAAAAAATAAAACACAATTTTTTATTTTATACTTTTAATTATATTTTTTTCAAGTTTTTTTCTATTTTATTTAATTCAATTTTTTTAAAATTTTTTTTATTTTTATTACATTTCAAGTATTTTTTTTTTAATTTGTGTTTTTTAATTTGTTTTTACTTTTTTTTTTTTTTGTATTTTTACATTTTGTTTTTTATTTTTTTATTTTTATTTGGTTAATTAATTTAATTAATTAACTTTTGTTTTAATTATTATTTTTTAAATATCAATTTTTTTTTGATTAATTTAATAACTTCAGGTTTCTGGGTTTAAGTCTTTTTTCGGATTGTAAAATAGACTTATGGGATTGTTGTGGATGTATTTGGACCTTTTTTGTTCTATGCCCATATTGTGGACTTTTTGTTCTATGCCCAATTACTGGGTGCTATCATTATGCTAATTACATAACTTTCATGGGATGGGTTTGTTGAAATGGACATGGAGAATGAAAGTCTATCATTATGCTAATTACATAACTTTCATGGGATGGGTTTGTTGAAATGGACAAAGGAATGTCTATCATTATACTAATTACAAAACTTTCATGGGATGGGTTTGTTGAAATGGACATGGACAATGAAAGTCTGTCATTATGCTAATTACGTAACTTTCATGGGATGGGTTTGTTGAAATAACCATGGACAATGAAGGACTATCATTATGCTATTTACGTAACTTTCATGGGAGGGGTTTGTTGAAATGCAAATGGACAATGAAGGTCTATCATTATGCTAATTATGCAACTTTCATGGGATGAGTTTTATTTAACTGAACATGGACAATGAAGGTCTACCATTATGCTAATTGCATAACTTTCATGGAATGGGCTTGTTAAAATGGACATGGACAATGAAGGTCTATCATTATGCTAATTATGTAACTTTCATGGGATGAGTTTGTTGAAATGGACATGGACAATTAAGGTCTATCATTATGCTAATTATGAAACTTTAATGGGATGGGTTTGTTGAAATGGACATGGACATTGAAGGTCTATCATTATGCTAATTATGTAACTTTCATGGGATGGATTTGTTAAAATGGAAAATGAAGGTCTATCATTATGCTAATCACGTAACTATCATGGCATGGGTTTGTTGAAATGGACATGAAGAATGAAGGTCTTTCATTATTCTAATTATGTAACTTTCATGGCATGGGTTTGTTGAATTGGACATGGACAATGAAGGTCTACCAATATGCTAATTACATAACTTTCATGGGATGGCTTTCTTGAAGTGGACATGGACAATGAAGGTCTATCATTAGGCGAATTATGTAACTTTCATGGGATGGGTTTGTTGAAATGGACATGGAGAATGAAAGTCTATCATTATGCCAATTATGTAACTTTCATGGGATGGGTTTGTTGAAATGGACAAAGGAATGTCTATCATTATACTAATTACAAAACTTTCATGGGATGGGTTTGTTGAAATGGACATGGACAATGAAGGTCTGTCATTGTGCTAATTACGTAACTTTCATGGTATGGGTTTGTTGAAATAACCATGGACAATGAAGGGCTATCATTATGCTATTTACATAACTTTCATGGGAGGAGTTTGTTGAAATGCACATGGACAATGAAGGTCTATCATTATGCTAATTATGTAACTTTCATGGGATGAGTTTGTTTAACTGGACATGGACAATAAAGGTCTATCATTATGCTAATTGCATAACTTTCATGGGGTGGGTTTGTTAAAATGTACATGGACAATGAAGGTCTATCATTATGCTAATTATGTAACTTTCATGGGATGGGTTTGTTGAAATGGACATGGACAATTAAGGTCTATCATTATGCTAATTATGAAACTTTCATGGGATGGGTTTGTTGAAATGGACATGGACATTGAAGGTCTATCATTATGCTAATTATGTAACTTTCATGGGATGGATTTGTTAAAATGGACAATGAAGGTCTATCATTATGCTAATCACGTAACTATCGTGGCATGGGTTTGTTGAAATGGACATGAAGAATGAAAGTCTTTCATTATTCTAATTATGTAACTTTCATGGCATGGGTTTGTTGAATTGGACATGGACAATGAAGGTCTATCAATATGCCAATTATGTAACTTTCATGGGATGGATTTGTTGATATGGACATGGACAATGAAGGGCTATCATTATGCTAATTATGTAACTTTCATGGGATGGGTTTGTTGAAATGGACATGGACAATGAAGGGCTATCATTATGCTAATTACATAACTTTTATGGGATGGGTTTGTTGAAATGGACATGGACAATGAAGGTCTATCATTATGCTAATTATGTAACTTTCAGGGATGGGTTTCTTGATATGGACATGGACAATGAAGGGCTATCATTATGCTAATTACATAACTTTTATGGGATGGGTTTGTTGAAATGGACATGGACAATGAAGGTCTATCATTATGCTAATTACATAAATTTCATGGGATGGATTTGTTGAAATGGACATGGACAATGAAGGGCTCTCATTATGCTAATTATGTAACTTTCATGGGATGGGTTTGTTGAAATGGACATGGACAATGAAGGGCTATCATTATGCTAATTACATAACTTTTATGGGATGGGTTTCTTGAAATGGACATGGACAATGAAGGGCTATCATTATGCTCATTACATTACTTTCACAAGATGGGTTTGTTGAAATGGACATGGACAATGAAGATCTATCATTATGCTAATTATATAACTTTCATGGGATGGGTTTATTGAAATGGACATGGACAATGAAGGGCTATCATTATGCTAATTACATAACTTTTATGGGATGAGTTTGTTGAAATGGACATGGACAATGAAGGTCTATCATTATGCTAATTACGTAACTTTCATGGGATGGGTTTGTTGAAATGGACATGGATAATGAAGGTCTATCATTATGTTAATTAAGTAACTTTCATGGGATGCATTTGTTGAAATGGACATAGACAATGAAGGTCTATTATTATTCTAATTACATAACCTTCATGGGATGGTTTTGTTGAAATGGACATGGGCAATGAAGGTCTATCATTATGCTAATTACTTATCTTTCATGGGATGGGTTTGTTGAAATGGACATGGACAATGAAGGTCTGTCATGCTAATTATGTAACTTTCATGGGATGAGTTTGTTGAAATGGACAATGAAGAACTATCATTATGATAGTTACTTAAGTGGATCGTGAGATCAGATCCAGCTAGTAGTGTTTTGCAAAGTATGCACTGAGGTCCCTGTGACTGCAACACAAAGATCATCCACAGATACGTTCTTATAAAAGGTTGAAGAGGTAGAAGTAAGCCTAGCCCAAAAGTCATTAGCTTTGTTGGAAATGACCTTGTTACTAGAGACACAGCAGAAGGAAATGCATTCTGACAGACATTGGATTGGCCTTTTTGCTAGAGATAAAGCCGAAGGAAATGCCACCTGACCAATGTAGCTTTAGCCCGGTCATTTGCGGAGACCACAGAGGAGTGAAGTTTTGATGTCCATTATTTTCTTTGTAGGTAGAATCTTAGTTGTCTGTCAACATCAAGACAGTGCATTGTTCCTTTTTATTAGAATACTGTCAGAAGAAAACTTTTGGGTTAACTTACTAATTTATATTAATCTCTGATCTTATTTTAGGCCCAAAAGTTGATCTGGTTCATAGAGAGACCCTTTATGTATGAAACACTAAGTAGAGAGATTTGGCTTGGTAAAGCCTGCAGGTCTGACAGAATTGCCACTGGAAAAAGCAATTTCCAGAAAAGGTATCTGAGATCAGAAAAAGCTGCCAGTTAAAAAGATGGTCAAGTCAGCTATCTAAAATAAAATTTAGGTCCCATGGAGAAACAGGATTCTTAACAGAGCGTCTCTGTAGTAATGTTCTTCTTAAAAAGGCTTTACAAACTTTCTGAGCTGCTTGAGAAGTGGCGTTAAATTTCTGATGAAAGTTGAATACTGCTGCAAAATGAAGTCTTATAAATGAATAACTCAAACCTGTATCCAGTCAAGTAGGAAAAGAAGAACTGACAAAATTTAGGGTTTAAAATGTGTGTAAATCCTGATAGCTCATAGAGAGTTTTGTAATTCATGGTGAAGGGCTTTGGTGCACTAAGGATTTGGATCACACTTGGCAGGTATGAAGGGTCCCTGGTCATCAGAGGAACTAGTGGCACCATGAGGTTAGTGGGAAGGACTAATGGTCAGGATGAGGCTTACTGCATAGTCAAGGTAGGATATCCAGATGAGGCTCAAGACGCAAGGGCTTCTTTTTTTAGATGAGGCCAAAGGAGGGGGGTGCCACACTTCTCAAAGCAAAAAGAGGTCCATGAGGATCACTGTTGCTCAGCACAACATGACTTTATGTATCTCATTACGAGGGTATAAGACAGACGGGCATAGAGAAAAGCTGCCAGCCACTGATGAAGTGCAGTGTCCTGTGGAGCCTGTCCCTGTGGAGGGATGACAGAAAAGAAGTTGCATTTGGTGTTTGGCATTGATGCAACCACGTTGTAGAAAGGTTTTTCCCAGTGAAAGAATATCATTTTAGTTGTTATTAGACTTAGGGACCACCTATACAGCATCACAATGGACCTGATAAGCCTGTTTTTTGCTTGTTGATGTGTCACACTGCCAACATATTGTCTGTGTGAATTGATACTGGCCCTTGGGGAAACTAGTCTTGCCTGCAACACTAGGAAAACCACCCTTATTTCCAGGATTTTGATGTGTAAGACATCTTCCTGTTGAGTCCATATCCCTTGAACAGTCTGCACAGAGACTGATCTGTTTCTAATTCAGTAGCTGTTATCACCATTGAAGTTGTCTTCTGCAGGTTTTAGACAAAGAAATTGTTTGATCCATGGAATCTCCAAGTGGAAACCACTGAACATAAAGGGTCCACTGTAAAACTATCATTTGAAAACTTGTTAAGGTACCATTTAAGTAATAGCTGCCATGAGTCTTCGCACTTTGAACATTAGTGCAGCTGTTGGTGAAGAAAGCTGTAACAGAAGCTTGACTGCACACTGCAAGGAAGATATTTTGTCTTCTGGTAATCTGACCAACTTTTACATGGTATCTAGATGGCAGTATATATATATATATATATATATATATATATATATATATATATATATATATATATATGGGTTACCTTCAGAACATCGACAGACCATTCCATTGAAACCCATTTCACTGACAGACCATCAGACCATTTCACTGACAACTATTACTTGCAGGAATTTAAGGCAAATAACAGGGATTTATCCCCCTCCCCAATGTAGTGCAACCCTGGAGTTAGTATACATAGTTGGGGGGGGTGTGGGGGGGCTATTTTGGTTTAAAAGAAGAAAATAACACAAAAAGTACAGTATTTATACAAAAATGGGGGGGGGCTTCGCCTCCCCCCCCAACTATATATAGTAACTCCAGGGTCGCACTACATTGGGGAGGGGGACAAATCTCTGTTATTTGCCTTAAATTCCTGCATTTACTAGTTGTCAGTGAAATGGGTTTCAATTAAATGGTCTGTCGATGTTCTGAAGGTAACCCATATATATATGTATATATATATATATATATATATATATATATATATATATATATATGTATATATATATATATATATATATATATATGTATATATATATATATATATATATATATATATATATATATAAAGATTTTCCTATGGCCCAACTTAGACTTTGTAGTGTTCACTGATATTTCCAGGGAAAGGCAACATTTAGTAATGAATTTTTTGAGGTAGAGATGAGGACCCAGTTGTCTAGATATGGGAAGATTCTTAGTCCCCTAAGTCTCATGAGCTACTACCCCTTCCATGCACACAAAGAGGGTTGTGTTGAGACCAAACATCAGCACCCTGAATGGGCAATGACTGTCTCCTATCCAGAACTGCAGAAATTTCCTGGAAGCCTCAGCTATTTTTATATGCAGGTAGGTATCTTGGAGGTATATAGAGCACATCCAGTCTCCCTCCTGTAGGCAAGGAAGAATCACTTGCACCATCATCATCCAGAATTTGGATTTACGTACATATTTATGTAGAAAAATTGGCCTGAGGTCAGGTCCTTGGTCTTTATGGGACTTAAAAAGAATCCAAAATAAACTCAAGGCCCTTTCAAGTCTGGTTGGACCTCTTCGATGCCTTTCTTTTCCAGGAGGGTGTTCACCTTTAGCTGTGCTGTTTGGTTGTTTTTTTTTTTAAGATGGCATGTCTGGTAATGATGGAATGGTTGGCTGGATTTTATCCAAAAAAAGGTATTGTACAGTATCTCCCTTACCTTTCTGTCTTGTGTGATGGCCAGCCACAATCGTAAATGCAGGGATAGTCAGCCTTGACTTTATCAACAGTGCACCAGCTGGGAAAGTCTTCTGGAGTAATGTTTGCTGCTTACTTGGGGTAGGGAAATGGAACGTCTGACTCAGTGATCCTTGCAGGCAGCCTCTGTTGTAGAAGCGCTTACCAGAATTTATAACATAAAAGTTTTCAAAGGTTTGCTGTTGGCAATAACAAAAATCATACACTTTAACACTCATTTGTCATCAAGAAATGGACATCTGTGGGGCAGTGACCTCAACAGCAGGAAGCATCATCTGTGGGGCAGTGACCTCAACAGCAGGAAGCATCATCTGTGGGGCAGTGACCTCAACAGCAGGAAGCATCATCTGTGGGGCAGTGACCTCAACAGCAGGAAGCATCATCTGTGGGGCAGTGACCTCAATAGCAGGAAGCATCATCTGTGGGGCAGTGACCTCAACAGCAGGAAGCATCATCTGTGGGGCAGTGACCTCAACAGCAGGAAGCATCATCTGTGGGGCAGTGACCTCAATAGCAGGAAGCATCATCTGTGGGGCAGTGACCTCAACAGCAGGAAGCATCATCTGTGGGGCAGTGACCTCAACAGCAGGAAGCATCATCTGTGGGGCAGTGACCTCAACAGCAGGAAGCATCATCTGTGGGGCAGTGACCTCAATAGCAGGAAGCATCATCTGTGGGACAGTGACCTCAACAGCAGGAAGCATCATCTGTGGGGCAGTGACCTCAACAGCAGGAAGCATCATCTGTGGGGCAGTGACCTCAACAGTAGGAAGCATTTGGCCTTCTTGGTCACTCTTGAGCAGTTTCTCCTTCATGCTGGGTCTGAAGAAGGATTCTCCATCAAAGGGGTCACTGGTGAAGGATGCCCTGAAGTGTCTGCAGAGCCACACAATCTGAACTAGGCCTGCCTCCTCATGGTTACTCCTGTCCAGGAAGCTCTAGCTGCTTCATCGGCTGCACTGTGAATGGGCCCCATGGACAATAATGTGAGAGTCTGCACCGTTGCCACCTGTGAATCTAACAATGAATATCACCACACAGAACTTTGTCTCAGTAAACCAAGGGTCTTTTCCACAATCCCCTATTGAAAAAGAGTCCTATATATCTAGTTTTAAGGGCCGTAATAGTGAATGTGTCTGATGTAAATGCACACTTCCCCATGTAGTCTACTGACCAAGAATCTCTATTTACTATGGTAGATGAACTGCAGGGCTCTTAAAAAGAAGTTATGTACCTACCACAACATTCCATGTTTGTTATCCTTCATCTCGCCTTCCTTCTTGCTGGTTGGGTTCGGAGCTGATCCTTGGCTCCAACCCGGCCGATTTACTATAGCTCGAGAGCTTTTACTGGCTCAAGGCTAACCCCTATCCCAACATGCCTAGCAGTAGCTACCCAGATCTCATTTGTAATAGCCCACGCTAGACATACATAGTAAAAAACTATTTTTTACTAAGCTCCTAAGCATTTAAGATAAGAAGGAAAGAGGAACAAAACAAGGCATGGTAAACTCAGCCAGTGTAACCAATAAAGGAGCTCCTCTCGAACCTCCAGGAAGGGGGAAGGAGGGTGGGACGCAAGAAGGAAAGTGAGATCAAGGACAACAAACATGGAACGTTAAGGTAGGTACATAACTTCTTTGTTATGTTGTCCCATCTCGCCTTCATTCTTGCTGGTTGGGACCGCGTCCCCAGCACCTGGTTCTTGGGTGGCTCACTGGAACAAACTCTTCAGGACCATGGAACCAAAGGATGCCCTACTCTGGGAGACCACATCCACTTTGTAATGAGTGATAAAGGTATGAGGATTTGCCCAAGTTGCTGCTGCACAGATTGAATCTAAAGACAATTTAACTTGGAAGGCAACAGAGGTGGCTAAGGCCCTGGTTGAATGTCCTCTAGGCCTTCCTGGGAGAGTCTTTAATGCAAATCATATGAATAACTGATTGTGTCCGACAGCCATTTTGATATGGTCACTTTGGAAACTGGATAACCTTGTTTATTGTCAGCAAAGGATACAAACAATTGGTCTGATTTTCTAAGGTCTTTGGTCCTGTGTAAATAAAAATGTAATTGTCTATGAACATCCAATTGGTAGAGTCTATACTCTGCCTTGTTGCTGCAATTGGGGAAGAACACAGGAATCTCAATGGACTGATTTAAGTTATACTCTGAACATACCTTTGGCAAGAAGGAAGGATTGGTCCTAAGAACGACTATTTTGTGAAAAATGAGATACGGTGGGTGAATAAACAAAGCATGTAATTCAAAAACCCGTCTAGCTGAGGTTATAGCAACCAAGAATAGGGTTTTGCAAGATAGAAATTTTAGGGGACAAGATGCTGCTGATTCAAAAGGTGGCGGAACCATGGAAGCTAAAACCAAGTTTAGGTCCCGGGAGGGGTTCTCTTACCAGGGGGCCGTAAAAGAGTTGTACCTCGTAAGAATGCTCTGCACAACTTATGGGACATGATGTTCGAACCCAAGTCTCTTACATGAAAATTGGAGATGGCAGCTAGTTGGACCCTAATAGTAGCTGGAGCTGCCCCTTTTTCAAAGGTTTTTGCCAGAAAGTCAAGAATCTTGTGAACAGGAGCAGTGAAGGGATCAATATCATTACTCTTCGCCCAATAAGAGAACCTCTTCCATTTGCTAGTGTAAATCCTCCTAGTAGTGGGCTTGTGAGAGGACACTAGGATGTGTTGTACAACAGGGGAAATGTTTGGGAGCCTGGCTAAGACTGGAAGTGGAGGAACCAAGCAGTCAGCTTGAGAGTTTGGAGGGAAGGATGAAGCCCGCCCGACTGATGCATCAGGAGGTCCAGAACTGGTTCCAGTATCCAAGGCTCCAGTTGAAGATGATTGCGAAGAAGTGGGAACTATATCTGATGAGGCCAGTAAGGAGCAATGAGGATGAGTTTGCAAGCCAGAGACTTTGTTTTCTGAAGTACCTTTGGAATTAGAGGGAAAGGCGGAAAGGCATAGAGTAGTCCCAGTGGCCAATTGTGAACAAGTGCATCCCTGAGTGACTGTCCCAGAGGGAGGACTAGGGCGAAGTAGCTGCTGCATTTGCTGTTGATGGGAGTGGCAAAATTATCACAGCATGGCCCCATTTGCAAAAAAATCAAGTCCGCAACTTCTTGCTTCAGGACCACTTATGATGCATGAGGATAGCCCTGCTGAGCCTGTCTGCTATCACGCTAGATTTTCTGGAAATCAGAAAATGTTGGAAAGACATCACCCATTGCCATACTCGAAGCGACTCCCTACACAAGGGGTAAGATCTGGTTCTACCCTGCTTGTTGATGTAGCATACCACTGACATATTGTCTGTCTGAATTGCAATGGTCCCGGTAGGTAGAGAGTCTTGAAGTGCTTGCAACACCAGAAGCACCACTCTCATCTCTAGAACACTGATGTGCAAATAGTACTAATGGGGTTGCCACATTCCTTGGACAGTCTGTCCCAGATAATGCCCCCCCCCCACCCTATCTGGGAAGCATCCATGGTCACTGTGGCTACAGAATGGGGGTCTAGAAAGGGTCTGCCCAGAGTCACCTGGGGAGATACAACTCACCATACTAAGCCCTTTTTGCAATTTTCCATGATCAAGATCATGTGTAACACTGGTAAATCCTAGAAAGACCACTGAGCGAAAAGAAGCCACTGCATAATCCACATGTGGAAGTGTGCCAAAGGAACTAGTGTAATTGCAGCAGCCATTGAGCCCAAGACTTGTAAAACTTCTCTTGCCTGAACTCTTGTCTTTTTCATGAGAAATGAAACTTGCTGATGAATGGTTGACACCCTTTTTTGAGGCAGTTTTATTATCATGCGTCTTGTATCTAAGTCTGCCCCTATAAAGGTAATAGATTGACATGGCAGACTTTTCATAGTTTATGGTGATGCATAACTGGGAACAAGTTTGGATTGTGTAGTCCCGTGCTTTGATCAGTTGATGCTCAGCTGTAGCAGTGAGGAGCCAGTCATCTAGATATAGATAGACCTGTAATCCTAGACACCTTAGATGAGCTGTGACCACTGCCATACACTTGGTGAACATCCTGGGGGCTGTGGTGAGACCAAATGGCAAGGCTCTGAACTGATAATGACTGGCTCCCAGCCAGAAGTGTAGAAATCTCCTGGATTGCCTGTCCATTTTTATGTGGTAGTACACGTCCTGGAGATCTATGGAGCACATCCAATTGTTCTGACCCAAGAAGGGAAGAATGGACTGCAGTGTTACTATCCAGAACTTGGTCTTTTTTACCGATTGGTTTATCTTGCTGAGATCCAAAATGGGTCTCCAGTCCCCTGTCTTTTTTGGAACTAAAAAGAACCTTGAGTAAGTTCCGGATCCGATTTGGTCTGCGGGGACTTCTTGGCTGGCTCTTTCTTCTAGCAATCTTTGAACCTCTAGGATTGCGAGATCCCGAAGAGTGGGTGGAACATCTGGGATAGAAAGTTTTTCTTTTGAGGGGTAATGAGAAAAAGGAATTTTGTAACCTCTGGATATTATCAGCAGTACCCACATTTCTCTTGTGATACTTTGCCAGGCTGCTGGGTACAGTGATAGTCTTCCCCCGACTGACTCCAGAGGTGGACAGTCAGGACTCCCTTCAGGAGTGCTGGGAAGGGCCTAGCAGAGAATGTATCTCTGTCACCCTGCTGTTGTGGACCCCCGCTGCCATGAGGGCAGCATCTTCCATTGTTGTTTTCCCCTCTGCCCCTGGGGGAAAAATCTCCCCATATGTCAGGCAAAGCTCCCTGGGATTTTTGGAACCACTTCTTTCCACTCTTCTGACCTTTAGGATAGGGTCTAGATTGAGTGGAAAAATGGACACCTACAGCAGAGAGCATCTTGCCATCCTGTTCACACCTGGTGAGAGTCTCTTTTACCTGAGGCCCGAACAAGGATGAGCCATTGAAGGGGGTGCTGGTAAATGAAGACTTAAAATGTTCCGCAAACTGACAAAGGCACATCCAGGAGTGTCTCTGCAAAGCTACTCTGGTACCTGCTGCCCTACTTGCTCCATCTGCCGCATAAGAAATGAGCCTCATGGAGGAGTTAACTACAGAGGTCAAGGTCGCAAACTGGGAAGCTGCCATGTTTGCAACTCCCTCAGCTGTAGGATCATGTAGGATATCTCCTAGCTCCTTCAGGAGATCCCTCTGAAGTTGTGTGAAGTGTGACAAGTAATTCAGCGACCTGAGAGTAAAGGTCACTGAAGAGAACATACGCTTCTCATACCTGTCCATCATACGAGACCCCTGTTCGGTGGATGGACAGATGAAGAAGTTTCTGCAAGTTCCTTCTTAGTGGCTGCTGCCACCACCATGGCATCAACAGGGACCCCTTTGGAAAGGAAAGACGCAGTAATAAATTTATTCGGTCTCCTCAGAACTGGTTCCATGGTCTCTGGAGTGCTCCATGCCATTCAACTCACTACAGACAAAAGTGGGTCAAAAGACAGAGACACCCAAGAGGTGGAGATTTAGGAACCAAATGCATCCAGTTAGACAGACTCATCCTCAGAAGGGGCTAGGGACTTCCAGCCACCCCTCTGTCTAAGGATTTCCAAGATGTCTGAAAAGGACGCATCTCAGAGGGGGACCGTGGGAACCCTTCCGATTCATCCAAGTCTGTATCAGAGGTGATAGACTCAGGGGAGTCTAGATGCTTCCTCTTACATCTTTTCTTCTGAGGGACTGCCTCCGAATGTTCAGGGGAGGTTTCAGAAGAGGTGGGATCACCCAATGGAGCATCCTGGGGCACAGGTTCCCTATACTTGAAGGCAGGAGGAGGATCAAAGGCAGGCACAGGCACCGAGGGAAAAGGAGCCAATGGAGCCAAGGGTGGAGCAGTCTCATTTGACAGCATATTCCTCATCACCTTGAACGTGCCACGGTCCCAAGTTGAAGGAGCCACCGGCTCCAAAGAGCCTGGAAATCTCCTGCAAACTGGGAGTGACGGCTCTGAGGCCGATGTGGGAGCTGAGCTCACCTGCGCCAAAGCTCTGAGAGGGAGAGTGGGGTTGGACAAAGGTCTGATGCCACTTCCCCCCTCGGAGCTGGCGAGAGAGCTTCTGTGCCCAGATCCCTCGACGACTGAGACATCGAGGAGATCAAAGCTGTTGTTGGAGCCGATAAATGAGAAGTAACCAGAGCCAACGGTTCCACCCCCACGACCTCCATGCACTCCAGCTGTGAGCTCAAGAGAGTTGGAGGAACCGATGGAGAAGCTGGATGGCCCAAAGGAGCCAATTCCTTATGCGCTGGGCTCGATAGTAATTTAGCAAGTGCCTGTAACTTGAGGAGCCTGTTGAACACTCTCTCCATGTCATTATCTGAAAGCCTGGAGGATCGAGAGGAGTGCAAAGAGGACCAGTGACTGCCCACTCCAGGTTGCAGCAGAGGAGATTGTGGAGCAGATAGCACCGGCTTCAAGGAAGAAGATCTTGTTCTCTTATGACTGTCTCCGAGGACACAGTTGGAGCCACCGGAGACTTAGCTTTGTCAGAGCCAACACTGGGAGCCGAAGGTTTTTCAGTGGATTTTATCTGTTCTGAACTCAGAACCCATGGCTTAGTGTGCTTTTCAGACACTTTAGCTGGCTGAGGACCCTGAGACAATGAATCTTGAGGGTTCTTGAGAAGGTCATGCAAAATTAAATTATTTCTTCTCTCCTGCAGGACAGATTGAGCATGAGTCCTGCAGGTGAACAGTCCCTAAACAATATACAGAACTCATGTGCCTGCCTGTAAGGGACATTTTTTGGCAACACAAGTTGCATTTTTTTGAACCCAGAGGGTTTCTACTCTTTGGACATAGCGTAAATTCTTTCCACAACACTAGAAAAAAACAAAGCTATAAGCTAACAGCACACAACAACTAACTACAACAAGGCTGTAAAGGCTAGCCCAAACAACAATAAAAGAGAAACTTTTTTTTTTTAAAAGAGAGAAGAAAAAAGGGGAAGGGCCTCTAACTTAAATGACTACTCCCCCAATAGGAGAGCCTCTAACTTAAATGGCTATCCCAGCAAGGGTGGGGAAAGAGAAGAAGAACCCTCTAATTTAAACGGGTCCAAGGGAAAAGCATGGCCTGCGGAGAAAACAATGGCCAAAAAATACCCACAACAAGAAGAGGAAGGGATTGTTAGTCTAACAAGGGGCAGTATACACTCTAACGAGATAATACAACCACAAAAACCTAGAAAAGGATAACAATTAAGTGAAAAAAGCCCAAAGTACTTAGCCTGAACCAGTAGTCACAATCTTGACGCTGCAAGCGGCAAATGAGATCTGGGTAGCTACTGCTAGGCATGTTGGGATAGGAGTTAGCCTTCAGCCAGTAAAAGCTCTCGAGCTATAGTAAATCAGCTGAGTCGGAGCTGACGATTAGCTCAGAACCCAACCAGCAAGAACAAAGGCAAGATGGAACAACATAACATCAATGCTTTCCTGTTTCCTAGCTGCTGTTACAATGGTGAAATCATAACATCAGCTATAAAACCCTTTGTAGATGCTGCTGTTTTGATTAAATCTGCAAGGGTAGTCTTCCTCCAATGAAATATGTCCCTGGGTGCCCAGGGGATCTTGTCTGACCCATGAAATATAGGTTCAGGTATATCAAGTTATTACCAAGCCCTTTCACATCAAAATATATCTGGCAGTCTGCTGGACGAACAACCTGGGAGAGCAGATAGGGGAGTCCCAAAGGTCTCCTGCAGGATCTCCTCATTGTGAGAGGTGGGAGTGGGGTTCTACAGCCCAAGAAACCCTCTACCTCATCAATTCCAAGATTTCCCCAAATCTGGGATACTTTGAAGGGCACTATGCAAAACCATCTCCTTCAATAGTTTTAGTACCTTGTGTGGGACTCCAGTGGGGGTTCAAAGTGCCTCCTTTTGCAATGCTGCTTCCAAGGAATACCCAGTGTGGACTAATCTGTTAGCTCTAAAAAAAACTCTTCTCCTAGTGGATGAGATCTACAAGAATTTGCAGAACTGACTGTGTCTCCCTGGGACATGAATATAAGACTCAAGGCTCCAAAGTCTCTCTGGGACATGAATGTAGGACTCAGGGCTCCAAAACTGGGGATATCACAAGATGTAGTCTAGGTAGAGGGTGTATCCCCAGTAATCATCAACCTACCAGGTTGCCCATTGAAACCTGAAAGCTGAGGTCAAGCCTGTCAGTACTGAGGCCATCTGTGCCATGGCAAATGCCAACCCACATGTGGTCAGCACTGAGGACATGGTTTTGACAATGGTGGAAACTGAAAACACAACTAGAACCAAGAATGGTTTAACTTTGGGGTTGAATGCCAATGATTCCTACACCAAAATGTTCCTTAGTGTGTCTGAGCTAATCCTGGTACCAGTGAATTAATAATGAGCCTAGGGTGCCTAGTGCCACCCAACATCAAAGGGGTCAGTACTAGAGCACTGGAACCGAAAACTCTTGAGTTCAGAAAACTCACTGTGCTGAAACTGCACCCAGAGAAGGACATTGGAAGTGGAAAGAACTGTTTTTTAATTATCTGCTTAGAAAAGCAGGACACCCATCTCACTATGGGCCTGACAAAGGCCCTCATTTAGTTATATGAGAAGAAGCTGACAAGAATCCAAATACTTATACAGCTCTCCAAAGAGAAGTTACCTAGTCTCTTTCTGAGACAGGGGAGAGAAACCACTGTCACTGCCAAATGGGAGGCTCCTAATGGGGAAATTTCTTGTCTGAAGAAGTTTGCTAAATTAAGTAAACGGAAGCACTAATTTTACCTCACTTGTGGCTTGGAGTTGTTTGTTTTCTTCATTTGGGGATTTGCAGTTCAGTTTGTGTTTGTGTTTGTCCTTTACTATTTTGACTGGAGAAATATCTATTCTGGGAATTTTAGTGAATGGAGACCTACATCTAATCTCCTCTTTTTATAGCTTTTTCCTCTTCTGCAGGAAGGCAAACCTTTAATATTAATTTATTTCTGTGCTCATGCAGCATTCTAGCACCAAAACATTTACAGGCTCACTTCACAGAAATTGTGTGTGTCCTGGGTGGGATTTTGTGTCCACATCAACTACAGCTTTTAAAGCTCAAGCTTGTTTTTGTCTAAGATATCAGCAAAAAAAAAAAAAAAAAAAAACACTTTTTCAAAGCTCTAACCAACACAACAACAGCTAAAACAGCTTACCTTGAAAAAGTGGCTAAAATGCACTGTTAAACAACTTCACTAAAGTATCTGAAAAAAAGAAACAAACAGATCCTAACTTTCTAACAGTACATTAGCATAAACTAAAAATCAATTATTAAAGACAGTAAACTAACCTTGAAAGGCTTGAATTTAAATGTCTTACAGACTAAAGTTAATAAAAGGAAAAAGTCAGGCCTAGTGCAGGATAATAAGTCTGAAAGGAAAAAAAAATTTGAAATAAAGTAAAAAAAACTGCTAACTTTGACTTGTGCACTAAAATAAAGCTAGCAACAACTTTTAAGACAAGGAAAAAATAAAAGAGGTAATAAACTACAACTTATCACATGACGAAGCAGGAGCTACTAAGATCTGCATCTGGATGTTCGAAGTGGCAGACAAGATCTTGAGCAGAGAGAAGTGAGGGGCATTGTCAGAGTTAATGTAGCAGTTCAAACTTTGATAGATGAAAATATGAGGTCATGGTCACCTTCCATGGAAAATATTTTATTTTTGAGGCTAATTTCTGTTAACATCCAGTTACCAGAGAAATTAAACAGTTATATATGCTTTGCATGAGTTTCCCTTCTATTCTGTTTTCTTCAGACTTCAATTGAGGGAGTTCCAATAACTGTGCCTTAACATTGTTAATTAGGGGATGGAACCTTAGCCAATCATGTGTACAAATGACAGAGCCTGTGGTAGCTCTAGATGACGCACCTCTGGCATTATACTAATAAACAGAATGTTTACATACCTGTGAGGCAGAAAGGAGACTCTCTAGCAAATTAGCTGTCATGTTTTGATTAGGGAACTCAGCAATCTTTTGACCCATACTATCCAACATAGTTTAAAAGAGATTTAATCATGTGAGTTTGACAATTTATATCCCTCAAGAGCAGTGTATTAGATGTATAACCTTTTTTTACCATATTAGTCTATGGATCTACGCCCTTTATTGTTATGAAGAGGGTCTGAATTAAGAACCAGTTTAGCCATCTTCTTTAAATCAACAGAGATAACTGCATGGTCAGCAATAGTGCCTTTTATGGATATATGTGTAATCCTTGTAGAATTTATCAGGCTATCTGGAGCAGGAGGCTGAGAATCAGCAGAAAGAAATGCTAAAATGAAAGCATGCTCTAAGGCTCCAAGCATGGGGGGATCCAAATATCTCCTTTGAATGTCAGAAACCTCCCTCTTTTCATTGAGAGGTTCCTTCAGTTTGGAAATGGTTTCAACAAAGGAAAGTGCTTCATAGGGAAGTCAGAGGAAAGAGTGTCATTCTTATTTGGCTCATAGTCCAAAGGAAAGGGAATTTATGAGGGCAAGTCCAAACCCTGTGTATCTGTAACATCCTGTTCCCCAGAAGAAGGAAGAGATGTTTGTCCTACTTGTAAGAGATATATGTATCTTTTAACAATCCGTGAGCAACAGTAAACCAATCAATCTGGGAAGTCTGAGTAATAGGTCTTTCAGAGGAAGCTTTCCTAGGAGTAGAAGTTGGAGATGAACGTTTTTTTTTTTTTGTTGTTGCCTTTTCCATGGGATTTCCACCAGAAGCTTCTGTGGTAAGGGACAAAACTCCACTCTACACCCTTCATCATCAAAAATAATGTCAGTTGGTTTAAGGGTGTCAGTGTTCAATAGTCAATAGGACAAGAAGGAACGGTGGTCAATGGCCATGAATTTGCATTTTTCTCTGGTCTTCATGGCCTACAAAGGGGCAATACTAGAGGACCTGGTGGTACCAAAGTGCCTCACAATGATATGCCATCTCTGACTTTGAAGAAATAAAGGTCCTATATGAGCCATCCACTTATACTGGCACCTTGTCCCCACACTTCCTTTTAGTAAAAGAGTCAGGCACCATAGCAGAAGAAGCAGATGACCAAATGGCATACACCAAGACAGACAACCTGTTGTTTTCTGAATAATGATTGAGGTTCCTTCAGCAGCTTCTTAATGAATTATGAGCAAATCCCTGTAAGGCATTGCAGGATTTTAAGCTGTACTGAACCCCTAAACAAAACAGACAACTCCACTGGTAGTTTCAGTAGTGAATCTTTCTACCACAATCATATTTTCCCATTTGGAGACAGACATAAGAGAAACTGTATTTATTTAACATTTGTTTACTGGGAAAGTTTGACTTGGAAATGAAGCCAATTTTCAGAGGAAGCCTGGGGAGAACCGCTCCAGACGCATGTCTTTGTAATGTGGGAGGAATCTGGAGTACCCGGAGAAAACCCACACGAATGCAGGGAGGACATGCAGACTCCACACAGAAGGCACTCCAGCCAAGAATTGAACTGGAGAACCTCTTGCTGTGAGGTGACAATGCTACTGCTGCACCACTGCACTGTCCAAAAATACTTCACCCATCATCAGGGAATTGAATCCTGGTCTCCTACATGGGAAGCAGGAATGAAGGAAAATATCACAAAAAACAAGAAAATTAAGAAGCAGAAGAAAGAAAGAATCCTTATGGGGTACTTATTTTCCTGAACTTTAGAGGCTGTGACTGACAAAACAGAAAACTTTTCATGACTCTGACAGATCTCTGTGCATATGAACACTGAAAGAAAATTCAGAAAGTGGTGTACACCTCACAGGGGAAGGATCTTGATCTTTGGCAGGCTGACTGAACAGATGAGGTCTTTGCAAAGAAAGTCCCAAATGTAAGGAATACTGTATCAGTGATCTAATTAAAACATCTACATTTTTGTTCAAGAGTTAAACCCCTTGAAGACATAAGAGCAGAGCTAAAGTAGCTCCAATTGCAGAAAAAGTCAAAGAGCACAGATTGCTGTGGTTCAGGCACATGTGCAGGAAAGCAGAAGGCAATCTAGTGAAGAAGATTTGGGAGAGATAGGAAGAAGGCAAGAGGAAGCAAGTGTGTCCAGCAAAGAGGTGGATGGATTGTATGAGAGATGATCTGTGATGGTCAGGCATGAGTGTTGAATAAGGTAAGGGAATGGCATTGAACAGTTGATACAATGAGCTGAGCCCATGCAGAAAATGGAAGCTGATGATGATGTTGATGGTAAGTTAAATCCATTTATGTGAAGAGAGTAGCAGAAATGGGGTATTTGATTGGCTGCATTCATAACTGGTTTCAACAATAGCTTGTTAAAATGTGAAGCAAAAAAGGTGCAGCTAGGTTAGAGCAAAGGGGGCAGCTGCCCTGACTACAGAGTATATGAGACACGATCAGCACATTCTCACCAGTCTACAGTGTATCATTTGTGGTCAGAATTGAAGCACTCAATGTCTTTAATGCCTTATCAGTATTCATTTCTGAATGCTGTAGCATTACATGTAGTACTCACTGCAGCAGCTGCTTGCTACAAGTGTAGCAAGCAGTTTGCTACAGTATAAAGGGAAAGAAGACCTTTGCTTTTTTTTTTCTTTGCTCTTCAGACTCGGGGACAGTACTGGATACAAGAATAACTGGCTATATCTCTGATATGCAAGCAAAGACGCCTAGCTATTAAAATATTTGGCAAATCAGCATAAACCTTGCTCCGTGACATAGAGATGTAAAGTTCTGACTAAGACCCAGATGATCTAAGTTCAGGTAGTAACTAAGGGACTGAAGGAGCCAGACTGGGGGAGGTGGGAATTAGCGAATGACTCCAGCTCACACGTCCTGGGGGAGGGGCGACTTCTAGGCTACTATTCAACCACCAAAAAGTGGAGGCATGTAGGTTACAAAGGCATAAAACCTAGGAACATGGTCATCGTACTATCAAGCCAGTGATAGAAAACCTCATTAGCGTATGTTTGTGTGGAAACATGCACATGCATAGGGAGAGTGTTGTGGTCCCTTAAGATAATGCAAGAGCCCATATGAGCCACACACAGTTGGAGTTAGGTCCAAGAGAAATACACTAATAACCTGTTAAACCAGCTAAATGAACAGATCAACTTCATGGCTGCATAGAAGATGACCCTACCTTTCAGCTCTCACACATGTATTAGGGATACCCATAACATATCACAAGAAGGCAGAGATTAAGGTAGTTAAATCCAAAATTACTTTTTAAAGTTTAGAGTTTTAAACCTTTGATTTCAAATGGTGCTGCACTCACATATAAAGAAAAATACACTTTATTTTCAGTAACCTCTATTTTTTTTGGAAATGTCAAGCTTTTAATTTCTCTCTCTCTCTCTCTCCACAGGCTACATTCAAAGGCTGGATGGATATCATGTATGCAGCAGTGGATTCTCGTGAGGTAATGTTGTGGTTTCCTGGCCTTGATACTACCTATTTGTAAGTTGTAGTATGCTCAGGTTACAGGGCACAGTTTATTTCTTAGTGTCATTTCAGACCTTTTAAGGATCGCTAACAATACAATGAAAAAACATGTGAATGACCTGAAGACTGATGATGCTTGCCCAAGCTAGCTTACCTAAAAATGAAAATTCAGAAAATGATTCTGTTGACATATATTTACTTCTTGTTCTCTAACACTACAGGCTTGTAATACACAATTCAGAGTAACGGGAGGTGGAACTTTGAAACCAGGCCATAAAAAAATGAGATGGAGCCAAGCTGATGAAATAGATTTGATGACTTGCACTTTTGCTCAAACTTGCTTCAGTAAATTTGCTATCAATGCAATACCTCCTGGCAATGAAATTTCATTATTTGAGAATGGTATTACTAAAAGTAAACAGAGTAAAATAAGCCAGTTGCCCTGAGAAATGATATGCAAATAGTATATTTCATATGCTTGAGTATGTGGCAATACCTGGTTTACTACAGTAAATACAAATAAAGGATTACACATTTCTGGCCAACTTCCCGTTAAGTTATATTAGTCCTAATGTGGTAATGTGGGTAAAGAATAAAAAATAAGGAACTGATTCCAGTAGCATAAAGGGAGATGGACAACTGTGGTAAAAAAAAGAGGTCAGTACTTCATCTGGCAGTGTAGAGAATTAAAGCTCTGGTCTGTTAAAAAGCTGCTTCCTATAGTCAAGGGTACCAGGTTTGAAACCTTTCACCTCAGTTTGTCTACTCATCATTATCAACCATCTTCCATTTTCTACATGGGGTTGGGGTGTCATGTCAACTGTCGATATCTCTCTCAGCTCAATGCCACTTTTCTACTCTCATCAACAGGCATGCCTTGATTGTAGCATGTCTTCTTTCACATAGTACACCTCTTTGCTGGGTGCCCATGTTTTGTCTTGCTTTCTTCCTGTCTGTCACAAACCATCTTCATTAGATTGTCTTCTGCTTTTCTGCATGTGCCGAAACCCCCGTAATCTGTGCTCTTTGACCTCCTCTTCAATTCGAGTTACTTTGGCTTCTACTCATTCAACCGTTTGCATCCTACCACCTGCTTGGGCACTTCATCTCCAGCACCTCTAGCTGTTCACTACCCCGGACACTCTATGCCAGTTGGCTACAGCCTCTCTGATTCCAGCTTTGAACTCCTCATTCAGACTGTGTTTCTCCATAACCACCCCTCACAGATACTTGAAGCTGTTAACCTGTTCTAGCATTTTTCCTTCTATCTCAGTTCTCAGCTTCTTCTGATTTTCGCCTTTGCTGCCATTACAACTGTCTTATCTGTACTCAGTTTCATCTCACATGTCTTTAGTTTTGCATTCCATTCACTTACCCTTTGCTGAAATTCTAATTGTCTGCCTGCATAATGCAACTTTGTTGATCTGTGCCCTCTGACCTATTTGCTGAACCCTGGTTCACACGTACTCCCACTGGGAACCCCTATGTGAGATCAAACGCTGTTTGAACATGAGTCATTGGGTCATTCTACATAGCCTCCGGTAATTCTACCATTGTTTTTGGGGTTTCAAACCATCGCAGACTGCCAAAATAAGCTTTCTTGGACCTTGTCATATGCTTTCTCAAAGTCTAGGAATGCCCAATTAGACTCTTTCCTCATTTCTAGCTTCTTCTCAACTATCTCATCACTACTTATTTCTATCCCACCGCTCAGGTCTTGTATAACATGCACCCAATTCTCACCTCTCTCTAGTTACTCTGACATATCCCCCAGCCTATTCACGCCAAACACACTGCTATATGACAAATATAAGTTACTTCCTCTTGGAAAAGTTACCTTAAACAATATACCTCTCAACAACTGCCCGAAAAGAATTTGGCCACCCCTGAATGATCCTCATATGCAATCCAAGCTAAGCCAGTGTGGAGACATCCACCCAAACCCAGGACTTGAAACTCCTGCTTTCAGCCCTTCCAGCTCATACAAAACACTTAATATTACAACCCTCAACCTGCAAAGTGTAAGAAACTAAATACCAGAATTCCATGCCTGGATAACACTAAATAAGCCAGATATAATAGCAGCAACTGAAACTTGGTTGAAACCATACATAAAAGATAAATTCCTTCCCCCAGGCTACAGTTATCTAAGGGATGACAGACCACACAAAAGAGGAGGAGGTATCGCCATACTCTAGCCAAGTACCTACTCAATTTTTCCTTATTCATTTTCCACAGCAGAGATACTAATATAATTCTTAAGGTTGAATAATTCCAAGAATCTCTGCATCACAGCTTTATGTATTCCCCCAGACGATAACATTTCCCTGCTAGAAGACATTCTTGCCTGGATATCAAACAATATAAAAAAAGAAACAATTATCCTTGGAGACGTAAACTTAAACTGGTCAGATATCTCAACTCAATCCCCTCTACTTAATATCAATCTCTTTAACTTCACTCAACTAATTACTGACATAACCAGAGCCAACAAAAACAATGATGGCAGCTCAATACTGGACTGGATATTGGTTCCAACTCAACCAAAATATCAGCAGCAGACACGCTTAACACTGGCATCGGTGACCACCTCCCAGCCTATATACTAAGCAAAAATACTTTAACACCATGTCAGCATCAATATAAATATACAAGAAATCTAGTTAATTTCATCCCTACAACCCTAATTGAAACTTTGACAAAAATCAACTGGAATGGACTAAAAGTACTCCCCCTTGATGAAGCTGCTGAGTTCTTTAACTCTACTTTCCTGGACATTCTAAATCATCTCGCCCCTGTAAGATGAAAGAGAGCAGAAAATAATCATGCTGTATGGCTCACCAGATCTATCAAGCAAATCATGAATGATAGAGACAATGCTTGGAAAAAATGGTATATAACCAAAAATCCCTCTGATCTCCTACAATTCAGGCAGCTATGCAATCAAGCAAAATGACTAGTTACCAATGATAGAAAATCACACAGCCTTGGCCTGCAAAAGAATTATAAACAAAACCCAAAGAAATTTTGGAACTCTATTTCATCTCTGCTAAACCCTGGCTCCAAAAACAACCCCTGTCCACATCCAGACAAAACACCTAGTGAAACAGCTTCTCTCTTCAACACTCATTTCATCAATACAATATCAAGGCTCCCAGCAACCTTTCCCCAAATCAGTAGTGACAGTAACTCCCACCTACAAAAGCCCACCTCACAAAATACTGTCTCCCCCACCCACCTTTTCCTTCTCTGCTATACCCACCACTATTATCAAAAAATGACTTATCAAACTGAAACCATGCACTAACACTCCCACCAACATGCCCACAGAATACCTTCAGATGTCTGCTAAAGCCATTTCCTATCCAGCCAGCATACTCATCAACATATCTATCCAGGAGGCCTACATACCTACTATCTGGAAAAAACTTTCATTCTACCCCTCCACAAAGGTGGCAACAACACAACATTGCTATTATCTCCCTCCTTTCTAAAATCTTGGAGAAATGCATTCATAAACAACTTCTCAGCTATCTCTTTCAAAACCAGCGTCTTTCTCAACTCAGCAAGGTTTCAGGTCAGGCCACAGCACAACTACCAAACTTATATCATTCTTGGACACAGTCAATCAAGCTCAAGATACCAGCAAAATGGTATTGTCTGTATCTCTTGACCTCTTTAAAGCCTTTGATACTATTTCCCACCCTCTGCTACTCACCAAATTCTTACACCTAGGTATCTTCCCTTCAACTTTAGATTGGTTTACCAGCTACCTAAATAACAGATAACAATCTATTAAATGGCAAAACTATTTATTTCCTTTCCTTGAAACATCCACAGGTGTCCCCTAAGGCTCTATATTAGCTCTTATACTGTTTAGTATTTTCATCAATCATCTTATTAATGGTACAGTAGTTCAACATGCAGAGGACTGTACCATAATCTGTTCTGCCTACTCTATTACTGAACTCCTGCATACAACCCAGAATGCTTTCAGCTCCACCAAAACATGGATAACAGATAACCACCTTTCTCTAAACCCCACCAAAAAACAAAATGCTGTTATTCACAACCAAGAAAAGTACCTCCATAGATAAGAGTGAATTCAGTATATACTCTCAAAACATGGCTACCATAGAAGTTGTACCTCATACAAAACTACTGGGAGTTATCTTAGAAGCAAACCTTACTTTTAATCTCTGTCCAAACCTCTGTCAAAAAGACACACAAAAAACTAGGATACCTCTACCTCTAAAGACCTAAAAACTGTCTTAACTACTCTTCCAAACAAACTCTTGCCCATACCTTCCTCCTCTCCTCACTCCTGTATGGTGCCCCACTCCTCACCAATATCCAGTTATCCCTAAAAGTAAGCTAGAGTCCTGTTAAAATAAAGTCGCCAAATTTGCAAGCAATGCCAAATATTCATCCCATCACTGCTCTTACTTACAATCAGTAAGGCAATTGGCTTGAACTCCCACATCACCTAACATACGTGCAACAAACCATAGCACATAGAATTGTATACAATCCTTCGGACTGCCCATCCCTATCTCTAATCCTCACTACCACCCAAACAGATCACTCAGATCTGAAAACCAATTTCTCCTGCAAGTTGACAAACCAAAACTCCCAACAGGTCAAATGCTCCACTCCTTCTCTATCGCCAAACTATGGAATGGGTAACATCTCCTCCCTTAAAACAGCTGTGAAATAGCATCTGTCAAACCTCTGGCACTGTAGATGCTGTAACTTCCATCTTCCTAAGACTTGACTCCTCTTCCCTACATCATCTCACCTTTTTCCTCTACTTCCTTCCTCCAAAAGTTGACTCCTGTTACGTCTTCACACTCATCACTCCCAGAACTAATCACTCCCCACTTCTAACACATGTACCTTAGTTATTCTACTTGTACCTGTATTAAGCACTTCCACACTCCCTACTTCTAACACGTATAATTTAGATAGTTATTCCAGTTGGGCCTATATTAATCACTTCCACACTCCCTAACACATATACCTTAGTTATTCTGATTGTGCCTATATTAATCACTTCCACACTCCCTACTTCTAACACATATACCTTAGCTAGTTATTCTATTTGTGCCTATATTAATCACTTCCACACTCCCTACTTCTAACACATATACCTTAGATAGTTATTCTAATTGTGCTTATATTAAACACTTCCACACTCCCTACTTCTAACACATATACCTTAGTTATTCTAATTGTACCTATATTAATCACTTCCACACTCCCTACTTCTAACACATATACCTTAGATACTTATTCCAATTGGGACTATATTAATCACTTCCACACTCCCTACTTCTAACACATATACCTTAGATAGTTATTCTAATTGTGCTTATATTAATCACTTCCACACTCCCTACTTCTAACACGTATACCTTAGATAGTTATTCTAATTGTGCCTCTATTAATCACTTCCACACTCCCTACTTCTAACACGTATACCTTAGATAGTTATTCTAATTGTGCCTATATTAATCACTTCCACACTCCCTAATTCTAACACATATACCTTAGATAGTTATTCTAATTGTGCCTATATTAATCACTTCCACACTCCCTACCTCTAACACATATACCTTAGTTATTCTAATTGTACCTATATTAAGCACTTCCAGACTCCCTACTTCTAACACATATACCTTAGATAGTTATTCTAATTGTGCCTATATTAATCACTTCCACACTCCCTACTTCTAACACATATACCTTTAGTTATTCTAAATATGCCTATATTAATCACTTCCACACTCCCTGCTTCTAATACATATCCCTTATTTATTCTAATTGTACCTATATTAAGCACTTCCACACTCCCTACTTCTAACACGTATACCTTCGATAGTTATTCTAATTGTGCCTATATTAATCACTTCCACACTCCCTACTTCTAACACATATACCTTTAGTTATTCTAAATATGCCTATATTAATCACTTCCACACTCCCTACTTCTAACACATATACCTTAGATAGTTATTCTAATTGTACATATATTATGCACTTCCACACTCCCTACTTCTAACACATATACCTTAGAAAGTTATTGTAATTGTACCTATATTAATGACTACCACACTCCCTACTTCTAACACATATACCTTAGTTATTCTAATGGTGCCTATATTAATCACTTCCACACTCCCTACTTCTAACACATATACCTTAGTTATTCTAATTGTGCCTATATTAATCATTTCCACACTCCCTTCTTCTAACACATATACATTTAGTTATTCTAATTCTGCCTATATTAATCACTTCCACACTCCCTACTTCTAACACGTATACCTTAGTTATTCTAATTGTACCTATATTAAGCACTTCCACACTCCCTACTTCTAACACATACACCTTAGATAGTTACTTTAATTGTGCCTATATTAATCACTTCCACACTCCCTACTTCTGACACATATACCTTTAGTTATTCTAAATGTGCCTATATTAATCACATCCAAACTCCCTACTTCTAACACATATACCTTAGATAGTTATTCTAATTGTACATATATTATGCACTTTCACACTCCCTACTTCTAACACATATACCTTAGATAGTTATTCTAATTGTACCTATATTAATCACTTCCACACTCCCTACTTCTAACACATACACCTTAATTATTCTAATTATACCTATATTAAGCACTTCCACACTCCCTACTTCTAACACATATACCTTAGTTATTCTAATTGTACCTATATTAAGCTCTTTCACACTCCCTAGTTCTAACACATATACCTTAGTTATTCTAATTGTACCTATATTAAGCACTTCCACATTCCCTACTTCTAACACATATACCTTAGATAGTTATTCTAATTGTGCCTATATTAATCTCTTCCATACTCCCTATTTCTAACATGTATACCTTAGATAGTTACTCTAATTGTTCTTATATTATTCACTTCCACACTCCCTACTTCTGACACATATACCTTAGTTATTGTAATTGTACCTATATTAAGCACTTCCACACTCCCTACTTCTAACACATATAACTTAGTTATTGTAATTGTACATATATTAAGCACTTCCACACTCCCTCCTTCTAACACATATACCTTAGATAGTTATTCTAATTGTGCCTATATTAATCACTTCCACACTCCCTACTTCTAACACATATACCTTAGATAGTTATTCTAATTGTACCTATATTAATCACTTCCACACTCCCTACTTCTAACACATATACTTTAGATAGTTATCCTAATTGTGCCTATATTAATCACTTCCACACTCCCTACTTCTAACACATATACCTTAGATAGTTATTCTAATTGTGCCAATATTAATCGCTTCCACACTCCCTACTTCTAACACATATACCTTAGATAGTTATTCTAATTGTGCCTATATTAATCACTTCCACACTCCCTACTTCTAACACATATACCTTAGATAGTTATTCTAATTATACATATATTATGCACTTCCACACTCCTACATCTAACACGTATACCTTAGATAGTTATTCTAATTCTACCTATATTAAGCATTTCCACACTCCCTACTTCTAACACATATACCTTTAGATAGTTATTCTAATTGTGCCTATATTAATCACTTCCACACTCCCTTCTTCTGACACATATACCTTTAGTTATTCTAATTGTGCCTATATTAATCACTTCCACACTCCCTACTTCTAACACATATACCTTAGATAGTTCTTCCAATTGTACCTATATTAAGTATTTCCACACTCCCTACTTCTACACATATACCTTCAATAATTATTCTAATTGTGCCTATATTAATCACTTCCACACTCCCTACGTCTAACACATATACCTTAGTTATTCTAATTGTGCCTATATTAATCACGTTCACACTCCCTACTTCTAACACATATACCTTAGATATTCTAATTGTGCCTATATTAATCACTTCCACACTCCCTACTTCTAACACATATACATTAGATAGTTATTCTAATTGTGCCTATATTATTCACTTCCACACTCCCTACTTCTAACACATATACCTTAGATAGGTATTCTAATTGTGCCTATATTAATCACTTAAACACTCCCTACTTCTAACACATATACCTTAGATAGTTATTCTAATTGTACATATATTATGCACTTCCACACTCCCTACTTCTAACACATATACCTTAGATAGTTATTCTAATTGTACCTATATTAAGCACTTCCACACTCCCTACTTCTAACACATATACCTTAGCTAGTCAATCTAATTGTGCCAATATTAATCACTTCCACACTCCTTACTTCTAACACATATACCTTAGATAGTTATTCTAATTGTGCCTATAATAATCACTTCCACACTCCCTACTTCTAACACATATACCTTAGAAAGTTATTCTAGTTGTGCCTATATTAATCACTTCCACACTCCCTACTTCTAACACATATACCTTATATAGTTATTCTAATTGTGCATATATTAATCTCTTCCATACTCCCTACTTCTAACACATATACCTTAGATAGTTATTCTAATTGTGCCTATATTAATCACTTCCACACTCCCTACTTCTAACACATACTCTTTTAGTTATTCTAATTGTACCTATATTAATCATGTCCACACTTCCTACTTCTAAAACATATACCTTAGATAGTTATTCTAACTGTGCCTATATTAATCACTTCCACACTCCCTACTTCTAACACATATACCTTAGATAGTTATTCTAATTGTGCATATATTAATCTCTTCCACACTACCTACTTCTAACACATATACCTTAGATAGTTATTCTAATTTTGCCTATATTAATCACTTCCACACTCCCTACTTCTAACACATATACCTAAGTTATTCTAATTGCACCTATATTAAGCACTTCCACACTCCCTACTTCTAACACATATACCTTAGATAGTTATTCTAATTGTGCCTATATTAATCACTTCCACACTCCCTACTTCTAACACATATACCTTTAGTTATTCTAAATGTGCCTATATTAATCACTTCCACACTCCCTACTTCTAACACATATACCTTAGATAGTTATTCTAATTGTACATATATTATGCACTTCCACACTCCCTACTTCTAACACATATACCTTAGAAAGTTATTCTAATTGTACCTATATTAATCACTTCCACACTCCCTACTTCTAACACATATACCTTAGTTACTCTAATGGTGCCTATATTAATCACTTCCACACTCCCTACTTCTAACATATATACTTTAGTTATTCTAATTGTGCCTATATTAATCATTTCCACACTCCCTTCTTCTAACACATATACGTTTAGTTATTCTAATTCTGCCTATATTAATCACTTCCACACTCCCTACTTCTAACACGTATACCTTAGATAGTTATTCTAATTGTACATATATTATGCACTTCCACACTCCCTACTTCTAACACATATACCTTAGTTATTCTAATTGTGCCAATATTAATCCCTACAACACTCCCTATTTCTAACACATATACCTTAGATAGTTACTCTAATTATGCTTATATTATTCACTTCCACACTCCCTACTTCTAACACATATACCTTTAGATAGTTATTCTAATTGTGCCTATATTAATCACTTCCATACTCCCTACTTCTGACACATATACTTTAGATAGTTATCCTAATTGTGCCTATATTAATCACTTCCACACTCCCTACTTCTAACACATATACCTTAGATAGTTATTCTAATTGTGCCAATATTAATCACTTCCACACTCCCTACTTCTAACACATATACCTTAGATAGTTATTCTAATTGTGCCTATATTAATAACTTCCACACTCCCTACTTCTAACACATATACCTTAGATAGTTATTCTAATTGTGCCTATATTAATCACTTCCACACTCCCTACTTCTAACACATATACCTTAGATAGTTATTCTAATTATACATATATTATGCACTTCCACACTCCCTACTTCTAACACATATACCTTAGATAGTTATTCTAATTGTACCTATATTAAGCATTTCCACAATCCCTACTTCTAACACATATACCTTTAGATAGTTATTCTAATTGTGCCTATACTAATCACTTCCACACTCCCTACTTCTAACACATATACCTTTAGTTATTCTAATTGTGCCTATATTAATCACTTCCACACACCCTACTTCTAACACATATACCTTACATAGTTATTCTAATTGTGCTTTTATTAATCACTTCCACACTCCCTACTTCTAACACATATACCTTAGATAGTTATTCTAATTGTGCCTATATTAATCCCTTTCACACTCCCTATTTCTAACATGTATACCTTAGATAGTTACTCTAATTGTGCTTATATTATTCACTACCACACTCCTTACTTCTAACACATATACCTTAGTTATTGTAATTGTACCTATATTAATCACTTCCACACTCCCTACTTCTAACACATATACCTTAGTTATTGTAATTGTACCTATATTAATCACTTCCACACTCCCTACTTCTAACACATAACTTAGTTATTGTAATTGTACATATATTAATCACTTCCACACTCCCTACTTCTAACACATATACCTTAGATAGTTATTCTAATTGTGCCTATATTAATCACTTCCACACTCCCTACTTCTAACACATATACCTTAGATAGTTATTCTAATTATACATATATTATGCACTTCCACACTCCCTACTTCTAACACATATACCTTAGATAGTTATTCTAATTGTACCTATATTAAGCATTTCCACACTCCCTACTTCTAACACATATACCTTTAGATAGTTATTCTAATTGTGCCTATACTAATCACTTCCACACTCCCTACTTCTAACACATGTACCTTTAGTTATTCTAAATGTGCCTATACTAATCACTTCCACACTCCCTACTTCTAACACATATACCTTTAGTTATTCTAATTGTGCCTATATTAATCACTTCCACACTCCCTACTTCTAACACATATACCTTAGATAGTTATTCTAATTATACATATATTATGCACTTCCACACTCCCTACTTCTAACACATATACCTTAGATAGTTATTCTAATTGTACCTATATTAAGCATTTCCACACTCCCTACTTCTAACACATATACCTTTAGATAGTTATTCTAATTGTGCCTATACTAATCACTTCCACACTCCCTACTTCTAACACATATACCTTTAGTTATTCTAATTGTACCTATATTAAGCATTTCCACACTCCCTACTTCTAACACATATACCTTTAGATAGTTATTCTAATTGTGCCTATACTAATCACTTCCACACTCCCTTCTTCTAACACATATACCTTTAGTTATTCTAATTGTGCCTATATTAATCACTTCCGCACACCCTACTTCTAACACATATACCTTACATAGTTATTCTAATTGTGCCTTTATTAATCACTTCCACACTCCCTACTTCTAACACATATACCTTAGATAGTTATTCTAATTGTGCCTATATTAATCCCTTTCACACTCCCTATTTCTAACATGTATACCTTAGATAGTTACTCTAATTGTGCTTATATTATTCACTACCACACTCCCTACTTCTAACACATATACCTTAGTTATTGTAATTGTACCTATATTAATCACTTCCATACTCCCTACTTCTAACACATAACTTAGTTATTGTAATTGTACATATATTAAGCACTTCCACATTCCCTACTTCTAACACGTATACCTTAGATAGTTATTCTAATTATACATATATTATTCACTTCCACACTCCCTACTTCTAACACATATACCTTAGTTATTGTAATTGTACCTATATTAATCACTTCCACACTCCCTACTTCTAACACATATAACTTAGTTATTGTAATTGTACATATATTAAGCACTTCCACACTCCCTCCTTCTAACACATATACTTTAGATAGTTATTCTAATTGTGCCTATATTAATCACTTCCACACTCCCTACTTCTAACACATATACCTTAGATAGTTATTCTAATTGTGCCAATATTAATCACTTCCACACTCCCTACTTCTAACACATATACCTTAGATAGTTATTCTAATTGTGCCTATATTAATCACTTCCACACTCCCTACTTCTAAAACATATACCTTAGATAGTTATTCTAATTATACATATATTATGCACTTTCACACTCCCTACTTCTAACGCATATACCTTAGATAGTTATTCTAATTGTACCTATATTAAGCATTTCCACACTCCCTACTTCTAACACATATACCTTTAGATAGTTATTCTAATTGTGCCTATATTAATCACTTCCACACTCCCTTCTTCTGACACATATACCTTTAGTTATTCTAATTGTGCCTATATTAATCACTTCCACACTCCCTACTTCTAACACATATACCTTAGATAGTTCTTCTAATTGCACCTATATTAAGTACTTCCACACTCCCTACTTCTACACATATACCTTCAATAGTTATTCTAATTGTGCCTATATTAATCACTTCCACACTCCCTACTTCTAACACATATACCTTAGCTAGTTATTCTAATTGTGCCTATATTAATCACTTCCACACTCCCTACTTCTAACAAATATACCTTAGATAGTTATTCTAATTGTGCCTATATTAATCACGTTCACACTCCCTACTTCTAACACATATACCTTAGTTATTCTAATTGTGCCTATATTAATCACTTCCACACTCCCTACTTCTAACACATATACATTAGATAGTTATTCTAATTGTGCCTATATTATTCATTTCCACACACCCTACTTCTAACACATATACCTTAGATAGTTATTCTAATTGTGCCTATATTAATCACTTCCACACTCCCTACTTCTAACACATATACCTTAGATAGTTATTCTAATTGTACATATATTATGCACTTCCACACTCCCTACTTCTAACACATTTACCTTAGATAGTTATTCTAATTGTACCTATATTAAGCACTTCCACACTCCCTAATTCTAACACATATACCTTAGCTAGTCAATCTAATTGTGCCAATATTAATCACTTCCACACTCCTTACTTCTAACACATATACCTTAGATAGTTATTCTATTTGTGCCTATATTAATCACTTCCACACTCCCTACTTCTAACACATATACCTTAGACCATTATTCTAATTGTGCCTATATTAATCACTTCCACACTTCCTACTTCTAACACATATACCTTATATAGTTATTCTAATTGTGCATATATTAATCTCTTCCACACTCCCTACTTCTAACACATATACCTTAGATAGTTATTCTAATTGTGCCTATATTAATCACTTCCACACTCCCTACTTCTAACACATACTCTTTTAGTTATTCTAATTGTACCTATATTAATCATGTCCACACTTCCTACTTCTAAAACATATACCTTAGATAGTTATTCTAACTGTGCCTATATTAATCACTTCCACACTCCCTACTTCTAATACATATACCTTAGATAGTTATTCTAATTGTGCATATATTAATCTCTTCCACACTCCCTACTTCTAACACATATACCTTAGATAGTTATTCTAATTTTGCCTATATTAATCACTTCCACACTCCTTACTTCTAACACATATACCTTAGTTATTCTAATTGTACCTATATTAAGCACTTCCACACTCCCTACTTCTAACACATATACCTTAGATAGTTATTCTCATTCTACCTATATTAAGCACTTCCACACTCACAACAGCGTCTACTCTGGAGTGTACACTAACATCAGAGTGTACTAGAATATGTTCTTTGGATTTACTTCTATGCCTTGTATTTTTACATTATTTCTCTGTACCACCTGCATTTCATATTGAACTTTATTGTATTTATAATGCCTGCTATGACTATGCTTCTTGTTCATACAAACTGTACCAATATTATGCAGTTTTTATACTAAATGCCTTTGTGGAGTTTTTCTCCCCCGACCTCCACTGAAAATGGGTTCTTCTTGGCCCAGTGGAATTTCCTGGTAAACAAAGTACCAATAAATAAATAAATAAACAAATATCTGTCTCACTGCAAACATCAGGTCGGTTGTCCTGCATCTTGATCTAAATCTGAACAGCTCATATCTCATTTTACTTTCTAGTACTGTGCGTATTACTTTATCATTTGTGTTTTTCTATCTTGAGAATACTGTGCACCACAGCTGATGCCCAAAAGTGGTTTGTCTATACAATTATGCCACATATAGGAACCATTTAGAGTCTGTGCTGCTGTCCATCACTTCATTTTTGGGCGAGTTTGAAATGCAAACACTCAACATGTTTTAGGAGGTAAGAGGAACCCCACAAAGACACAGGAAGAACATGCAAACCCCATACAGGCATTGGCCAGAGGTCAGAATCAAACATTCTATCTTGTGCATGGGATGCAAATACCTTAACCATTATGGTAACTGAGTCTCCAGTTTGGCTACTGTGGGACACTAAGCAAGTCATTTCACCAGCCAGTGCTCTTGGGTTGCCCTGAAAAGGGATGCTAGTGCTCAGTGGCCTTACCTGGTTAACACCTGTATAAGATAAAAAAGGTGGCATTTATGTTGAAGGGTGAGACTCACTTAAATTCATTATGCACTAATGTATCTGTTAACCAAATGTTCCAGAAAAGGAGTATATTATTGAAATGGAAATAATAGCAACAGAGATATGAGGAAAGAGACCTAGGGGTAATCACATCAGATGACCTTAAGAGAATCAAGCACTGTGAGGGAATGGTGACTTTAAACAGAAGTACACAGGACAAGGTATTACCAGAAGTAAGCAAAAATATATTATCCACCTGTACTGACATCTGATAGGATGCCATATAGAGTGTTACATGCAGTTCTAGACAACTCATCATTCTTAAGATATGCAGACACATAGAGGCAGTTCAAACGATGACAACAAAAAAAAAACAGTGCAGTCTTTGTACCAGGAATTATGTTTGCAAAGAATATAGAGCCTATCATGTACAGCCTTGGCAGAAATAGGCAAGGGGGCATGGCTGAAGTTTTTAAGTACTTACGGGTTTCACTAGTGTCCACGTGCAAGCAGTTTTTAAAACAGGGGCATACATACAAAGATAAGGACATAATCTGAAGGTACAATATACAGAGCTCAAGGAACGTTCAGGAAGTATTATTTCACAGAATGGTGGTAGATAACTGATACAGCCTACAAAAAGACAGTTGCCAAGAAATGGTTACAAAGGTAAAACAGATATTTTGCCAGGGACCCTCTCTCACTGTGGACAACTAAAATGGCTGAACTTCAATGAGAATCTATAATTTTTTTAACTATCCCATCATGCCTCACGTGTAACATTAAGTTGTGCTGCACTGCTCTCAAGATGAGGTTTCCTCTATCCAGGATAGTGAACTCATGACCAGTCTTACAGAATGCTTTCAGAGTGTTCTAGTCAGTTTAAGATGGCATGATTCCAAAGACATGCATCTGGAGCATTTCTCACTGGGCCTCTGCTGAAAATAGGCTCTGTCCCATTTGGACTTTCCCACTTAACAAATGTTAAATAAAATAAAATAAATTAAAATAAAAAAAATAAAATGATGAGATATCACAATACAGATCTTTGTAGTCTCAAAAAAACCTTTGTCCATATTCTGTGGTAGCTGGTTCTTCAGTGCCTCTGTTTTTGTTTTCTCTTAGACTCAATGGTTTGGGCGCTATATGTGTGATCATGAAATGGAAATGCATCTTACTGTCCACATCATGTGTTTTGGTTGAGGAACATTCACTGCAGACATCTCAAAATACAGTCTGTACAATTTGTTAAGCTAGCTTTACTCTGACTCTATGGGACTGAAGCCTTAGGCCCATCTTTTAATTTTGTTAGAGCTGTTGGATCATTTGTAATGGTCTGTGGTCTATGATCGCATTAAAATGAACACCAAAGAGACAGGCTTGAAATGCTTGCAGGCTGTATATTACTGCTATTACTTCTTGCATTGTTGGATAGCACCTCTGTTCTATTCGGGTAAATGTTCTTCAGTGTGGCAGTTCTAATGTTGTCTGTCTGTGCAAAGGCAGCACTAAGACCCATTGAACTTTTGTCTGCTATTATCTACCTGCCTCTATCTCTCTGTTCCATTACATGACCACTTTGTTTATCAAAATATTTTTCACCTTGTTTTGTTTTTATGTATACAATTGTTTTCAGGACCACTGGACATTGTTATTTGTAAGCCTTATTTCTCAGTCATGCTCTGCATTGAACAGCATTTATTAGGATATTAGAATGTCCTCTCTATGTCATCTCCATTAAAGTCTGATTTGCTTAGCTCTAATGAAGCTTTTCTCCCTGTGTCTCCTTACAGATGTAGAATCACTAGAAGTGGTCAGCCCTGATACCAAAGTGTAACAAATTAATTTTCAATTAATTACTTGATAAATCAACATGCACAATAAAGTCCAAAAGCACCTAGTCACTTTATTGCCATTTGAGTGTAGTGGTAAGAACCCAAATTAGGCTTCATCAAACTCATTTTTTCTTTGTGGACAATAAGGTTGTTTTCATTAAGTCTTCAGAAGATAGATTCTATCAACCTGTCATGTATCTCTGGGAGTAAACTACTTGGCTGAGTATAGTCTAGCCAAAATGTGTTACAGCAAAACCTTTAAGGAGACTTTCCTCTTTCTCTCAGATGGAGGAATCTCAGAGTTGGTTATAGTAAGTAGGTGGCACACAATGAATAGCAACCTGCGTGGGAGATGCCGGTGGGGCTCTTTGTATCCTCACATAAAAAATGACTTCATGCATTTTGTTGGTAGTCACATTTTTCACCTGTTGTGTCTCTTTGGCCAGATTATACTTGCCGGATGAACTCAGACTCATCTCTGGTATGGTCTCCTTTATTCAGGGTATCACCACTGAAGTTTATTACTCAGAAAATTTCATGAAGAACTTTGTGGATGGTGTTTAGAAAAACTGTTTCAGTTGATAAAACTCCCAGGACAAGTCTTATGCATCTTATCTGGGTGACAGTATTGTAATCTCTCTCAATAAAAAGTGCAAATTCTAGCTGCTATCTTGAGTGTCAGTGGAGCAACTCATAGAACACTTGCTTTTGGTGCAGAAAGCTGTGGGTTCTATTCCCACATCAGGAAGATGGATCGCTGACACTAAAGTGCTGCATTCCTGATTGTTCTGCTCTTTGGGTGAGACATTAAACCACTATCCCATCTGCTTGGTAGCTCAGGTAGATGTAAAAGATTACATGGCACTTACTGAAAAGAGTAGGGGTCCTTTATTTAACAAATATTTATTTATTACAATTTGTATACAATGCATAAAATATCAAACAATATTTACATTATTCATAATATTATATACCAGCTATTTACATTTCCTTCTTATTTATATTATTTATGCTTCAATCATTCAGGACATAAATACACTTTTATCTGACCACCACTCTAATTTCCATAACCCAAATCTTATCTTTTTCAGCATTTCTGATAAATCCCATTTAGCATTGTATATAATTTCTTTACTCTTTTGATTCCAAATTATCCATGTAACATTAAATATTTTTTATCAAACTTCTCAATATAATCTTTGTCTTTTTTCATATAAAAATCATATTCAGTCATATCCATATAAATATTTTCATATCCCTGAATCCCCGGTAGGTAATAAACGTAATCTAATTTTTCCATAATAAATGCAAAAGTTACATATTCACCATAATGATGTATCTCTGTTGTCCATTTTCATTCTTCCTCAACTGATGTGTCTAGAATCTATCCTCAGATCTGACCTGGCCACTTTCACTAGATTTATGGATCAAAATTTCGATTTTCTTTCTTACCCATAATGCCCCACCAACCTAATATACCTCAGACCGAGTCTGCTGCCCCCAGTAACAAAAGTCTGCTCTATAAAGAATCAGTTGAGAAGAACCAGCAGAAATAAAATTGGAGATCAAACAAAGAAAGCAATGGATTCCCAAGAAAATTCCCTTAGGTGTCTTTAGGGTGGGAGATTGGCATAATGGTTAAGGTGTTTACCTTGCAGACACAAGGTGCAGGGTTTGATTCTCATATGGGGTAACTGGCTAGGCTTAAAATGGCCCACAAGGGCAATTAGCCTAGTACTCATCTATGAACCTAGGAACCACACATATCTATGAAAGGAAAGGGAGTTAGTAGAGCAGGGAGTTGAGGAAGAATGAAAATTGACAACATAAATGCTTGGTGAGCACATACATTTTGTTACTGATGTTGTCATTTTCATTCATTCCTCAACTGAAGGGACAGAGTCCCCAGTTAGATGAACCTTGGATGGTCCTCATGGAAAGATATTTTGGAGTACCGTGCAGCCAAAAGCAACTCTGTTCCTAGAAATCAAATCCAATTTGTAATGAGTAATAAAGATATGGGCATTGGATCAAGTGGCAGCTGCACAAATGTCATCCATTGAAGCTCTTGACCTAAAAGCTGAAGAGGTCACCATAAACCTCATTGGTTCTGCAGTTGGCAGCTTAGGCAAACATAAACCTCTCTGTTTATAAACAAAGGATATGCAATCAGTCAACTATTTGGCTAAAGTCACTTTGGAAACTGCCATGGCCAATCTGTTATGAGAAAAGGAGACAAACAACTGGCTAGATTTTCTAAAATATTTGGCTCAATGAAGATAAAAAAAAAGTTACCCGTGTATGTCCAGAAAATGCAGTATATATATTCACCTTTACTGGAAAAATTCGGGAAGAAAACCGGGAGTTTAATGACCTGACTAATGTTAGACTCAGAAGCCACCTTAGGTAAAAAGGATGGGTTAGTATGTAAAGACACCCTATCCTTAGGAAAGATCGGGTATGGAGGCTTGGAAGAAAGAGTCTGGAGTTCAGATATTCCTCTAGCTGACATAATGGCAACTAGAAAAAAGGGCTTCCAGGACAAAAAATTTAGGTCTGATTTGGTGGAATGTTCAAATGGACTCTGAATCAAACTTTGAAGTAGAATATTTAAAGTCCCATGGAGAAGTAGGGTCCTTGACTGGGGTCCTAAGTAAAAAAAAAGTGCTTTTCATAAAGTCTTTGCACAACTTAGAAAAAGCCAGCTGGAATGAAAATTAGAAATGGTGGCCAACTGGACATTGATAACAGAGAAGCTAGCCCTCTGTCTGTAAAGGAATGCTAAAAAATCTAGGACTGTGGACATATGGACAGAAAAAGGATCCAAATTTCTCTGGAAGGCCCAAAGAGAAAATTTCTTCCATTTACTTCTGTAAATCTTCCTAGTTAGAAGCCTTTTCAGAGGACAAGAGTACATATCAAGCTGGGGAGGAAAACCTGAGCTGCCTAACCAAAAGTGGAACTAGAGAAACCTTTCGGTTAACTTGAGGCTTATTATATCCTGATGAGTTACCCACATCGGATGAGACAGGAGATTTGGACTGGGGTCCAGTATCCAGGGCATATAAAGAAGATGAGGCCACAGGAAGGAAAACCAGATTTGATGAGGCCAAAAAGAGTGCAATGAAGATAAATGTGATCTTCAAAAGGTAAGCTTTCGGTAGAAACTTTTGGAGTTGAGGTAATGGGGGATAGGGATAGAGGAGACCAGAGGGACGATTGTGAACTAGATAATCTCCCAGTGACTCTCCCAGAGGGGGGGATCAAGGTGAAGAATCTGCTGCACTTGCTGTTGAGGTGGGAAGCAAAGAGCTCACAACATGGCTGGCCCCATCGATGGAAAATTCTTTCCGCCACATTGACATTGAGAGACCACTTGTGAGACATCACAATGAAGCTGCTTAGTTTGTCTGCAAGCACATTGGTTTTCCCCAGTATATGCACTGCAATGAGAAAGCAACCAGAAGAGATCACCCATTTGCACACTCTCATTGCCTCGCGACAAATGGGATAAGACCTGGTTACCCCTTGTTTGTTGATGTACCAGACCACAGGTGTATTGTCTGATTGGACTGCAATTGTCCCAGAGGGGAGAGCATCTTGAAAGGCCTACAATCCTAAAAGGATGGCTGTCATCTCCAGGACATTGATATGTGAATTGTTCCTTGAGGGGACCATGTACATTGGACTCTCCTTCCCAGGAAATACACCCCACCCCAGATGGGAGGTGGTGTGGTTACTGGTAGAGGTAAAATAAAAAGATGACCTTGTGAAATTTTGTTTGAATAGATCAACCAAAGAAGGTGTTCCTTGTAAACTTGCACAATCCTGACTGAAGTTTATAAGAGCTGATGAAGAATAAACCATTGAACAGAAAGGGTCCACTGGAGAATCTGTATATGATATCTGGCCAATGGAACTAGAGTTATTGTTTCTGCCATAGACCCTAAGGCTTGCAATACTAGTCATGTTGGAGGAGAGGAATGCAAAACCACTTCATTTACCTGGGATCTGAGTGTTTGTACGCTTGTTGGAGGAACAGATGCTATCTGATTCAACATGTCTAGATGAGCACCTATGAACTCCAGTTTCTGTGTAGTTGAGACTTGTTTTAGTTGACTGTAATGCCCAGATGGTGACATAACTGGGGCATGTAGTCACTTGCTTGCAGAAGTAGATGCCTGGTCAGAGCAGTTAGGAGCCAGTTGTCTAGATATGGAAACACTTGAAATCCTAGCAGTCTTAGGTGTGCTGCTACCACTGCCATACATTTGGTGAATTCCCTGGGGGATGTGGTGAGACCAAAGGGCAGTGCTGTGAGCTGGTAATGACTTCCTGCCAGCCAGAAGTGCAGATATCTTCAGTGGATGTGATAGTACATATCCTGAAAATCTATCAAGCACCTCCAATCATCCTTTCACAACAGGGGCAAAATAGACTGAGCCATGACCATCTGGAACTCTGAATATTTTTTGTATTCATTTAATTTGCAAAAATCTAGAATGGGTCTTCAACCCCTGTCTTTTTTGGCTTTAAAAAGAATCTTGAATAAATTACAGATCCTGTCTGGTCTGGGGGAACTTCTTGGATAACTCTTTCTCTAGCAGCTTTTTTATTTGTAGAGCTGCTACCTTCTTCTGATTGGGTAAAACATTAGGGATCTTCCTCACATTTATTAGGGAGATTTGGGAAAATGGTATGAAATAACCTCTGGCTATAATCCTCTGCACCCAAGTATCTGTTGTGATGGATGCCAGGCTTTTAGGTGCAGAGATAAGTGCACCCCCAACTGCCTCTAGAGAAAAACAGCCAGGAAACTTTTCAGGAGCACTGATAGGGTTTATCCACGAAGGAACTTCTGAAACCCTAGTTTTGTGGACCACCTCTGCTACAAAGACAGCATCTTCCTCTAGAGTTCCCCCCTCTGCCTCTGGGAGAACCATCTCTTCATGAGTCTTAGAAAGGATTTTGGAATTTATGAAACCACATTTTCCTACCTCTTCAGTGATTCCATGAAAAGGGTATCTGAGGAGTTAAAATGGATCCGAATGACATTCAAGGTCTTTCCTTCTTGCTCACTTCTGAAAAGTGTTTTCTTTACCTCTGTGCTGAAAAGAAAAGATTCATCAAAAGGAACATTGATGAACGAAGACTTGAGGGGCACTACAAAATCGCACAAGTGCATCCAGGCATGTCTCCTGATAGCTATGCCTGAACTGGCTCCCCTTGAGGTACCCTTTGCAGGGTGGGAAATCAATTTCATGGACACATTAGATATAGACTGAAGAGTGAACAATTGTAAAAAAAAAATATTTTTATCCTCCACAAACGTGGACCTGGAAAGAAAGCTTTGCCAAATCTCTTTGCAACCTGGTAAAGTATGTCAAATTATTCACCAACTGCTGGGCAAAGGTTGCTGAGGCATAGACACACTTTTCAATTCTGTCTAAAGCCCTAGACTCCTTGTGTAGGGCGATGGACAGGAAAGTTATGCTCTGCAAGCTCCTTTTTGGTGGCTGCTGCCACAATCATGGCATCTTCTGGGATCCCCTTGCTCCAGTGTGCTCTGTGTTTTGGGGGGCTAAAAACTATCTGGTCACTTGGGAATTGGCTCCATGGTTTCAGGCTCCTTCCATGAATGGCATGAGACATGATGTATTAGCTCATCTACCAGGGGTTACCTAAGACATAGCTGGGACAAACCCAAAAGCCTCCAGGAACATTGATTCCTCCTGGGAAGGGGGATTTGAAGACCATCCCCCTTTCTGCTTTAGAAGTTCCAGTATTTCTCCAAAGGAGCCATCCTCAGGTGGAGATCTGGGAGACCATTCCCCCTCACTGAAATCAGTGTCCCCAGTGACAGCTTCCTGAGGGGGAATCAAAGTGCTTCCTTTTGCATGTCCTCTTCCTAGGGATCTCATCAGTGGGATGGTCTGGTGAGGTATTGGAAGTCAATCCACCACTGTTCCAGTTTGTGCTTCTTGTGTTTTTCTGGCTAGGTATTGGAAGCTACAGGGGAGTCCCAAAGGACTGACTGAAAGCTTGTTTGGGCAGACTGTCCTAGTGTGATAGAGGTGAGAGGCTCAGAACTCATACCTGAGAGTGGAACAGAAATGCAGTCCAAAGGGGGCAAGGATATTCTTTCTCTACGATAAGAGAAAGCCTTCTCCACCACCTCAAATTCAGAGGATCTAGTAGAAACAGAAGCCAACACCACTGCAGCCAAAGACCCCTGTGCCAATGAGCCTTGAACTCCCCCAGATCCCCATCTTGAGGAGGGAGTCAGACTCAAGCTGTCCATTGCCAAAGCACCTAGGGGAAATGATGGCTTTGGTAACATCAGAGTTGACCCCAACTGCCCAGAGCTGACACCAGTACTTTGGCTCCAAGATTCCTCCTTCTCTGAAAGCATCAGAACTGGACAACTCAGGAACATGGTTGGTGTTGAAAAGTGACCTGTCTTCAGATCCAAGAACACCCCAAGGATTTCTGATCTGAGGACTCTGAAACTATGGGACAGATCAGAGAAGGAGATATAATTATAAGATCAGTGGAGGGCAGGATCGTGGGTCCAGTGGGAGACAGATACAGGATTATGCCTATCTGGACCTGAACTTTGAGGATCTTTCTCATCATCCTATCTACCTCTGCTATAGACAAGCTCCTGGAGGACCTAAGAGAGAAGGTGGTCGATGGTCTGGAGTTTCTCCTTGGAGTTGCCTGGAGAAAGGATGAGTGGAGCCAAGGAGAGATTGGCTCCGGCAAGAACCATGGTGACCTGATCCAAGGTGACCAAGGCTTTGGTAAAGTAGGTTCCAAGGGTGTGAGATCTGACTTTTTTGAAATTATTTGTAAGAGGATCAGAGGACAGAGATGATGTAATAGAATGGTTCAGAGACCTCTTCTTAGAGTTCTTATCCTTTGGAGCCGATTCAAGCTTTTCTTTATTGGACCTCTGGGAGGGGGTTGACCCCAGTAGCTACAGAAGAGGAGGAAAAGGGAAGAAGACCTTTTAGCACTAGTTTATTTCCCCAGTCATTAAGAGCCCTAGAAGTGAAACCAGTACTGATAGTATAATCAGTTTTTAAATGGGCAGCGCCCAAGAAGTCGACATATTCCTTGTCAGCATCAGAACTGGAAAACATGTGCCCACAAAAAGTCCTTTTTTAAAAAAAAAAAAAACAGTTTACCAGCCATGTTAAAAAGGTAAAAGAGACAAGAGTTTTCAATTTAGCTATAGTAGAAGATTTTATATATATATATATATATATATATATATATATATATATATATATATATATATATATATATACATATAGCTACTGAACAGAAAGTACCGACAATGGTGCAAAGAAATACCCTCTAGAGGGCAGGAAAGAAAAGATTAAGTGAAAGGAAGCAAAGCTACCAACAATGGTACTTCATACCCAAACAATAAAAGAGTAGGAAAAGAACTGCCTGAGGGACAGAACCTAAAAAAAATAAAGGGAGGGTGAAAGAAAGCTATATGTAATTTAAAAGGAGAAAACTTACAGTTGCATAATACTGAAAAATCGCCTGAAATTTCAAGAGAAGAAGATCCACATCTGAGTGTTATGGTGGCAAATGAGATCTGAGGTACATTTGGTTGATGGAGCGTTATGGGTAAGGGAGGAACTTGAGACTTGGATCCATGAATCTAGTGAAAGCATCTGAGATGGACCCAAGGTCAGATCCAAGACCTATCAGTTGAGGAAGAAATGAAAATGACATCATCAGATCAATTATTTTACATTTTAGAAAGACATGTTCAGCAGTTTCTTCTTCACCACAATAATGATATAATGTTACAGTTAGTTTTTTAAAAGGCATATTCACGTTAACCAGCAATTTCTTTATAGTCAGTCTCCACAGAAAATTATGACATTCAACAAGCTTTTTGAACCTATCATTTCTTACATTTATAGCTCTAATTTTAACTTAATCTAATTATTTCCATGGATATACAAAAATATTTCTCCATTACTTTTTTATACCACATTTTTTTCTTACCTTCTAAATTCTCCAAATTCTCCATACTTATTCCTCAAATTATAATTTTCCTTGACATGCTCTTTCTTACCTTGTCATTCATATGCTCGCTTTCTCTTGTATAATTTTTCATCATGTTCCATACTTTTTTGCATTTACCTTTTAATATTTTACTTATTAAATTTTCATTATCGTTTAACCATTTAAATATTTCCTATAAATTCAAAGAAACAGCAAGAATAGGGCTTAGCAATTCCAAACCACCATCTCTTTCCTACATATAATACTCTTCTTTTTATTGGATTAAGTCAAAATCCCCCATATGAAATAAAAAATAAAATTAATAATTTCTTTCTTAGTTAACAAATGCATATTAAACACACTAGCTAAAACAACTGAATTCAACATGCAAACTTTTTTCTTAAATGAAAGTCTGAAAGTTTTCCAAAAATCACACATATTTTTAATTTTTTGTAACATTTTTCCAATGTAAGAATACATCTTGCTTGCTTTTACCTTTTAATATTTTAACATTTTACTTATTAAATTTTCATTCTTATCTTTTAACCATTTAAGTATTTTATATAATTTCAAAGAAACAGCATAAACAATGGGGCTTAACAATCCCAAACCACCATACGTTTTCTATATACAGTACTCCTCTCTTTATTGGACTAAGTTGAGACCCTCATAGAAAGGAAAAATAACATTAATAATTTCTTTCCCAGTTAACAAGGCATACTAAACACAGTAGCTAAATATGATAAAATTCCTAAAACAGCTGAATTCAACATATAAACTTTTTTCTTAAATGAAAGCCTGAAAGTTTTCCAAAAATCACATGTATTTTTAAATTTTTATAACACTTTCACATTGTAAGAAGAATACATCTTGCTTATGAAATCTAATCACTAATAGTTTTATTACTTGTAAATTAAATTCAATATATTTTATTCTACCCTCATACCCTAAACCTTTGCTTTTCTCTATATTAAAACTCAATATTTTCCAAACATTCATTAAAGTTACTTATAGGGAAGTAAATAGTGTGGGAAGAAATAGCCAGGGAATTGTTATGGCTAGGCTTGTATAGGCCCTAGGGCTGATAGCCTAGTACCAACCTATGAACCTATTATAACTTCTTTCTTCCCACTCAAATGTTCAGTAATCAAAATTATACCATCTGCATAAAATAAAATGATAGGTGTACAATACCTTCCCTTGTTCTATACCTAACATTATTTGCCACTTGATTCATGTAACCAGTTCTTATTCATAACTAGTGATAATATAACACCACTTATTTCTTCACTCAACCAGTCACTGATTAATACTTTTACTTTATTTTTCTCATACACCACTACCCACACATTTTTTATCTTCTTACATATCTTATATGCACTGAAGATATCCCATAACATGTCATGTTGAACAGCATTAAATGCTTTGCTTAAATCTCCTACCATAATAAATACTCTTTTTTTAGGTTCATAGATGGTTACTAGTCTAATGGCTCTAGGCCCTTTACACACCTAGCCATGTAAAAACCCAGGTACCCTAATTGACCATAGTTAGATGGTCCTTCTTAGCAGAGAAATTCTATGATCAGCACAGACTACCCCATCCATGAGGGACATAGGTGCCATCAATGTAGTGAATTTACGGTCACCCATCCAATTGTCAACGTTTCACTTAAATAGGATCATTGAGAAGCTCTGCTTCATGTGAAGTGGGAGTTTATTCCAGAGTGGCAATCTTTGGGAGATATATCTGTCTCTCCAAAAAGTTTTGTTAATGTCACAGGCTAGGTTAAGATCCCTGGTGTGAGTGACTCTTGTCCCATGTGATTTGTGGGATTGCAGCATTTCTATTAGAGCAGAGTCAGAGACTGCTCTGTAGGCCAGGCACAGGTCACCTCTCAGCAGCCTGTATGATACACAGTACAGTGACAGGGCTTTCAGTCTTTTCATGTAAGTCACGTTTTGGATGCCCTAGATTCTCTTGGTTAGAAACCTCTGTGGTCTCTCCACTTGATGCAGGTGTCTGGTGAGATACATACAGAAGGGAAAATTGTATTCAATTTGTGGTCTGATAAGAGCTGAGTACAGTGGAGTTATAACCTCCTTAGTCATGGATGTGACGCCCTTATTTATAAGATGTGCAATGTAGAAGGCTTTCCTTACTACTATGGACACATGGTGATCGAAGTTTAGATTGTTATCAACCTGCGTTCCCAAGTGTCACTCCACTGGGTTTGAACTTAGAGGGGTGCTATCTATATCATAATTTACAGGAGCTAATTCTTTGCCAAAGGGAATAATGAGGCATTTTTTGTATTTAGCTTTAGTCCATTACTTTGGCACCAATCATTTATCTGTCTCAATCCCTTCTGTAATATGTTTACATCATTGGGGGACTCAATGATTGCACCCAGTTTGCAGTCATCTGCAAACATGGTAAGCCCCAGGCCGTCTACTTTCACCTGAACCTCAGAGAAATAGATTCCAAACAGTAGAGGGCCCAGCACAGATCTTTGTGGCACCTCACTGGTAGCTGGTCTACTGGTGGAGATGGACTCCCCATCTTTGACAGTGTGCATTCTGTCGTGAGCCAGTTGAGTAACCATCTAATGAAATATGGGTTAATCCCCAGCTATAAGAGTTTTTCAATGATCCCTGAGTGGGGGATTGTGTCAAAAGCTTTGGCTAAATCAAGATAGGTGGTATGTACTGCTTTGCCCTCGTCCAGGGCATTGGTGACATTCTGAAAGACGTCCACCAGGTTTAATAAGCAAGAGCTATCCCTGGTGAAACCAAACTGGGTTGGGTCAAGAGTTTGAAGGTCACCTGTGTCCTTGTTGATAAGGCCCATGATGATTCTTTCCATGGCCTTGCAGATACAGCTGGTTAGGCTTATGGGTCAATAGTTTCCTGGGTCGGTTAATTGACCCCCCCCCCTTTGTCCAAGGGGATTATTGTTGCTGTTCTCCACTCTGCCAGAACAAAGTCAGTGTTCAGGCTGTGGTTAAAGAGAGTGCCAAGTGATTCTGCTAGGTCTTATTTTAGATTGTTTAGTAAGCAACTTGAGATGTTATCTGGTCTCATAGAGGCTGTGTTTTTGGCCATGAAGAGTGCTTGTATGACCTGTCCTTTTGAGATACCCAGTAGAGGACTGGTGTCAGGAATGCATTGGTGTATGGCTTGTGGGGACAGGGAGTGAAGTTATTGCCAAATCTGTCAGCTAGCAGATTGGCAATTTCCTTAGGTTCAGCGTGAGTTGTACCATTCACTACAAGTTTGGCACATAGTTGAGCATTCCCTTTTAGGTTTTGGATGTAGCTAAATAATACCTTATGGTTGTCTTTAGCTACAGATGCTAATTTAGTCTTGTAACTAGCTTTAGAGGACTTTACAAGTTATCTGATGTGATTGTTCAAGCTGTGGAGGGTATTCTTCCTCTGTGTAAGTTCCCTCTTCTTCTTAGATATCAGTTTCTTTCTTTTGTTATCTAACTTATTTATAGTTACTGTCCACTAGGGTGGCTTGTTTTTTTGGGAGGACCTGGTTTTAGTCCTGTCAGTGACTGCATTAGTTTAAGTGGCAATAAAGGGCTTTTGTATGCTCTTCTGCATAGGAGTCATTGTTGGCTGTGTTAGTAGGGACTTTGAAACTTTTTATATCATAGCTTAGCAGGCTATAGTTTGCTTTGGAGAAATGTTTCAGTTTTTTTGCTCTTGTGGGGGTGTCAAGTCTGATCTTTACTTCAAATAAGGCTGATTTATGATCTGACCTTACCAAGGAGGGCACACACAGAGAGTAGTGCAATGACCTCCATATTGGTGACCTCTAGGTCTAGGACATTTGAACCCCTTGTGGGGGTGCAGACCAACTGTTCCAGGGCATTTGAATTAACAAAACCCAGAAACCTCAGAACAATCGTATTTGTGCTCATGTAAGTCGCCCAGTCGATGGAAGGATAGTTGAAATCTCCCATGACGAAGGTGCATGGCTGTATACTGAGTAATTGTAGCAAGTCCAGGTAGATGCTGTGCTTCTCCTGGTTCATGCTGGGGGACCTGTAGTGAGTGATGATGTGGTAGGGTATTTTTGTCTATAGTTATTTGGACCTGGAGTGGCTCAAGACAGCCATATTGTTTTACCAGTCTCAAGGTGTATTTTGATTTATTGTAGATGGATAAACCTCCACCTTTGGTTCTTTCATGCTCGTTTTGAGATCAGAATGTGTGAAAGATATTTTAGCCATTTACAGCTAGGGTGCTCTCTGTGACCTTGAACCAAGTCTCAGTGACTGCACAAATGTCAGCATCTTCCAAGGTGAGGAGTGCTTCCAGGAAGTGCAGTTTACTGTTTAGGCTCCTAGTATTAAGCAGTAAGATCTTGAGTTTGTCTCTGGTGGATTTCTTTATGTCAGAAGTTTTATTGTTTTGACATTGCCTTAAAAAAGGCAGTATGGGTGAGGCAAGCATCTTTGCCAGTATCCAAAAGCCTTGAGGAGACAGGTGAAGACCACCTCTGGCAAAGCAGCGTGGAATGTTGGCCATGTCTTCCCAGGGTGACAGAAACTAGACCCCCTATAGTAACACCAGAAACTAAGCCTATTATTGAAATCAATCATTTTTTTGTCTGTACTGTGGCATCATCCTAGGTGAAGGTAGAATGCTGCTTAAGGCTAGGGACATACCTGCCTGCGATGCATAATCTGAAAGTTCAGTCACTTCTGTCTTTATATAGTCCAGAAAGGTAATCTGATGTCATTCACTCCAACATGTACTATGACAGAGTCATAATGGTAATTGTTGCTTAAAGACTTGCGTGCATGCATGATTTTATAGATCCTGACATTGACAGGTAGCTGACCGTAACCTTCTCCTTGTCCAACCTGGTGAGGGGGACATCCATGTGTCTCACTATTGAGACACCTATGACTAGGACATTAGGTTTTGAGGTGATTTGCCTTAAGGGCTTAATTGTTGAGACACTGATAGGTGTTTTGTTAAGTGTAGTGGTGGATTCTGTTCTTGTACCTGTATGTGTAAGTTATCTGTGCTTGGGAGGTCTCTGGACTTTTGGTAGACTCTTAGTGAGTACCTCCATGTATGTGGGTTTATGTGCCTTGACCTTATCTTGTGTGAGCGGAAAGGTGTGTGTGCTAGCAACCTGTTTGATGTCTTATTTATTGTTAAATGAGAGGACTGATTCTAGTTTCATGGTATAGTTACATGTCTCTCATACTCTATATGTTTGCTTTAGGTGCAAGTTCTTGTCAGTATACATAAGGTAACTGCTACATTGCCTCAGAATGACTATGTCAGTCAGGCTGGCTGGAGAAATGTTGGGAAATTGACTGTCCATAGTATCAGGTAATTCTTAAGTAGTAATTTGTGAGAGTTCAAATTAGGTCAGCTATTGCTCTGGGATTAACAATGGGGTTTATTCTTAGAAGATCAGGGATGAAAAGTGGGGCAATGCTGCTCAGTGTTCATCTGAGTTGCCTGCAGTCCATAAGTGCACATCTGCATTGCCCACAGAACAGCAGGGAATCTTGGAGGATTTCATTGACTAGTGTCTAGGGAAAAAATTGTTTCTAGGTGTCTGCGTCCATACAAGGTAATGCTAACCACCGTTGTACGGTGCACAGCTACAAGCAAACATGAGGCTTACATACATGAGAAATGAAACCGTTTTAAATGAGTCTTTAAACTAGTCCAGCAATAGGAAATCACACAATGATCCTTCTTCCAGCAATCACCAGCTCAGACAAGGCTATATCCACACTCTTCTGCCACACAGATGCAGGGGAGCTCTTCCTAATGTAAAATGGCTGGATTTGAGTTCAGATGTATGAAAAACATCCTAGATTCAGCAGGTCTGGATCTAGTCTATGCTAACTAAGCAGTATTTAAGTGCAAAACAAGTACAGGGAATAACCAGGCACAAGCAGTAAAAACAGTCAAAAAAGGTACAAATTAATGCAGTAAAACAGTAAAATACAGATGAAAAATGCAGATAAAACTCAAAATAAGCTTAATTTCTTGTCTATTTATTATATTATCTAATACTTTTCTAACAGTCATTAATAATTCTACACATCCTTTACCTTTTACACTGTATATCATGTCTAATAAAATGTTCTGAAGTTTTAACTCCATTCTTTTTTTTGTAAAAGTTTCATAAAAAATGTATTTATTTATTTAACATTTGTTAACTGGGAATGTCTAACTTGGAATGAAGCCAATTTTCAGCGAAGTCCTGGGGAGAAACACACTAGATGCATGTCTTTGCGACTTGGGAGGAAACCAGTGCACCCAGAGGCAACCAACACAAACGCAAGGATGGACAAACAGACTCCATACAGAAAGCACCCCAGCCAATAATCGAACTGGAAAACCTCTTGCTGTGAGGCAGAAATGCTACCACTGCACCACTGCACCATCCATAATATTGTAAATTATAATCAGCAGTGTTCAGAATAATAGGTCTCCAATTTCTTATGTCTTTTCTTTCACTTTTTTCCCTACAAATTTGATTATTCCCCTACATAACTCTTTATATTTGAATCCTATATTTAGCCTCTCTGTGATGATGTGAGGTATTGCCAGCTATGCCAGCTATGCCAGGAGAAGTAGGAACAGTGGATGTGTAAAATATGCCAGCATAGCTGGCTGGAATTTTGTAAAGAATTATATGTCATTTGTATATCAAACTGATTTGTACAGATGCTTGTGTTTGAAAATGTATTTGTAAAGTTGCATGTGTTAAAATGTATCAACAGTGTGTCCTGCTGGACAGAAAAGAAATGTACATTTATATCAGACTCTACTGTGGTAAATGAGGAAATGGATATATGTTAACAGAGGATACTGAAAGAGAAGAGGTTAATCTCAGTCCAGCTAACTTTCAAAAATAGTAAGAAATTAAATTGATTGCAGCCAGAGACAAAATGCCTGGGAAAACAAGTACTAGGAAGAGCCTTCTGAATTGTCTTTAGCAGTGAACTAATTGCTACTCTGGAAGGGAAGAAGTCTGAAATTATTTTATGACTTCCAGAACCTGCAACAGATCTTAGATGTGTGTATGTGTTATTGACACATGTGTGCTATATCCTGGCAGGTTGTAGCCAAGGGGAACCAGAAGTCAGATGACCAGATGTATGTCATGTCATTCTGTAATCCATTACTGAAATGATGTTTTTAATACTAGATGAGACTGAATTCTCAGAGCACTCTGTTTTTGAAAACTGACATAGAAGGTCCCCTCACCTACTTCATCATGGCCTGCTCTACTAAGTGACCAGGGAATAGTAATTGTTTAAATCAGTCAGGAAAATATAATAAGATTATTTAAGTACTGTTTTTCTGTATCTGTGTGAGTGTATTCATCTGTGTTATTTTAATATTTCCTGTGAGTAAAGTAAGCGCTTTCGTTTACTTCATAAGCAAACTTCATCAGACAAAATAATAATCGCACCAAGCCCTTTATATATCCCCCCAAAAGCATAAATTAATAAATTAATCAATTACATAATTAATCCACTCTTAAACAAATACAAAACCCAAACATTTCCATTACCCCTAAAATTCAAAATTTCTAATATCATAAAAACAATTTTAATCAAGTTAAAAGATTAATACAAGTCAGTTACCACAATAATACATTCATCTAAAACATGATTTCAATCTTAAAACGCATTTAATAGACAAATTATCATTCAGCCCAGGGAAAAGATGTGCATTAAATCTTAATTGCCAGATTAGTTCCCTTTCATCCAATTTTAAGGCCACAGGACCCCCCTATCCGTATCCACTACTTGATCAATCACAAAAAATAGGAAAGCATGTGATGGATACTGATTGATATGCCTAGCTAGAGCATTGTTCAAATTTAATTTCCTAATGTTATATATATGCTCATAAATGTGCTGTTTAAGGCATCTTTCCGCCCTTCCAATATAAAATGCAGGACAAAATTGGCACGTAGCCATATAAACCCCATTTTTAGAAAGTCAGTTATAGTTGCCCTTTAAAAAGTAGGTCCTCCCATACATATTAAATGAATTTGTAACATTCACAAATTTACAAAAATAACAAAAAACACACTTAGACATTCTACCATTAAAAGTAACAGCATTGGTGTTCCTTTCTAAGATATTTTTCAAGTTATTTCCCTTTCTAAACACAATTCCAGGGTTTTCTTTTATCCTTCCATTAATCAAAGTGTCCTCCCTCAGAAAACACCAATTCTTATTAATAATATATCTAAGATTATCCGCATCAAGTGAAAATGTAGTAATAAAGCCACTCTGTGAAATTTCATCTTTCACATCGGACTCAATATTCGACTGACTCATATCAAGATAATTCATGGTCATATCACCACCGGGCATATCGATTCCCTCAGAAGGCAGAGCATCCCCAACCAATAAATCAGTACATAAAAGGGGCTTAAAAGTCCCAATCTTTCTTTTAAAACTGACTTCATCAAAAATTTCATCCATTAAGCGGGGTGGGTAACCCCTTTTAACAAACATATTTTTCAATAGATTACATTCCAAAATGAAGTCAGCTTCATCCGTGACCATTCTCGATGCTCTAACCATCTGCCTCTTCATGACAGCCTTCTTTTGGTGATATTGATGGGCTCTTGACCAATGCAGGAAGGCATTAGAATAAGTAGCCTTCCTAAAGATCTTAGAAACAAATCTTTTATTAACTAAATCCTTACATAATTCAATGTCCAAATATGAAATGGAATCAGTTTTAAATTCAAATGTAAACCTCAAAAAAATCAGTAAAATTACTCATATGTTCAATAAGGGCTTCCACCGACTCCAAACTACCCTCCCAAATTATAAAAATATCATCCAGGTAGCGAGTATACCAAATAACATTTCTCTTGAAAAGGTCATCCTTAAATAAAAACTCCTTTTCCCAGTTGCACCATAACTATATTGGCAAATGTTGCACCACAGGGAGAACCCATCGCTACACCGGTTTTCTGAAAGTAAAAGTCCCCATTGAACATAAAGTAATTATTAGTTAAAACCAATTCCAAAATGTAAACCAGTAGGTCAATTTCCTTACCATCCACTCTTTTACACATAAGGAAACCCCTAACCTAACCCAAGCCAGCCCAATTTCCTGAGGTATGACAGTATACAATTCCCTAACGTCAATCGTTAGAAAATTATATTTATTATGAAACTTTAATTTGTTAATAGCTTTCAGGAAGGCCCAGGAATTGCGGCAAATATGCAATTCACCTTCAAGGTACTTTTTCAACCTAGCATCCAAATACTTTGCGCACCCAAAGGTAAAAGATTGCCTACCATCCACAACTGGGCGCATAGACAGATTCTCCATGTCCTTATGTATTTTCGGCAATCCAAAAATCACTGGAGTAATAGGACTAGTAATGGAAAAATAATTAAATAAATCAATATCTATGGATGCTTCAATAAATAAATCACTAATGTACCCATTAAAGCGTTGACAAGCCCCATTCATCTCATTCCTGGAAACCTTCTCATAGGCATCATAGGCTAATAATGCACACATACGAGCATTATAATCAGATAAAGTCATAAAAATGAAGCCTCCCCCTTTATCGGGTTTTATAACCCGAATACCGCTAGTTTTTAAAAAGGAGAGGGTTTCCTTCTCAGAATCAGTAATATTAAACATAGATACATCCGGTTTACAATTATGTAACAAACATCTAATATCATTTTCGCAAAACTTCTCAAATAGTTGTATGGTACTATTAACTGGTGGGTTAAAAACACTTGCAACTCTAAATTCACTAGCCAATTTACTGTTACTACCAAACAGCACATTTAAATTCAGTTTACGTGTAAAACTTTCCAAATCAATCAATGTTCTAGCTAAATCGGCCCGAACAGAAGGAACAAAAGTAAACCCACGGGCCAACAATTCAATAAGCACATTTGATGGCAAAAATCAGTATAATTAAAAATTTTAAAGTCACGATGTTCATTGTAAAAAATTCTAACCGATTTTTCTTTTACTGTCCTTGGACTACAGAACTCAAAACATGGCGACACAGTAACCTCCTCCTCCTCCGTTTGTTCGCCTTCCTCTTCCACTGTTTCTGAGATGATCCAGCTTGGTGTTGTACATGATTGTTCATGCTGGATATCTGAAAATCCCCCTGCAGGAATTGCTGGCTAGAACAGGCATTACGATCTTGTTGCCCCTGCCTATTTTGCAGCCATTCACTCTGTCTAATAGGTGAATTAACAATGGCGTCAGGAACAGTTTCAGCGTTCTGCTCATTACTACTGATGCCATCCTGTATGGAAGAGTCCAAGTTCGATGAAACCATCTGACTATACACACCAGGGGGGAAGGATAGGCAACACCATTCCCATAATCACGCAAGTCTCTAGCCAGTTTTTAAATCTTGGTCTCTTTCTATTTATTGAGTGAGCTATCAATGCTTGAAAAAATATGGCAATAATCAAATTTGTATCTAGAAAAGTCACTGTCAGCTTGGATTTCCAAATCCAAACGGGTAAGTTCACGTTTCAAGGATTCGATTTGGACTGAGTAGCCTTTGATCAATAAATTAATGAACTCACAACCCTGTTTATCAAACAGGTTCAGCAACTCCAAATGAGGGGGTGAGTTCCTAATAAGCCCAGTTGGAAAACGCCACTGCCTTAACCCTTTCAGGACTTGTTGACGGTGCAGGCATTCATTAAGGTTCAAAACTTCCAACTGAAGTTTCTTAAACTTAATTTCTGATCAAAGATTTTTAAATTGTTGACAGTATTATTCAATATAGGCTCAGCTACAACCCTGTTTCTGCCCAACCTCCCAGTGTCAAAACCGGGAAGGGCAGGTTCTTTAAACCAGTCATTCAAAGAAGGTAGTGTGACATTACCATTCAATGACCCTTGTACTGCATTCGCAACATGCCCAGTACTATGTTGATTCCCAACTGACCTGATAGTCAAAACTGGGCCACTACCAACAGTGGCAGTTGATAAAATATTCCTTCGATCCTGCGATCCTGAAGGGCTGGAGGTAGAGGGAAATGCCTCCATGCTGCCACTAGGTCATCCAGACATTTGTTCCGCAAGTATACCAACTTGTTATGTGAAATTTTGAATAAGCAAAGTCAAATTGCCGATGGGGTTGGTATCAGGGACAATGTTCACATTTTCATTCGAAAATAGAGGTTGTGATCCAGTATGCGTGTCATAAGCCACGTAACAAACAAACTAAAACCAAAAAAGGAAACAAACTAATGAAATCCAAAAAGCCAAAAAAAAACACTCCAGTCCAGCTGTAGGTAAAGTAAGCGCTTTTGTTTACTTCATAAGCAAACTTCATCAGACAAAATAATAATCACACCAAGCCTTTTTCCCTCCCAAAGCATCAATTAATAAATTAATCAATTACATAATTAATCCACTCTTAAACAAATACAAAACCCAAACATTTCCATTACCCCTAAAATTCTAAATTTCTAATATCATACAAACAATTTTAATCAAGTTAAAAGATGAAAACAAGTCAGTTACCATAATAATACATTCATCTAAAACATGATTTCAATCTTAAAACGCATTTAATAGACAAATTATCATTCAGCCCTGGGAAAAGATGTGCATTAAATCTTAATTGCCAAATTAGTTCCCTTTCATCACTGTGTCACCATGTTGTGAGGTCTGTAGTCCAAGGACAGCAAAAGTAAAATCAGTTAGGATTTTTTACAATGAACATCGTGACTTTAAAATTTTTAATTATACTGATTTTTTGCCATCAAATGTGCTTACTGAATTGTTGGCCCGTGGGTTTACTTTTGTTCCTTCTGTTCAGGCCGATTTAGCTAGAACATTGATTGATTTGGAAAGTTTTACATGTAAATTGAATTTAAATGTGCTGTTTGGTAGTAACATTAAATTGGCTAGGTGAGAAGAGAGAGGCTGGCATCAGGTTTATGGTGGATAGCTGGGCTGCAAGAAGCACAATCACTTTCCAACCAATATCAGACTGCCTGGCAATGCTCACCATCCATGGTACCATTAAGACCCATATTCTGTCTATACACACCGAGACAACTCCAGACCTATCCAAGGATAACTTCAACAATCAGCTCCAATACACACTGGATTCAATCCCACAGACCAAAATCATCATATTGGCAGGAGACTTCAATGCCAAAATTGGTGAGGGCAGGTCTGGTTGGGAAGGAATGATGGGTAGATTTGGCCATGGTAACATGAATGATGGCCTGTGCCTTCTGTCCTTCACTGCATCAAACTATCTCATTGTGGGAAATAGCCATTTCCAGCATCCCTGCAAACACCAGCTCACATGGCAAAACCCATCAGGTGAGGACTTGGCTATATTAGGTACGTATATTATAGAAGCAGTTGCAGAGTAAAGGTCTCTGAACGAATCAGTAAAATTTCTTATATCACACTTCCAAAGACCACCATGGCTATTTACAACGTTTTTACTTTTATTCCATTAATATGAAAAGACAGAACAGTATAAAAGCTTTTCGTAAGCGCTTTCGGGTACTAACATACCCTTCTTCAGACAAATACTTAAAAAAGGCGCCAAAAATTTGCCTTAAAGGTACATACCCTATATTCAACATGAGATGTCAGTATATGCACTTCATAATACTCTTCATTCTATAGCTATATAATGACATGTCTCACTGTGACTTACATATTTTTTCACAGCATAAGCAATCATATAAATAATAATTTTCATTAAAATATGTAGACATTTCATATAATTAATAATCATTGAATAGCACTCACATCTTATTAAAATTCATGTATATAATAGAAATAAAAATAAACAACTATGTAAATCTATAAAAATAGAAATTAAAATAAAAAATATATACTTATGCATATAAACATCCATTATTATTCAAGACTGTTATATACCATTAAATATATATCAGCTTCAACTGTCTATTCATATACAAAAATATATAATATTAATATTGATAGTCTAGTGTTTGTTAGAATTTAAATCATATTTTATTAGTGTGTCTTAGTGGCCTATCTCTAAGGAATGGCTTAAGGGTTATTCTATCATTTAAGTCTTTCCCTTTGTCAGACTGCATTCTAATAATCCATCTAATTTCCTCCTGTTCAGTGTAGTTCTTGACATTCCCTAGTCTATTGTTTTTCCCAATTAATTTTAATACCATATTTGTGGTCCAATCCATTATTTAGTACATGTTCTGCTATTGCATTTGTCTCATCTTCCCGATTTATTGCATAAATATGTTCTCTCACCCTTTCTCTCAGTGTCCTATTTGTCTTACCTATATAAAAAACTATTACATTTCAAACAACTAGCTAAATAAACTATATCTTTGGTTTTGCAGTCAGCGTAGTGCTTAAAATAGTAAGTCCTGTAAGTATCCGGGTGAGTGAACTTATCTGTTGCCATCATATATGAGCATTGATTACATCCTGTGCAAGGGAAAGTCCCTTGTCTATCGGATGTAATTTTCTTTATACTACCATCTTCATAGCACAGTAGCCTTTTCAAAGATTTATTATTCCGATAACTATAACAAGGTTTATGTCGTACAATACTTCTTATTTTGTCATTGATATTCAATATGGCCCAGTTTTTATCAATGACCTTATAATCCTTATTATTATTAGAAAAGGGGATATTTAACTTCATTTGCATTCTAGATTGTTTATTGTCTTATTTCACATTATCTAATCTTCTTAATTATCTGATCTTCTTTCTTTCTAAAATAATGTTTCCCTTTTCCTTTTATATCTATAATTAAGGGATCCATTAGGACATCACATTCTCTATTTGAATATCCCCTTTGTAGAAATTCATTTCTTAGTTTATTCATGGTTTCATTACATTTGGTATCCTCACTGGTTAAATGTGATATTCTTCTCCCTTGATTTATCACTATATTTTGAAAAAATGTGTCCTGGATGCATACTTGTATGATGAAGTAAATTATTTCTTCTACAGCTCTTCCTTTATAATATTGTAGTAAAAGCTTCATTCTCTCTAACAATGGAGACATCTAAAAATTCAATCTCCATTCTTGACCATTTGCCTTCAAAGCTCAAGAAACTTGTAGTCTGATTGATATATTCTAGAAATCTAATTAAATCAGTTTCTGTTCCTTTCCATAGAAAAAACACATCATCTACAAATCTCTTACAGTACAAAATTCTATTGGCATATTCAGCATCTATAATACAGGTCTTCTCCCAATGGGCCATTACCAAGTTTGCATATGAATTTGCACATGGTGTGCCCATTGCTACGCCTTGTTTCTGTAGATAATATTCATCCTTATACATAAAGACATTGTTTTCTAATATTACTTCTAATAACATCATACATTTCATTATTATGTTGGAATCAACATGATTATAACATAGAAATTGTCTTAAGTATTGAAGTCCTTCCTCTTTAGGAATCATTGTAAATAGTGATTTAACATCTGGGGTTACTAGCCACGTGTCTGATGTATTCATTCCCTTTTCTATTTCTATAGCAAATGTATTCAGAAACTCTTGTGTGTCTCTAATTATACTTTCTGCTTTCCATACTAGCTCTTTGAGTTGATTTTCAACATAAATAGAGAGTGGTTCCGTCAACCACCCTCTACTAGAGACTATTGCTCTAATTTTTGGTTCATATAAATTTTTATGAACCTTTGGAAGGCCTCTAATTGTTGGTATGGTAGGTAACTCAACCAGAAAATATTTATATATATCCACGTCTATAACATTTGACATAAGTAGGTCATATAAATTGCTATGCATATTATTGATTATTTTATTTAACTGAACTTTATTAATCAATTTGTATGTATCTTCTTCTTGTAACATAGTTCTCATTGTTTCATTATAGTACTGTCTATCCAGAATGACAATGGCACCCCCTTTATCGGCGGGCCTTATTATAATTTCTTCATTCTTATTTAGGCTGTGTAAAGCCTCATATTCTTTATTACTTAAATTATAGAACTTATGACTATTCTCAGTTCTATTGTTACACATTTCTATTAAATCTCTTTCTACTGCTTGTTCAAAGGTTTCAAACATAGGATGTATATGGGGTGTAAAAACACTAGGTTTTCTAAAAATGGATGAGTCATGCACAGAGTCATTCTTATAAAGCATTTTCAGAGCTATGCTCCTAACAAATTTCTTAACATCTAAGATGAATTCAGTTATATCAACAGTCTTTGATGGTATAAAAGAAAAACCTTTATTGAACAATGTCCTTTCATGAGTCTAATTAGTAGCTGTGAAGTCAAGTTAACAACTACTGTGAGTCGATCTAAAGACAATGGAACAAAATCTAATGCTAAACATATTAGCTTAATAGAAGAAGAAGCGATAGCATCCACTTCAAACCATGAGAACATCGGAGATACCGTGATATATGAGACTGGGAATTCTAACGTTGATGTTAGAAGGAAGATAACACCAATAGGTACAACACAGTCTTTTTTAGGTCAAACTGTCCATTCATTCCCGCTTCCCATCAGGGAACTTCCGAAATGGACTCCTATGAGGGCCAACAAAAAACGGAAAATGTCCGAAGAACTGACACACCCACAGAGCAAAATACAGAAGTAAGTGACGCTGAATTAGTATTGAATTTATCTAAATATTCACTACAGACTCATGCCATTGTAATTCTGGATAGACAGTACTATAATGAAACAATGAGAACTATGTTACAAGAAGAAGATACATACAAATTGATTAATAAAGTTCAGTTAAATAAAATAATCAATAATATGCATAGCAATTTATATGACTTACTTATGTCAAATGTTATAGACGTGGATCTATATAAATATTTTCTGGTTGAGTTACCTACCATACCAACAATTAGAGGCCTTCCAAAGGTTCACAAAAATTTATATGAACCAAAAATGAGACCAATAGACTCTAGTAGAGGGTGGTTGACGGAACCACTCTCTATTTATGTTGAAAATCAACTCAAAGAGCTAGTATGGAAAACAGAAAGTATAATTAGAGACACACAAACGTTTCTGAATACATTTGCTATAGAAACAAAAAAGGGAATGAATACATCAGACACATGGCTAGTAACCCCAAATGTCAAATCACTATTTACAATCATTCATAATGAAGAAGGACTTGAATACTTAAGACAGTTTCTATGTTATAATCATGTTGATTCCAACATAATAATGAAATGTATGATGTTATCAGAACTAATATTAGAAAACAATGTCTTTATGTATAATGATGAATATTATCTACAGAAACAAGGCGTAGCAATGGGCACACCATGTGCAAATTCATATGCAAACTTGGTAATGGCCCATTGGGAGAAGACCTATATTATAGATGCTGAATATGCCAATAGAATTGTGTACTATAAGAGATTTGTAGATGATGTGTTTTTTCTATGGAAAGGAACAGAAACTGATTTAATTAGATTTCTAGAATATATCAATCAGATTACAAGTTTCTTGCGCTTTGAAGGCAAATGGTCAAGAATGGAGATTGAATTTTTAGATGTCTCCATTGTTAGAGAGAATGAAGCTTTTACTACAACATTATATAGGAAGAGCTGTAGAAGAAATATTTTACTTCATCTTACAAGTATGCATCCAGGACACATTTTTCCAAATATAGTGATAAATCAAGGGAGAAGAATATCACATTTAACCAGTGAGGATACCAAATGTAATGAAACCATGAATAAACTAAGAAATTAATTTCTACAACGGGGATATTCAAATAGAGAATGTGATGTCCTAATGGATCCCTTAATTATAGATAGAAAAGAAAAAGGGAAACCTTATTTTAGAAAGAAGGAAGATCATACATTAGACAATGTGAAGAAAGACAATAAACAATCTAGAATGTAAATGAGGTTAAATATCCCCTTTTCTAATAATAATAAGGACATACGTAAGGTCATTGATAAAAATTGGGCTATATTGAATATCAATGACGAAATAAGAAGTATTGTAGGACATAAACCTAGTTAGAGTTATCGGAATAATAAATCTTTGAAAAGGCTACTGTGTTATGAAGATGGCAGTATAAAGAAAATTACATCCGATAGACAAGGGACATTCCCTTGCAGAGGATGTAATCAATGCTCATATATGATGGCAACAGATAAGTTCACTCACCCGGATACTTTCAGGACTTATTATTTTAAGCACTAGGCTGACTGCAAAACCAAAGATATAGTTTATTTAGATAGTTGTTTGAAATGTAATAATTTTTATATAGGTAAGACAAATAGGGCACTGAGAGAAAGGGTGAGTGAACATATTTATGCAATAAATCGGGAAGATGAGACAAATGCACTAGCAGAACATGTACTAAATAATAGATTGGACCACAAATTTAAGTTTATGGTATTAGAATTAATTGGGAAAAACAATAGACTAGGGAATGTCAAGAACTACACTGAACAGGAGGAAATTAGATGGATTATTAGAATGCAGTCTGACAAAGGGAAAGGCTTAAATGATAGAATAACCCTTAAGCTATTCCTTAGAGATAGGCCACTAAGACACACTAATAAAATATGATTTAAATTCTAACAAACAATAGACTATCAATATTAATATTATATATTTTTGTATATGAATAGACAGTTGAAGCTGATATATATTTAATGGTATATAACAGTCTTGAATAATAATGGATGTTTATATGCATAAGTATATATTTTTTATTTTCATTTCTATTTTTATAGATTTACATAGATCTTTATTTTTATTTCTATTATATACATGAATTTTAATAAGATGTGAGCGCTATTCAATGATTATTAATTATATGAAATGTCTACATATTTTAATGAAAATTATTATTTATATGATTGTTTATGCTGTGAAAAAATATGTAAGTCACAGTGAGACATGTCATTATATAGCTATAGAATGAAGAGTATTATGAAGTGCATATACTGACATCTCATGGTGAATATAGGGTATGTGCCTTTAAGGCAAATTTGTGGTGCCTTTTTTGATTATTTAAATGACTGCTAAGACATTTTTAACTATTTGTCTGAAGAAGGGTATGGTAGCACCCGAAAGCCCTTACAAAAAGCTTTTATACTGTTCTGTCTTTTCATATTAATGGAATAAAAGTAAAAATGTTGGAAATAGCCGTGGTGGTCATTGGAAGTGTGATATAAGAAACTTGGCTATATTAGACTACATCCTGGTCAACTCTCACTTCTAATCATCACTCAAGAATATCCATGCTATGACCTGTGGCTCTGATCATTACCTCATCCATGCCAAGGTGCAGCTTTGCTTACAGTGTGCAAAGTGAAAGTCACCTCTGCCAGCCAGGCTGGACTGGAAGCAACTGATGACCACCATCCACAAACAGGAATTCCAGATCACACTGCCAAACCAGTTTGCAGTTAAGCTCCATCATGGAATGCACCAAAATGGCTGTGCTCACCCGTCTGCTCCCAACCACAGCCATGGATATCTGATGAGTCTCTGGACCTCGTAGCACAACAGAAGCAGGTGAAGCTAGTCAACTATGAACAATACTGGCAGCTTGATCAAGAAGTTCACCAGAGGCTGAAAGCAGAAAGGGAAGCGTATTGGAACCAAGTGACAGATAACCTTGAGAAGGCAGCATCCAGACATGAGTACCGCACACTGTACAGTACCCTCAAACGATTGAGTGGGAAGACCAAATCCACCAGCGACAACATCAAAAAAGTGGATGGGACATTCATGTGCTCACCTTGTGATTACCTGAAACATTGGAGAGAATTCTTTCAAGATCTTTACAAACATGACCCGCCTCATGGAACAATGGTTGTTCCACCACCCGTTGATCTCCCTGAGGCCCCAGCAACTGATGCAAAGCCAACAGTCAAAGAGGTGAAATCAGCTATCAGAACACTGAGAAATGGCAAGGCACCAGGAATAGATCAGATCACTGTGGAAGCAATCAAGACTGGAGGTGATATCCTACTCCACCAACTCCATGCACTGATCCAACTGCTATGGATTATGGAACAGATAACATTCACATGGAAGAAGGCCATCATTGTACCCATCCACAAGAAGGGGGCAACAGGGAATGCAAGAACTATCATTGCATCAGCCTGCTCTTAATCATCGCCAACGTTTTTATAAAGATCATACAATCTGGGCTGCAGAAACACTGCAAGCTAACCAGAAGGTAAGAAACACTGCAAGCAAACCAGCAAGGATGAAACACTGCGAACAAACCAGCAGGGATGAAACAATGCGAGCAAACCAGCAGGGAAGAAACACTGCGAGCAAACCAGCAGGGAAGAAACACTGTGAGCAAACAAGCAAGGATGAAACACTGTGAGATAACCAACAGGGACAAAACACTGTGAGCTAACCAGCAGGGAAGAACCAGCCAGATTCAGAACAAATAGGGGATGCTGTGATCAACTCTTCACCATCCATCAGCTACTGAAGGAAAGAATCCGGTGTGGACAAAGTACAGTCATCATCTTTATCAAGTTCAAGTCTCTATTTGACTGTATCCACTGGCCTGCCCTGTGGAAGACAATGGAGACCTGGCACATGAAAAAGAAAATCATCAGACTCCAAACATCATACAATGTTTCATCAAGCCAAGTGCGCATTTGGAACTAACTGTCTGAAGAACTTGCCATCCAAACTGGGGTCCATCAAGGGGATGTGGTCTCTCCACTGCTGTTCAACATAGTGGTGGATGCCATCATGAGGAAAGTATTTGAGGACAGTAGCAGAGTCCAGTACAACGAAGCACATTCTGTGACTGACCTGATGTTCACCAATGACAGTGCCATTTTTGCATACAGTGATACTAAAGCCACAGATATCCTCTATGACATCGCTCACATCACCCAATCATATGACCTATGAATAGACGCAGACAAGACCAAAGTGATGGCAACTGATGTTTCACAAGTTACTGTCCACCTTGGGGGAGTTCAGATCAAACAAATGTAAGAATTCAAGTATCTGGGTTCACTGGTCCAGGAAAAGAAGGTGGTATCAACAGCTGAAGTCTATAGCAGGATTGGACAAGCCACCGGAGTATTTGCCTTGTTGAAGTGGTGTCTATGGTAGAGGACAAACATCTCTATCACCATCAAAATGAGTATTTTCCAGCACTGATCTTACCAATTCTCCTTTATGGATTGGAAACACGGATCCTTCTCAAGCCAGACTTGAACAAGGTTGAGGTCTCTCAAATGCAGTGGTTGTGCCAAATCTTGGGAATCTCACTTCATGACCACATTAGAAATGAGAGCATCCAGTCCAGATGTGATCAGCAGCCAGCGATCAGTGAACAGATCAAGAACAGAAGGCTGCGCTCATTTGGACATGTGTACAGGATTTACACCTGACACTTGACATACAAATTTTATGGAGACAGCACCCTGCGAACTGGAGAGTTCACATATCTTTACCAAAGAAGACATGGGCTAAACAGGTTGAAGAGGACTTGAGAAACAGGTGACTCCACCTACATTAGGACAGAAACATTGCCATGGACAGAACAGCATGGAAGGGCATCATGAACGAAGTCTGGAATCCAGCAGCACCCACAGCAGCGTACCAAATAAGGCGTTGACCACCTGCACTGGCCACCAGCTAGGGACAAAAGAAGAAGAAAGAAGAGATTATTCTAGCCAATTCCTCAATCTCTATGCTATTTTAATAGAGGCCACTAGCCTAGTGGTACTAAACTGATCAGCAAATGATACATAAATAAAAAACAACAAAGTTGCATTGTTAACCTTTTGAATGGTGTAATCAGCTGCTATGTTTGGCAAATATATTTCCACACAAAGCTACACCTTTTCTGAATTTTTGATTTTGGCACTGCCACAGTGGCAAACATTCTTGGAACTGGACATTCAGCTTTTTCAATGATCCATAGTTCTCCCAGGTATTGCAGTTCCTGTTCCACTTTCTTTATGATATGAAAAGGGTTCGAGTCATGCAGTTGGACAGTAAGTTAGATACATGGACCTATACGAAGATAAACGACTCCTTTTATAACATGAAGACAGTGCTTTTCTTGCTAGTCTATCGGGGGGGTATGGCATGTTGTAACTAGTCTACCAGGGGGTAGGGCATCTTGTAAATAGTCAATCAGGGGGTAGGGCATGTTGTAACTTGTCTACCAGGGAGAAGGGCATGTTGTATGCACATAAGCAACATTTACACACTTAACCTAGCAACAGATTTAGATGCTGATCACTGGTAGGACTATGGCAGGACTTACCACAGATGTGAGAATGTTCTCAGGCTATCCATGACCCTTCCCTTTACCCATAATCCTCTTGGAAAAGGACACATCTCCAGCTCTCATAAATTCACATAAAGCAGGAGCTGAACTACAGAAACAATTGACCAAAAGCATGATACAAAACAATGCAAGGAATATGCTGGGAAGGCCCACCACGTCAGGCCTCAGGGATGGAAATGAGGATGGAACTACCATTTCACATCTTTCATTATGGTATGCTCGTAACTTTTGCTGGGACTGGAATTCCATCCTCATCACCTATATGACTGGGGTCTGAAATTAACTTCTTGGGTGGATCCTCATGAAAGAATGCACTGAATTAAGGTGTCATCAAAGGAAGAACTCGCTCAAGAGATCATATCCGGGTTATAGTGCCATTCAAGCATATTCAGAGATACCTACATAGCCACTACACAAATATCTTTCAAGGACACTTTTTTAAATAAAGCTTGAGAGGCAGCCCTAACAGAGTGGATATATGCTCCATGCTCAGTCAATAAGGTTCTGCTGTATTTTTCATAACAGCATTTAATGCAATTTAAAAGCCCTCTTTAGAGAGTTAGCTTTGGTACATTTTGACTGCAAAGTCTTGGCTAAATACACCACAAGTAGCTGAGAGATTTTTCTAACTGTTTTAGTTCTGTCAACGTTAATTCAGAGCTGTCTGAGAACATTTATGTACTGCAACAGATATTTTCCCTTACTGGCATAATTTGGAAAGACTGTTGGAAGATTAATGTCCTGATTCAATTTTTCTCTGTTGCAACCTTAGGCATAAAATCTGGATTTGTTCTCATGGTTACTCTGTCTATGTGGAATATTAGATATGGTGGCCAAACACAAAAAGTCAGTTGGTTAGAAATTCTCCTGACATAGTAATAGCTATCAGGAAGACAGTCTTCCAAGAAGCAAACTTTAGATCAATAGTAGCAGTAGGTCTCAAAAAGTGTCTGTGTAAAATTTTTTAGCACAAAGTATAGATCCCAGGGAGGAACGGGATCTTTAACTGGTGGGCAAAGAAGAATGTTGTAGTACTGCTGTACTGAGGTATAATTCAAACCAAAGTCAAAAATGTGGGATAAGTATTCAAACATTGATGGAAGCACAGGAGTGAAAGGATCTAAACCTAAACCATAGCCTAAATGGGAAAACAAGTCCACTTGCTTTTGTATCTTTTCTTTGTGTTAATCTCTGAGCAGAAATAAGTATCTAGACCAACCTTTTTGAGTACAAAGGGGCCCTGGCCATCAGAGATTATCATCTGGATACAGCGACTTCTGACCTGTAGAAGAAAAAAATAAACAGTAAAATATGGTGCCCATCCTGTGTCTGATGACTATAATAGATTGCATGAGCATCATCTGGGGCTTTGTGGCATTCATTGTTATCCCTAAAGACTGGAATAGTGAAAACAAATAGTGTCTCATGATCATTAGACTGTATATCATAGAGGGTACCAGGAACTAGTCATCCAGGTACAGAAAGACCCTTGTATCCTGCAGCCTGAGACATACTGCAGTCATTGCTATGCATTTGGTGAACACCCCAAAGTCTGCTGTGAGACAAAAATGGAAGAGTTTGAAAATGAAAAAGGACAGTGCCAATATAAAAGCAAAGGAACCTTTGTGACTCCTTTACTATCCTGATGTGAGGATAGTCCTACTGGAAGTCCAAAGGGTATATCCAATTTCCTAATTGCAGAAACAGAAGGAAGGATTGCACCATGACCATGAAAAAAAGGTTGTGTTGTAATGAATTGATTTAAGCTACTCAAATCAAGAGTGAGCCTGAGTTTTTTTGTGTGCTCGGATACCACCCTGAGTAAATGCCTAGCCCTTGTTGGTCTGATGGCAATCATGGCACCTCTTGGATTGTTCATTCTTGCAAGAGGATTAGACACTCCTTTCTTACTGTAGCCATCTGACAGGGTGAGAATTCTGGAAAAGGAAGGGATTGTAGTCAGAGAGTAGAAAGAAAGGGCACTGAATTACATGTGGATATTACTGCCCTCTCCAGCTTGTCCCATGTGATGGCTATCCATGCCAACAAGTGGAAGGACAGGTGATCCCTAACTGCCTCAAGAGTGAGTCAGTTAAGTAAATCTCCAGGGAGAAGACTGTAGGTCCCCTCCTGTGGGATCAAGGAAGCTCTGACCATTCTACTAGGCTGATCACCACTGGGTAGCCAGCCATTTTAAATGTTGCAACAAACTTTTTATCATCTTTCCTATCTTTTTATTGCCATGCTGCTGTTGGCAGTATCTGAGGCATAAATGATGCAGACTTCACTGCATCCTAGAAAAGGGGAGTTGCAGAAGTTGAAACATAATCCCAACAACTATAACAGTCTCAATTTCCTGTTTTTTTTACTACAGTTCAGCTTTTACCTCCTGTCTCAAAAGCAGAGTTCTGTCATAAGGGGTCCCGTGAAACTATTCTTGGTATCCTTAGTAAAATCTTTTAGGCATAGCCAAGCTTGGTGTCTAATAGCTATTCTAGTGTCCACCACCCTGAACCATTCACTGTGTTGTGAGCAAGGCATATGGTCATGCTGGGAATGGAATACAAGTCTGGCATTTTAGAAGTAAGTTCTTTTTGAACTCTGCCTGGCAAGCCTTCCAAAGTCTTGGATGCTTTATATACTCAGTCCCCTGTGCATATGTGCCATATAGTTTGATGCCCTCATAGAGAAGGTGAAGGACAAGTAAACTCCATTCCCTAGGCAGTCCATCACATGGAATTTCTTACTTGGTGAATGGATGGGCTCTTTGGTGTATAGCCTTCTTCAATGTGTCAACAGCTGCTATAGCATCAATATTTGGAGTTTTAGCTAGCAAGTTTCAGTCTATAAGAGGTCAGAGGATTCTGTCCAGCCTCTTTGGTACAGGAACCACCGCAGTATAAGTTTCCCCATACCAAATCTATCACCAGACAAACTTTTTTTTCAAGTGGAGGAACCACCCAAGAAGAGGACTTGGGTGACTGAAAGGTCTACTCCAGTATAAACTAAGATTCAGACGAGGTGTCAGGGTCTCATCCCTTCTTTTCTCTAATCATCTGTAAGATTTTACCAAAGGGTGGGGGGGTGTCATCTGAGCAGGAGGGAATGCATCTTTCTTATCATCTCTATCTGGGGTGGAAAATTAAGGAGATAAGTCAAGTGCCTATTGCTGCACTTGGCTTTCCTCAGCACTGCTGAAGAGGATAACTCTGAAGCTGAAGAAGAAGCTGCATGTCTAGGTAAGCAGATAATAACTGTGGTGGGCCCCAATTTGCTGATACCAGAGCTGCAGGGTGCTGGATGGCTGTCATGGCAGACACATTTGATTCCAATGCAGGAGTAATAGTTGACATCAATGCTGGAGTGGAAGCATGCAGGCAATTCTGCATTGTCAAAACAGGCACAAGTGACAATTCCTGTCAAGGCAATGGATCATAGGCCAGCCTTGCCTTGACTTCAGCAGTTAGAGCTCACTAGCAATGACCATCTTATGGACCACTCTATGAACATTATGGCTGGCCCCAGTACAGTCAGGGCTTGAATTCTCACTCCTTATACCCAGAATCAAAGAACTGCAGGCTGAGTTTGATAACCTTTGTACCAATAGCACTGCTGATGTTGAGGTGTTTGATGCTAAAGGCCTGGGTCCCAAAACTGAGACCACCATCAACTTTGACAGATCTACTAACACTGACTATAATATTAAGGAGTTGACTGTTGGAAGACACAGGACAGTGATCCAGACTAGGTCCAGTGAGGAACATGAAGGAACAGGAGCAGTAAAACTGGAAAGAAATGGAGCCTGACTCATCTGATCTTAACACTGGAGCTGATCTGAGCCCATATGTATTGCACTGAAAAAAAAGCCTGCTACACTTTTAAATGGTTTAACAGAAATGGAATGCCTTAATCTGATTCACCTGACTGTGGTCTAAAGTTTCACAGTTCAGGATGATTGACAACTCATGATATGCTGCAGGGTCAAGGTCTGGTGTAGTGGCCTCTTTAGAGACAGTGAGCCCAGAAGGAGGGGTAGAAATTCCAAGTCTAGCTTATATGGGGAGCAGATGGGCTAGTTCAGCTGACATCAGCTTACCGGAGCACTCATCATGCAGAAAGCAGGAGTGTGAGAAACGATAATGGCTTGAGGTTCTGGAGTAGACTTGAGCTTCTTGAGCTCCAGGTTGCTCATTTTATTTTTTTAAAGTAGAAGATTTAGTGCAGGCAAACATACTATAAGGTTCTGAAAAGTGAGCCTCACCTAAGCAATTTAAGTATTTTAAGGGTTTGTCTTGCAGGGAGATCATGGCCCCATGCTTATACTTAAATTCTTTCAACTCTTTTTTTCTCCATAATATACCATTAATAAGGATGAAACTGCCACAAAAGTACTGACTGGTCTAAAAAACAGTACTGGCAATGAAATAACCACTGAAAAGCAAATTCCTGCAACTGAACCATTCAGAAAACCTAGTCAAAATCAAACAGCCAATAAACTGCAAGAAAAGTATAGTTGTCTCAGTAAATTTACCATACCAGTAGATGTTTGAATGATCACTGCAGTAGCTTTAGCTACATTGGTTATATCCTTCCAGGTATATAACAGATGGCCAGCTTCCAAATTTTCAGGGGACCTGCCACACGCCCAAACCATCAGTCAGCTCGAGGTGAGCTGTCTAAAAAGACATAATCAGGTGCTAAGCCCTTCAGAGCTTTCACGACAACCATGAGAAGAGGCTGAGCCTGAAAGGGTAGTGCAAGGAGCAACAAAAAATAATTATTCACACCCTGGGATAAACAACACAAAAAAGAGGATGAATGAATATTCCAAGGGAAAAAAAGGCATCTGTCTTCCAGGCTTTGCATATGGAGTCCTGGGGCAGAATTCTGACAGTAAATTGTTCAGAGAGGAGGCAAATAGGTCTACTTGAGGAACTCCCCACAGATGGATCAAATCTTGGAAGACACCCTGATCTAGTTTGCATTTGTGATGGTCTGCCCTTGTCCTGCTCAGTTTGCCTGCACAGTTTTGCTCTAACTGGAAATAGGATGCCTGTAGAGTGAGAGTTGAGTGCCTTAATCAGGGTGAGCATCTCCTTAATATTTATGTGCTTGAGTCTCTCATTGTTGTCCCACACAACATGCACTTTTATCCCTTTTGAAACTGCTCCCCAAGGAAAGTCCAAAGCGTCTGTGGTGACTCTCTACTTTGGAACAGGGAGGAAGAGGGGGGCACCATGGATTTAGGGATATCTGTTGTTTACACCAAGTGACTTCCCTTTTGACAAACCCCAGTACTGGGAAATGAAAAGACAACCGATGTTGGTGCTGGTACCAAAGAGACTTCAAATACCACTGTGTCTTTCTCAAGTAGATTCTTGCTAGGGATATCATGTGAATTGCAGAAGTCATGAAACCCAAAACCCTGAGGTATTCCCTTGCAGTGACCAAAGTCTGAGTAGAAAACCCTAGAAATAGATGTAGATATAAATCAATTTTATTTTAATGTGGAAGAAAAGATCTTTGAACTGCGGTGTCTAGATGACATCCCAAAAATATAATCCTATGAGAAAGAGTGTAGAGGGACTTTTGAATGTTCTCCTGGAATTCCAGACTATATCACAGATCTCTCACCCAAGACATAAAGATTCCTGACACCTTGAAAAAGACTGCAAAGATAAACACGTCATCTGAATAAGGAAACATTTGGATACCCTGTAGCCTGCAATGAGCTATAACTGGAGCAAGACACTTTGTGAATACTCTTGGTGTAGTGGATAGTTCAAAGTTTAAGGCAGATAACTGATAATGTGATCCATACACCCAGAACCCCAAAAAAGCCTGAAATCTGGCCAAATAGCAATGTTACAATAAGCATCTTTTAAATCTTAAGTTCAAGGAAACTTGAATAAGGAAGAACAGATAACAGGGTGTGAAGTCACAAACAGGTTTAGTAAGGAAAGATCCAGAACTGGTCTCCAAGCATTTTGTTGCTTTAGCTCTAAAAACATCCTTGAATAAAACCCCTCTCCCACCTGGTAAACTGGAATAATTTTTATCAATCCCTGGGACAGCATGCAATGAAGGACTGATGGAAACAAAATAATCTGGTCTAGAGGATATGGAATGACTCCCTGGAAAGGAGGAATTTCCTCCCACTGCCATCTGTAACCTTGACGAATGATCTCCAGATCCTATTTGTCCGAAATGATCAGTTACCAAAGGGAAAATAGAGCTAGAGACTTTCTTGAAGAAAAAAAATGTTCTGCCAGATTGGGAGAGGAGAACAAAGTATCTTAAATAGTCATTTTGTCTTAGTGGACTGTCCTTGGATTTTGGAATTTTCAGAATTCTTCTTGAAACACCCTTGGCATTTCTTCTTAAAAGTCTGTTTACTTAATTTTGTCAAGACTGTTTATTGTATTTCTTACAAAAATTGGATGAGGATTTAGAGAATCCCTTGGAAAACTTGGAAAAGGGGGGGGGGGTTGAAAAAATTTTACAGATTCCCTGTATCAGCTTACCCCTTTCATCACACTTCTTGATCACCTCTGCAGCACAGGGGTGAAAAACTAAATCTCTGTCCAGAGGAGCATTTAAAATCTCACTTCTAACATAATCTGGGAGGTTCTGAGAATGCAGCCATACAAACCTACTCAAAACAGTACCAGTGGCCCATAGTCCTGGAAAAAGTATCAACAGAGTCATACACAGACTGTAAGCAATGAGTAGTGACTTGAAAAACAGAAGAAATTAAATTATTTAAAGCAGATTTTTCCCCACAAGAAGAAACTGCTGATAAAACATTCCACATATTTTCACAATTAGTCAGAACAAACCTTAACATATGAGCCTCACAATTCAATATTCTGAAAAATCAAAGTTACAGAAGCTTATACTTTATTCCCATACTTATCAATAATCTTCCAATCCTTATCAGGAAGAGTAGCATTGGAATTAACTGTTTAGCAGCTGAAGGGTTAACTAAAGCTATAGCCTGGATCAGGTTTGGAAGAGTGTATAAAAACTTAAAATATTGAGGAAGTTTATACATCCTATCTGCCTTGTTAGCTGCAGCTGTCTGTCAGGAAAATTGCAGACAGTAACACACACATCCTCCCTCCAAAGCTAAGAAAAACAGGAGGAATGGCTGTAGGTTCTGGAAATTCTTTCTGTAAAAGTTCATAGTATTTTCTGAGGGACTGAGAAACCTCAGCGTTCTCTTACTGAAAAAAACTGGCACATTCTAGAATTAGTATTAGAGAAAGAGAACCCCCCACAGGGTGAGTAAGAAACTGAGCTTTTCTCTGAGTTGGAATGACAACTCTGAGGAGACAACCCTGTATCTGTCCCTATATCCTCCTTCCATATTCAGAATCTTGAATCTATATAGGAAAATAGGTAACCCTCTTTCTTTTGCCAGAGACTACAAAAAGGAACAATAGCCTGAATTAAACTCTGACCCAGATCCACTAAATTACTCCTGTCTAAGGAACTTTGAGGAGGAGTAGATACATGCTCAGTTTTCAGTTTCTTTTTTTACAGGAAAACTGGGGCCAACATTGCTGCTAATGGCAGCAGCAGCTTCCTCAGGTATGGGCTCAACATTCTAACTTAACAGGGACATTGTCTCTGTTCCCTCTCCCAGAACCACCAAGAGTGGCTTCCCCTTGTCCATTAAGGGGTCCACAACAGCCACAGTGGACATGGCTAATCCCTGGTCCATAGTGGCTGTAGGTGCTACACCAGAGAGATCCAGGGGAAAAAGATGAATGGTCTGAGGTACAACAAATGGCCACAGCAGTCACCCACCTGTGGCTGATGCAAATTGCTAGCCTGCTATGATGTCAAAGGCTGTTTGCTTAACTTTTTCTTTTTGTGGCTGGAAGAAGGACCATCAATGGGACTGACAGACTGTTCCATGGTCAAGCTAAAATCATGCCTCTTTCTCTGGGAAAGCAAGCAGATAATGTCAGTAAAACACAAAAGTCTTTGAAAGTCACTTTTTTCAAAGACAAACACATTAAAAAGCACTTTAAAACCCTCTGCCAGGCCAACAAAGTAAAAGAAACAGCAATGAATCTATTGGAATGCTAAAAGCATTTGTTTTTTCAACAATGGGCCTGAGAGGTTTTGGCTACACCATTAATTTGAGCCATCTTTTTATATCTCTATATTCGTCAGGATAAATCAGTTTCTAGATCAAACTGCAAAGTAGTAAGTGTTAGTTAAGCAATTTTTATTAAACTTTGTAGACAAGATTTTCATTTTCCATTGTAATTGTGTTGTAATAACTCTGCTTCACAATGCAAGTAAGAAGAATACAGGTCCATGTTTCAACGTCAACATAAATAATAAAATGTATGGTAGAGCATTACTTTTCCTCACTGATTGATTTTACACAGCCCTCTCTGCTCCTTTTTGCTTCTTCACCATGCTTCTAAAACATAAAACTGTATTTGATATTGCACCACCGGCCATCACTAATAAGTAGCTCTCTTACACAGTGTCCTGACTCCTAAAGGGATAACTTCACTACATTACAAGTGTGGGGAAAGAAAGCCCATCCCTATTTAAAAGAATTGCACTAATAAAAATAACAGCTAGGAGAGAAACCACATGCCCAAGTATTACATAATGAAATACACTAAATGCATCAGATAGAGTGGACTAGCTTCATTTGGTTATATCAAGAAATTCTAGGATACAGAGGGGCTCATATTGAAACAGCACGTCTCACTTAGTTGAGACGCAGAGTATGATAAACATAATGTCTTACTGTGGGCCATTTTAGGCCTAGCCAATTAACCCATGTGATAATCAAACCCTGCACCTTGTGTCTGTAAGGCAAATATCTTAACCATTATGACCAACCTCCTTTAAGAACTTAACGGAGTGTATGTAAAATTTTTAGAACAAGCCATTTCTGTCTTGTCTGGCAGTCAATACAAAGGATTAAGGAGCTGTTAATGAGCTGTTTCCTGTGGTCCAAGGTTTGATTCCGACAGCTCTGTTGCTTAACTGTCTGAGCAAGTCACTTAACAGGAACAGTGCCCCGAGCTGAGTCTGAAAAGGGTCCAAGGAGATCAGTGCTGTATTCCAGTCAATGAAAATAAATAAAAAATAAAATAAGTATCTTTATTGCAAATAGTCTCACTCCACATCTTTGATCTCTAAACAGACTCACAAGTCACACAAAACCAGATAGAAAAGGCATCAAAATTATGTGGATTTGCTGTAACGACCCAGAAGGTGCTCATGCCAAAATTTCAGTAACATTAGTTTTTATATTTAATAAAGTAGTTTATCGTATTTGTTAGTTGCTTTATTCAAAATATACACTAACATAGTGTTTTGTTTTACTTGGTCTGGTCAATCATTTTTCCAATATTTGCCTGTGGAGAATAACTAGCCAAGAACATTTTAAGACACCAAAATGATAAAGCTAGGAAAGTCATTTGCTAGGCATTAGACAGGTAAAAATTAAATAAAACTGAAAAATGGATTAGCTGCTTGCTAATGTGGACTCACGAAACAGCTTGTTAGCTGACCTGATAATGTGCAGCTGGCAGGAAGCCTGTGTGCTGAATATTTAGCATGAAGATGAGTCAGCAGTAGAGTCCACCTGTCACACTGTACGACAGCTGTGTCATATTCCAGCTAGACCTTCCTTCCTGGTTACAGCTGCTGGACATTGATAATGACAAAAATAGTTGTGCAAATCCTTAGCAATTACTACCAAAAGCAGGATGCACTGTAATCACTACTGGGGGGAGGGGGCAACCCTACAGAAAGTGCTGCCAAGGCTACCATCAGGTAATAGATTATTGCTTACACTGATTCCTTCAACTCTACATGGACATTCATGTGACATTGTTAACTCAAATGATCATGAAATTAATTTATTTATGCTTTCAAAAATAGCAGAGAAGCAGTTCCTGTACATCCTCATATTGGTGGAAAAGCTAAAGTTTGTAACAAGCAACTTCCTCAGCGTTACTTCTCTTACAAATTATGTTACATTTGTGATTCCTTGAATTTATAATTATATACGTAGAAATTCAGCTACATCTTGACAGTTTCTTCTCTATCCACATCTCTCTCTGTCTGTATATATATATATATATATATATATATATATATATATATATAATTTGTCAGATTTGCACACATCCTTTTACTGTGTGCAAATGTTAGTCTTTAGCATTTGAAGGTTGGATTCGTGTTGGGTACATATCACACTGTTAAGAGATCTGCTGAATTAGTTTGATATCTGAGTACCACCTCTGTAAAAGGTCACATGTACTTCCGTACTTTGATATCTGAGCAAGTGTCAGAACTACAAAAGCAATGTTACAAAGTGAATTCCTATGTTCTGTACAGCCTAAACTGTTCCTGCCAGTAGCCTTCTGAAAGAAAATGCAGTACCCGTTTAGAAAACAAAGCTATTTTACTCAAAGTGTACTAAAGATGTCATTCTGGTTTATTTCCTAGTTAAACTTACAAACATTTGTGCGTGAAAGAAACTTAAGGTACTATAGCAAACGTAAGTCTTACAGAACATAAACATATGGTATTGCAGGTTTAATCAGATATAATATAGGACATGTTACCACTTAAATACGCAAGTTGTACTGGAAAAACAACAGTAAGAAACTGTCACTGTTACAACTAAAATGAAGTTTAATTTACTGTTGTGTCATTATGGATGTATGTGTTAGTGGGGCATGCAGTATGTAATATGGATGAAAGAATAACAATCGTCTTCTGGACCTTATTAATGGCAGAACATATTAGATTCAAAACTGCTAATGTCTAAGAACACATCCACAAATGTACCCTATTTCATATAAACCACTTGTCTTTATACAATGTCTTGGCATTTTTATTATTTCTAATAGTTAGTGCTCATGTGTAAGATATGCTGATGATCTTATATTTATCTTTTTTTACAAATGTACTCATACTGCTTAGAAACAGAGGTTGTACAGCAGTTCAGTGCTTACTGCTACAACCACATAACTCTTGCCTCTCTTGTTCAATTCCTAGTTGGGGTACCTTCTGTGTGGAGTCTGGGTGACCTCCCTGTATCTGCATAAGCATTCACTGTGATTTCCAGTTTCCTAGCACATCCCAAAGATGTGCAGAAGGGTGATCTGTTGAGCCTCCATTTGATTTGTGCATAAGTGAGTGTGAATCCTGGTGCTTCTTCAGGACTTCTTTGATACCTTACTCCTGTTGACTGACGATATCAACTCTAATTCCCCTGGGACTCTGAATATGATAAAACAAGCATTGGGAAATATATGAACAAACTAATGAATGTGTAAAATGAATGAATGGAGACTTATCACAACTGTTTACCTAACCTCAAACAATAAAACAAATAAAACTTATTACAGCTTTAAAATGCTGACGTTAATAAAAATAATAAATTGCTATGGACATTAAAGAAGCACTAGAATCTTTAAAACATGCAGGCCTATTTTGCAGCAAATGTGCATATTGTACCTCTCTGATTGTCCCCAATGTGCAGAAAATCTGGCAAAGCTGCACATAATGTGATTCTGGCACACCTGTTTCATGTTGTCATAACCCCCTGACCCTGGCCACAATGCACTGCATTATTAAAGTGTACCTAGCATGATTATATATATATAATTTTTTTCCTTACTTCTAACTCAGGATCAGGATTTTATAAACATACAATACAATATTGTGTATTTATTAACTAGGGCAGTACATTGATTGACATGGGACTTTTTAAAATTCAGCCCAAGAGCATTGTCTGGTTAAGTCACTTGCACAGATCCACATCTCTCTCTCTCTCTCTCTCTCTCTCTCTCTCTCTCTCTCTCTCTCTCTCTCTCTCTCTCTCTCAGTAGGTGCTGTGGGATCTGTTATATCCACCTGAGCTACCAGTAACTCAAGCAGATGAGGCATTAGTTTAACATCTCACCTGAAGAACAACACATTCAGAAGTGCAGCAACCCCTACTGGGATGCAAGTCTAGGCTTAAAAAGGTCCTTGTGGTCATTAGCCTAGTAAACAGCTATGATCCTATATGCTGTGCTGCAGCATCAGTGATTGTGATTGGTGGTGTGAGTGTGAGAAACACAGCCTTCTACACTAAGGCTTTCTGGCACTGATTTTCCAAAACCTTCAGTTATTTTATATGACCTGAAAATATGTTCATAGGTCTACTCTCTCTCTCTCTCTCTCTTTTCTCTCTCTCTCTCTCTCTCTCTCTCTCTCTCTCTCTCTTCTGTGTTCTAACCAACAAAAAACTACTGCCTCTGGTTGTAGCTCTCCATTTTCTGCCTTAATTTTAGAATATCTTTATAGGACTATCCAAACTTTCCCATAATGCTGCAAAATAAAATGTTTTATTAAACTGTTCTATAAAATTCTCTATATTTTGGTTTTCTACAAGCTTTATCTCCCTTGCCCCTATTCTCTCTGATTATCTGGGTCTGTTCTACATACCTTACAATTTATTTTACCTCACTTTCCCAAAGTCACCTCCATATGTCTAAATTTTAACTTTTTCCGAATTCATTCTAACAGGTTACATCCAATTAGTTCTAGAAAACATTTCAGAAATTGTAAAAATTAATTATTATTATATTTACATATTACACACTATTCCACAATATCATAGACCCATATCATGGGGGGGTAAATTTCCACAAAAAGCACACACAAAGTGGTGTGTACTATTATTAGTAATCTATGTCATTATACTGAATAAGTTTTACAGATTTTTATGTTTTTAATAACTTTACTTTTCTTTGCTAATCTATAATAATGGTCATGACTGAAAAGAAGGGCCTCGATTCGAGCTCTCAAGTTAATAATAAATCTGAATCAATATCAAAATATAAATAAATCATCATGCCTTATTTAGTGACACAGAATGACCCAACTAATTCAGGTTCGAGAAGTGACCCAAGTACTGGAGAAGCCAACTTGGGAGGGACAGCTGTGAAGATGCACCACTTGCTTGCCCCTCTCAAGATGGAGGTTGAGGGACATGTCTTAGGGTACATCTCTTATTAATATTTCTCTGATAGAGACCACAGGCATAGCATGAGCTGTCTGATAGCTGGAGGACAACAGGGCTGTATGAGGGGGCTACATGCTGCACCATACACCACAAACATGACACTCCCCAAGGCAAATGCACAGCATGGAGTTGCAGACAGCAGGGCATGTTACAAAAATGGATAATAGTTGTACTGAGACTTAACTGGTAGGAAATAAATGAGTAGAATCACAGCGATCAGCCAGATAGCGGCATGTCCAGTGGTTACAAAAAATGTACAAAAACTAGTAAATATCCATCATTCTCAATTTCAAACTTCCCAAAAAGATCCTGTACCTAACATAAATATACTTTCTTCTTAAAAGAGAGCTCTTATTAATAAATGTCAGTGCCTCAGCTGGTAGAACCCTAGTCTTTGACGCATGATCAGAAGACTGTTGGTTCTTTCTCATTTTCTAGCGGGTACAGCACTTCTGAGCTGCCATCTTTTCAATGAGATATGTTAAACCAGGGATCTGTGTCTCTGAGTACATCGTAGCAAAGGTTGATATAAAAGGTCCCATGGCACTTATTAAAAGGATTATGGGTACTTTATTAACATAAAACATATTGTGCAAACTTATCTTTCCAGAAACACATATATGCATAATTGTCAACTTAGACATATTTAACGCCCATTCTTTTTAACAGCACCAAACTCTTGTTTTTCTTATTATTTCATTTATATGTCACTATTTTATATAAAACTTTATAGCATCTTTCTATCCACAACAAATGTAAATGTCACCAGACCAAATCTCAACTAATCCTAATGAACACCGCCTTGTATCAACAAAGAGTGAATAAATTATAACATACTTTATTGACTCTTTCCATTTTTGATATCATTAATTCACATTTTTAATTTTTCCCCAAAACTAATTTCTATTTCTATTATTTTTTTATTTTTGTTTGTTAGAAAATTGTACAATTTTGATGCTTTCTTCACTATCAAAGCCATAACACGTTAATCTATATATTTTAAACTCTGTTCATATAATGCAAATCCTACAGTTTCCATACTTTGCCCTAAACTACTTCTATTTTTCAAACATAAATTGATATCATTTTCATATTCCAGTATCCTAGGATAACAAGGTTTTTACCTTACTGGCCACTTCACAGTCTTTAGGCTGTTGCTTTTGTTCTTTTGTTTTTTTTTTTTCATCCCAAAACTAATTGTAATATAGCACTCAAGCAGAACTAAGCTTAAAGTATACTTTCTCACATCTTTTCTTCTTGACTATACTTCTTATATGTCTATTAAATGTCTATTAAATGAAAGTTAGGTGCTTACCATAATCATAGGTCTGGATAAGCAGCTCCATCATCAGTAATAGCATTAAACAGCTCAGCATATAAAACTTTCCCAGGCTGCTAAGCCCCTCCCGTTTTACCCACAATGCCCTGTCTGAAGACCTTCCTCTACAGATCTCTGATAGTCTATGTGATACATAAAACAGACTCTCTTAAACAACTCAGCAAGAGCAGGGGGAAAGCTGGCCAGGTTTATTACTAAGGATGGACCTACTCATCAAGATCTGTTATGGTAAGTACATATCTTTTGTAGGAGAGTCCTAAGCATATACTCATTGGTGGTCTTCCACACGGGAGCATGTCTCTGACTATGTCGTCCCCAAAGGAAAACCTGAACCTAGAGATTACTTCCAGTTTATACTGTCTTCTAAAGGTGTCCAGTGAAATCTACACAGCTGCTGCACTAATGTCAAAGAATGCACTGCAGAAAAAGGACTGAGTGGTACTCACTGTTCTTGTGCAATGTGCTCCATGATTACAAAAGAAAAAAAAATTGCCAAGTAAGTCCATTGGGCACACAGTCCTTTTTTCAGGGTCACTCCAGGAGCACTGGCTGGCTACGTGACTTACTTAGATTCTGTAGGGAAACAGAGCTTTGGGAATCAAACCCAGGAGTGCTGCAGAATCTATCTATTATATTTTTGGACAAGGATATGAACAACTGAGAATCTTTCCTAACAGATTTTGCTGTCCACGTGGAATCTGAGTTCTCTGTGGACATCCATGCAATGCTTTAAATATTTACCTCTGCTGGAATAAATAAGAGAGGATACCGGAAGACTTGCTGAGGTTAGATTTATTGGTTATGTTAGTGATGAAAAATGGGTTTGTACATATGTTTGTGGAAAACCAAGTAAGAAGATTGTGCTGCTAAGGTCTGTAACTGTGAAATGCTTTAAGAAAAGAGTTCTCCAGGAAAAAGATTTTATCTCCGCAGTGGAAGCTGGCCCAAGCAGAGGAAGAGTAAGTTTTTCTATGACAAATGGTGGGTTTGGCATAATGGTTAATATCTTCACCTCATAGATACAAGGTGCAGGGTTTGATTCTGACCTTGGGCTATTGGCTAGGCTTAGAATGACCTTTCAGTGCAGTTAGCCTAGTACTCACCTTTGAAAATAATTGCCACAGAGAATAATAGGATAATTGGGTGAGCTAATAATAAAGTTCCCTTCAGAAAGATTTTGTTTATCTCAAAGAAGCTAGAGACATATAAATAAAAAGTAACAGCAAGACAGACATTAAAAGAAAAACACCAGACACCTGCATCAGAAATCCAAGACAAATAATACAAGACTGCTGGTACTTGAGCAGTAACATCTCTAGGCCCTTAGGGGAAGCCCAGATGGAAAACCAAGTCCATTAACTTTTGTAAGCTTTTGTAGAATTTGCTTTTGTGCAGATTTGAGAATCTGGATTCCTCAATGTGGGTAGGCAAGATTATCGGCTATTAGTGGAACTGGAGTAAATACAACATTGGGTAGAAGGAGGAACACAAGACTTGCTATAGCAAAACAATAGTAGCATCCAAAAGGAGTGAAAATAGCTTTAAAGTCAAATATTTACTTACAGATGAGTTTGACATCCACAAGAGATGAAATGGTACATTTTCTACTTAGATGTACTGTAAGTATGTATAATTTTTGCTAGCTTTAACTATTCCTACAAGAAATCAGAAACTTACATGTGAGCACAAGGCAGAGTGCTGATAAGTTAGATGTCCAAAGTCAAAATGCTTTTTTGTCTCTTATGAGAAATAGTATTTAAACATTACTAACAAACATGTTTGCTGGGTCACTCCCCATATTACATCATTTTTGACACTTAGGTTTTCCCAGGCAAACAAACTGCATTATTTAGCAATCTAACACCTGCACAGAAACTTACGATAGAAGACATTTCACATGTATATGCTAGCAGAAACCAGAGCAATAGAGCACCTTCCACATCTAAATTCTAGCCATAAACTTTAGCCTTAAAACAATGGGCATGAAATCTTCATCCAGCCACCCTGGAGCTGAATTGTAAACATTAAAGAGATTCATAAGATCTTTTCAACTTAAAAAGACACATTTGAAATACTTGGCTTGGTTATCCTTACAGCAGATGGCAATGTTGCAACAATCTTGAAGTTCACATTTTACAGTGTTTTCTTACATTCAAGAAACATGCCTGTATTTTACATTTATTATCAAGAAAACATGCCAGTATTTTACATTTATTTATACAGTTGATGGAATTATGTATCAAATTATATTCGACTAGGCTGGCAGCCTTTGCCCATCTCTCCCCAGTTGTCACATCCCCCCCCCCCCCCCGGGAAACTCAAGCACGTTTTTCAAGTACCCCTTGAGAAACATCGCTTAAGAGTGTTAAGTCTGTCTGGGTGTACCTCACCCCATTGCCTGTCTTGAGAGCCCATCTGCATTGACATTGCTACTCCCACTGCAGTGCTGCACTGACATATCATATGTCTGCAACCCCAGACTCCGTCTTAGCAACTTGGCATTATGCTGACTGGCTCTGTTTAACCATGTTAGAGGGTTTTAATCTGTCATCACAGTGAATTTTCTTCCATACAGATAAGGCTGAAGTTTTTGTAGTGCCCACACTATGGCTAGACATTCCTTTTCTATCGCTGCATAGCATTCCTCCCTGGGTTGGAGCCTATGACTGAGATAAACCACTGGGAGCTCTTCTCCCTCTGAAGAAATCTGGCTAAGTACAGCACCCACCCCATAGTTTGAAACATCCACTTGCACAACAAAGTCTTTGCTGTAGTCTGGACTGGCTAACACAAGGGGGGTCCTCCCAAAGCTTCCTTAAGCTTCTGAAATGCCTGTTCACATGCTGGGGTCCACACTGCATTATCTGGCCTGTTCTTCCTTGCCAGGTCTGTGAGGGGAGCAGCTATGGTACTATAACTGGGGACAAACATTCTGTAGTACCCTGCTGTCCCTAAGAATGCCCTCACCTGCTTTTTGGTAACAGGTGCAGACCATGCCTGAATGGCTTTCACTTTGGCAGGTTCTGGCCTTATCTTACCATTCCCCACTCTATGTCCTAGGTAGGAGACCACTGCCATACCCACCTGACATTTGCTCGGCTTAATGGTCAACCCTGCCCTCTGAAGTCTGCCCAGCACCTCCCTAACATGCTGAAGGTGCTCCTGCCAGGAGTGGCTGTAGATAGCAATATCATCCATGTAAGCAAAGGCAAACCCTCCTGCTCCTGCTAAGATATTATCTACCAGCCTCTGGAAAGTCGCTGGGGCATTATTTATACCAAAGGGCATCTTTGTGAACTCATACAAGCCAAAAGGAGTCACAAAGGCTGAGTTCTCTCTCGCACTGGGAGTTAAGGGCACCTGCCAGTAACCCTTGGTAAGATCAATGGTTGTAAGATACTTAGCCCCACCCAGCTTCTCTAGGGCCTCATCTGTCCTGGGCATGGGGTAAGCATCTGACTCTGTGTGACTATCTAATTTCCTGTAATCCACACAGAACATGTTGCTGCCATCCTTCTTTGGCACCAAAACCACTGGTGAGGCCCAGGGACTGTTGGACTCTTGAATCACCCCTAGTTCCAACATCTCCTGTAACTCCTCCTTTAGAGTCTGTTTGACTCTCTCAGGCACCCTATAAGGGGCCTGCCTGATAGACCTTTGGGGTCCTGTATCCACCTGGTGCTGCACCAGGTGGGTGCTCTCTGGTTTCCTGGTGAACATGCTCCCAAACTCCTGCAACACTGCTCGGATTTCTCAAACCTGGGTAGGAGATAGCTGCTGGGACATTGCTACCCCTTCCACCGAGGTGTCAGCCCGAGCCTCACTGAGGAAATCAGTCCCCAGATCTCCCTCAGACTCCTCCTGCAATCCACTGCAAATGCTCAGCACAAGGGCCTCCCTATCATGGTAAGGTTTCATCATGTTAACATGGTACAATTTGTGCCCCTGCCTAGCACTTCCACCATGTAGTTAACATCACTTACCTTTCTTACCACCATGTAGGATCCCTCCCAAGCTGCTTGCAGCTTGTTGTGTCTGACAGGAATGAAAACCATCACCTGCTGCCCTACAGCATACTCTCTAGCTCAAACATTCTTGTCATACCACACCTTTTTCTGTTGTTGGGCTTCTGCCAGGTTCTCCTGGGCCAGGCCCATGAGTTCCCTCAGCCTTGTCCTGAGGTTTAGGACATATGCCACAATAGACTCCTTGTGAGACTCACACTCACCTTTCCACTCATCTCAAATTAAATCTAGAGGTCCCCTCACCCTATGCCCATATTGCAACTCAAAGGGTGAAAAACCTGTGGATTCCTGGGGAACCTCTCTGTAAGCAAACAACAGATGGGGCAAATATTTGTCCCACTCCCTCTTAAACTGATCTGCAAATACTCGTACCATGGACTTGATTGTAGAGTTTAACCTCTCCACAAGACCATTACTCTGAGGATGGTAGGGGTGGTCTTCATGTGCTTCACCCCAAAGGACTTCCACAGACAAGCCAGCAGGTCTGACATAAAATTTGCACATCTGTCAGACAGTATTTCCTTTGGGAAACCTACCCTGCTGAAAATCTCTAGCAAAGCATTTGCCACCTTCTGGGCCTCAACGGAGGACAAAGCCACTACCTCAGGGTATCGTGTAGCATAATCTACAATCACTAGGATATACTTTTTCCCTGTGGAACTTGGGGTACTCAGAGGACCCACAATATCCATAGCTACCCTATGAAATGGCTCCCGAATCATAGGCAAAGGCATCAAAGGAGCACTAACCTTGTCTCCTGCCTTGCCTACCTTTTGGCACTGCTCACAGGTCCTGCAGTACCCTGTTACATCTCTGGAAATTCCAGGCCAATAGATATTTTGCATAACACGCCTCTTTGTACGTTTTATGCCCATATGACTTGCAAAGGGAATATCATGGGCTATGGCTAGAAGCACCAGACAGTAAGCTCTAGGCACTACCAACTCCTGTATTCTCTCACTTTCTAGCCCTCCCTCAGGGGTCCACTCTCTGTACAGTAACCCTTTGTTCCAGTATACAGATTCCCCCTTCCCTTGAGAATCAGGTGCGTCCCTAGCTATCTGCCTCAGGCCTTGCAATGTAGGGTCTGACAGCTGAGCCTGTCTCAAGTCTCTCCTTGTAACACTTCCCAGCTCCCCTTCCACAGGAAGTCTGGCATCCTCTGACAGCAGTGCCTCACTGTCAGCCGGGGTACTACTACTCACCTCTGTTTTTGCAGTTACCCTGTCCAAGGGAACATCAGTACCCACAAGCAGCTGTGGCTCACATTCAGTCTCACTGCTACAGCATAGCTCATTCCCTGAAGTAACCACCTCAGCAGTCCTGGCTGCAAGAATGCAGTCTGTCTGGGTCTCCCCCAGACTACCAGACCCACATGCTTGTCTCCTAGCCTCACTGCATGTAACTGCATAAGTACATGGTACTGCCTCATCCAAATCCTTCCCTCTCAGGACATCTACAGGATGGCAGTTCCATACCCCTGTTGTCTCAAGACAACACACTATTGGCATTTTGTCTTTACCACTTACTGGCTCCCTCACCTTTGGTTCCCCACCTTGCCTCTGTGGACATCTGTATGCCACATGGCCCCACTGGTTACATTCAAAACATTTAATCCTAGCTCCTAGATGTGTATCTGGACTATTGGCTTCCCCTGCTACTGGCAGATTCTGTTGGGGCAGTCTGTGCTGCCCACCATGAGTTCCTTTAGTCCCATGAGCAGTACTGGGGGTCCATTTCTCATGCAGGGTTGCCCTGCTCGCTAGGTATAGGTCTCCCTTCTTCCCCAACTCCTCTGAAATAGCACACTGTCTATCAGCTAACCAGATCCTCATGTCCTCAGGCAACGTGCTAAGGGCTTGTTCCCTTACCAAAAGGTCTGCCAGCCCTTCAAAAGTGGTGACCTGACATCCACTCACCCAGCTATGAAAATAAGTGCTCAGTTCAGCAACATATTCACATACATTTTCATCTGCCTTGCGTCTATGCTCAAAAAACTTTTTCCTATACATTTCAGGTGTTAGCTTAAAACATTCTAATAAATGTCTTTTTACAGCAGTATAATCAAAACAGTCAGTGTCATGCATTTTTGCTAAAGAAGTTACAGCTTTACCATGGAGTAAGGGGGTCAGGAACCGTACCCAGAGCCCTTGGTCAACTTCATACTGTTTACATACCCGCTCAAACATATGAATGAAGCTATCAAAATGATCCCCCTCTTTAAACTGTGGAGGAAATTTACTGACCTTTTGTGCTTCTGGGGTCTGGTTACTCCCTTCCCCATTACCTCCATGACTCTGGCGAAGAGTCAGCATTTCCCCCTCATGCCTCCTCTGCCGTTCATTTTCCTCAGCTTGTAGACTCCTCATTTTCTCGGCTGCTTCTAGTTCCATATGCCTGGCCATCAACTCAAGTCTCTTTAGCTCCAGCTGGATTTTTAAGTCCACTGCAGAAAGGTTGAGCTGTCCATTCTCTGAGGATATTGTATCTCCACTGTCAGTCTGATTGTCCTCCAGGCTGCTGTTTTCTGATGCAGCTGTAACCAAGGCTGCAATCAGGTCTGCTTTAGTCAGGTTTTCATGCACCAGTCCCCTAACCTGGCACATCTCTGCCAGCTGGCTCATTGTCAGCTTTCCATACTCTTCTGCTGACATGCTGCCTGCTCACCCTGACTAACACTAATCTAACAAAAGAAATAAAACAATTGTGATCTGAATTCTGAGTATACACTGCATGGCTGTTTTAGAGTACAAAACACTTTTAGAGATCACTATACATAAGCTACAGGAATTGCTTTACCCACACCACTACAAGCCAATTAGTATGTGAAGTAGATCCCATCACTGCCGCCACTTGTGACGACTGTGCCCTGGCCCAGCAATCAAGGATCCTCAATCCTAACCACTAACACCAGGGAGGTCGTCTCCTCAAAGATGAAAGGATAACTAATACAAATAGAAAAGTACAATTTCCCTTAAGTGCACACAGAGATCACAATCAGTCTGGGGCTGGTTGCTCCCTTGCTCACCCGGTCCCCAATAAGACTCCCCACTGGCACAGCTATAGGGTCCAGGTCTCAGCCTAACTGGGCAAGCTAAAACCTCCAGTACCCTCTCTGTCCAACCAGTGCTTCGTGTCCCTGCCAAGTAGCTGACACAACACACACACACACTTTGAGATAAGTATTTATACAACTTCACAGACACTCCTGGGAAAGGCTGACGCAGATTATCCAACTGTGCCCCTTTACCCAGACTATACGGTAGTAATTACTCCCACCACCCAGTTAATAATATCAGCTACTAAAAGGCCCTTAAAAGGGTGTCCAATTATTACTGAGCAATATTAATATCCAATGGTAGTATGACTAATAGTCAAGGCTTACTTTAGAGTGGCCTATTACAATAACCTCTATAAATATACAATGTACTCTACAGCTTATCTCTAAACAAATCAGCCACAGGTAGAAGGTTCTAAAATATTTAATAATAAACAATTAAAACACAAGACAAAACTACTACACCACAGAGATAGGTCTTATTTCAAAGAAAAATACCTAATTAAGTTTTACTAGCTTTAACTATTCCTACAAGAAATCACAGTGCTAGAAACTTACATGTGAGCACAAGGCAGAGTGTTGATAAGTTATATGTCCAAAGTCAAAATGCTTTTTTGTCTCTTGTGAGAAATAGTATTTAAACATTACTAACAATCATGTTTGCTAGGTCCCTTCCCAAATTACATCATTTTTGACACTTAGGTTTTCCCAGGCAAACAAACTGCATTATTTAACAATCTAACACCTGCACAGAAACGTACAACAATAGAAGACATTTCACATGTATATGCTAGCAGAAACCAGAGCAATAGAGCACCTTCCACATCTAAATTCTAGTCATAAACTTTAGCCTTAAAATAATGGGCATGAAATCTTCATCCAGCCGCCCTGGAGTTGAATTGTAATCATTAAAGAGATTCATAAGATCCTTTCAACTTAAAAAGACACATTTGAAATACTTGGCTTGGTTTTCCTTAATATTGCAACAATCTTGAAGTTCACATTTTACAGTGTTTTCTTACATTCAAGAAACATGCCTGTATTTTACATTTATTATCAAGAAAACATGCCTGTATTTTACATTTATTTATATAGTTGATAGATTATGTATCAAATTCTATTTGACTAGGCTGGCAGCCTTCGCCCATCTCTCCCCAATTGTCACACCGTGCAGAGTGTTATTCACATCTGCAATCTGACCTGACAAATTTTGTATAGGTTGTTGAAGCAGTAAGAGACCGAATTTTACCTTATCCAGCACAATGTTAGGATTTAGATGATATATTTATTTTGTCATACTTATTGGAAGATCTAGGTCATTTTCATGTCATGACTTTTTCAGGGGGTAGTAGAGCCGAAAATTTTGTTTTATAAATTTGTAATTCCATTGAGTCCATTTTTTCAGCCATTCTTCTAAAACTATTTGCCAAACATTTTGAGGAGCCAGGGTCTATATTAGAACATTGAAGTTTCAAAACTGTGAATGTTCTAATATTGGACCCTATTCAGCGAAAGCTGAAAATATCGAAGCAACAAAAAAACAAATTTTTTCCTAGGGAAAGAATTTGGTTGTCCGTTTCTATTGCTTCGGTATTTTCAGTGCTGTGGTGGAAAGTTACAGGTCGGGTTCAGGTAAGTGTGCGATTGAGTGCGGGTTAGGTTAGTTAGGGTTAGGGTGTCAGTTAGGTATGTGTGCGATTGTGTGGACGTGAGGGTTAGGGCGGGTTAGGTGAGTTAGAGTTAGGGCGTGGGTTAGGTATGTGTGCGATTGTGAGGACGTGAGGTTTAGGGTGGGTTAGGTGAGTTAGGGTTAGGGCACTGGTCAGGTAAGTGTGCGATTGTGTGGATGTGAGGGTTAGGACAGGGTAGGTGAGTTAGGGATAGGGCGCGGGTGAGGTGAGTGTGCGATAGTGACGAACCTTAGGGTTAGGGTTTGAGTTAAGGTAAGTGGATAGTTAGTGGTGTGTGTATAGTTTAGTATAGGGTTAGGTGTAAGATTTTAGGTGTATGTGTGTGGATTGCTGTTTGTTTGTTGTGTATGTGTTTTGGAACAGCAAATTTTTTTCCCTAGGAAAAAATTCGCTGTCCTGTATGTTCGATGTTTTCAGCTTTCGCTGAATAGGGTTCGATATTAGAACATTCAAAGTTTTGAAACTTCAATGTTCTAATATAGACCCGAGGAGCCATATGTTAGTGAAGGAAACCACCAGCCTCCCACCTTAACTTTGTAAATGAAACAGTCTTGTTTAGTTGGGTCACACCATGTGGTTGTAAGATGTTGTAGAGCTGCCATGTTTAGGCAAGAATGCAAAGCAGCAAAACTGGCAGTGGATGGTGATTAAAGCACTTTGGAAGAAAATGCAAGGAAGGTTTCCTGTAATGTAAACCAATATGTAATAGTAAGAGTAACTTGTAGGGCTTCAGGTTTTCATGCCAAGGCTAAAAGTAGTAAATAGGGTGGGTCTAGTGGAGCCATGTTGCAGGACAGTCTACGCTGCGGCAGCCATAGTCCTCCTCAGTACTCTGCTCTTTACTAGCACAGTACAAGTGCTCTGAATGCTTGGCCTACGGAGAAAATTCGTTGCACTTTTTTAATTGTTGCCTCTATTTCAACCCGACTTTGATGATAATGACAAACACTAAGAACAATGAACTGTTAAGGAAACATTAATAGTAACTGTACTCTCAATATGAAAGCAACAGTTAAATACCAGAACAAGAGAAAGGTGCAGAAGTCTTCAGACAGGCAAAACGTTTTAATCTGAAAAAACACTAAAGGCAAATAAAATCATTAAAATAGAATGTTATATCCGAAAAATTATACATTTTACTCTCTAACAACAGCAGACACCTAGAGACAAAGAAGAATGTTAGAAAGAAAGATAAAAAAACACAGAAATATTAATGGTATTTTGACGGAAGACATAATAAAATGTCTAGGCCAGGGAATGTGGGGAGAGTTAAGTCTTGATTAGAAGACTGGCAAAAACCTAGACCAAATTAGCAGAACATATGATCAGAAACAAGATGGAAGGTATAAGATTAGAATAAAAAAACAATTATGAAAAGTTTTCAGGAGGAAAACACTTCAAAGTATGAAATGTAACCTAGGATCATTTTGTGAGGCATTTGCTTTTATCAGTGTGGCAACACTGATTTGGAGAAGATCTTCATGCAGATTGTGATAGGTAAATGGGCAGGATTTAGTAGCCAGAAAAAGTTTTCAATGCCCTGCTGCCTAAAGGTTGACAGCATAAGTCTTGCTGTTAATTAAGATGGACAACCTCACACCAGATCCATACAATTCTAAAAGGAATCTTGATACATATTTTTACACATTGTGTAAATCTCATCTCATATTCATACCCTATCAATATCCCCCATGCACTTTCATGATTTTCTAAACTGTACACTTTTTTGACTTATAAGCTCCATAGCAAATGAGTTATGTACTTATCAAGAGACAGATCTGTAAGAGTACATTCATTTACCATAACAGTGGGACTAATGCTGCAGTTGTTAGAAATGCAGGCAAAAAATCCCCACGCTGCTAACCATTTTATCCCTATCCCATAATGTATTCTGGTACTAAATTTCTCCATATCTTTAGTATAATGCAAGGAAAGCACATACTAATCAGAATGGGCAGAGAAGCAAGAACTCTAGACCTGCTACAACAGAGGTGGCGGGACAGGATATATTTGTTTCTGTTTAATTATCTTTGTATAATTAACTATTTATATCATTCTTTCTACTTTTCTTACTTATCCCTATCTTAGGTTCATAGGTAAGTACTAGGCTATCTGCCTGTGGGCATCTGTAAGCCTAGCCAGAATGTGTTGGCTTTTGCCACCCCTTAGATTAGTTCCCTGTGCCTCTATCCCGCAGAGCCATTAGTTCCTTGTGCCTCTGTCCAGCAGAGCCACTGCAGTGATCCCCAGGGTAAATTTTCTGTTTCCCATCCATTCGTCAAGGTTTCTCTTGAAGAGTGTTAGTGAGGGGCTCTGCCTAATGTAGATTGGAATCCTGTTCCAAAGCATGGGGAGTCTCTGGGACAGGAATCTATCCCTCCAGCAAGTCCTATTTATCATTGTGGTGAGGTTTAGATCCCTAGAGCGTGTGGCTCTCAGGGATTTGTTTTTTTTTTAGGTGGAGCATGTCCATCAATTCTGGGTTGGATATGGCCTTGTATGTCAGGCAGAGATCACCTCTGAGTACGCGGTATGGAACTGAGTACAGCTGGAGTTTCTTCAGTCGGGCTGCATAGGGCATCTGTTTAAGGCCAGTAATCCTCTTGGTGACGTACTTCTGTGGTCTTTCCAGCTGTTGCAGGTGTCTTGTAAGGTACATCCCAAATGGGGCATTGTTCTCCATGATGGGTCTGATGAGTGATGAGTAGAGGGGCACAATAACCTCTTTTGTTCTAGATGTGAACCCTTTTGTGATTAGGTGGGCCACATAGAAGGATTTTCTAACCACCTTGGCAATATGATTATCAAAGGAGAGATTACTATTTACTTGGGTCCCCAGATCCCTTATTACATTTTCTGTATTTAGGGGACTACGACATATGTGGTAGTTTGCGGGTACTTTTGTTTTTTCCAAAGGGGATGACTATGCACTTTTTGGCATTTAGCTTGAGGCCATGATTTTGACACCAGGTATCCATTTCAGTGAGACCCTTCTGGAGGATGTCTGTATCAGCCAGAGAGTCAATTATGGCCCCCAGTTTGCAGTCGTCTGTGAACCTGGTCAGCCATAGTCCTCCTGTGCTTGCCTGTACCTCTGATAAGTATATATCAAACAGGAGGGGTCCCAGGACTGAGCCCTGGGGGATGCCACTTGTAACCAGTTTAGAGTCGGACCTAGAGCCTGCAACTCTCACTCCGTGGGTTCTATCCGTGAGCCAATTGGCAACCCATCTCGTGACGTAGGGGTTTATGTTCTGGCTGGTGAGCTTGTCTATAATACCAGAATGGGGAATGGCGTTGAAAGCCTTTGTGAGGTCTAGGTAGGCTGTGTGGACCTCTTTTCCCTCATCTAAAGCCTTGGTAACTGTCTCAAAGAATTCCTCCAAGTTTAGGAGGCATGATCTGCCCTTAACAAAGCCAAACTGGGTAGGATCCAATGTTTGGAGGTTCCCAATGTCTCTGTTAATGAGTTCCATGATGATGCGCTCCATAGCCTTGCAGACCAGGCTAGTCAGGCTTATAGGGCGATAGTTCCCGGGGTCCGTTGTGGCTCCGCCTTTCTGGAGTGGGATAACTGTTGCTATGCGCCACTCTTTGGGTACATAGCCTGTAGAGAGGCTGAGTTTGAACAATGTGTTTAGGTGAGGGGTTAGTTCATTTTGGAGTTCATGTAAGACATAGCCTGGGACACCGTCCGGTCCTATTAAAGCTGTGTTTTTGACTTTGGATAGGGCTGTTTTAACCTGTGTGTCAGTGATTGCTGGGGCTTTACATTCTTCTGGTATGGTTATGGACCCTTTAGGGGGTGAGAAGGGGGGGTGTTTGCACTAAACCTCTCTGCCAGAATGTTGACATTATCAGTCGGTTCAGTGTATTTTGTGCCATTCTGCACTAACTCAGAGCAGATCTGAGAGTTTCCACTTAGGTTCTTGACATAGCTAAAGAAAGCTTTGTGGTTATCTTTGGAGTTCTTGGCAATTTTTCTTTCAAAGCTAGCCTTGGATGATTTTATGAGGGATCGTAATTTCTTGCTGATACTGATCAGGGATGTCTTTCCTTCTTGGGATTTTACTCTTTTCTGTACTAGTTTCCTCCTTCTATTGTATAGCTTGTTTATGGCAGGGGTCCACCAGAGTGGTTTCCTTTTCTTGGAGGAGTGAGTCTTGGTTTTGCTTGGATAGCACGATCCATGCATTTTTGCAGGTGCTCATAGAGTGCCTTTGTAAGGGATTCAGCAGCTTGGACAGCATTCTCCTTTAGAATGGGGAGGTGAACCTTTCCACTTCTGTCTTAAGTAATGTGAAGTTTGCTTTTGAAAAGTTTTTCACAGTGGTTTCCTTGATTAGGGGTGGGGGCAGAATGTGGATATCCAGAGTGATTAGTCTATGGTCTGATCTAATCAGCGAGGGGTTGACCTGTGGTGTAGAACACCAGTCGCCCATGTTGGTGGTGACCAGGTCCAATATGTTGTCACCTCTGGTGGGGGTGTTGACTAGTTGATACAGGGCGTTTGAGTTTAACGTTGGGCAAGGGAGATAGTACTTGAGTAGTTCTCCCAGTTAATGATTGGGTAATTGAAATCATTCAATATTAGGGCATTTGGTAGGACCTTCATATTTTCCAGTGTCTCCAGAAATGCAGAATGGGGGTCCTGCATTATGGTGGGTGATCTGTAACAATCTACAATTTGAATTGCAGTTTTGCCTGTTGTTAGTTGCACATGGATGATCTCTGAGGAATTGTGCTGCGCCACTAACCTGGAGGTGTGGGTATCCTTGATGAATACGGATATACCCCCACCTTTTGTATTTCAGTCCGGGTTCTGTGGCCGAAAAGTATGGTATGAGTTATAGCCTGGTAGTGCTGGGGTGCTCTCTGGAGCCTTAAACCAGGTTTCTGTTACTGCACAGATATTGATGTTCTCCATACTGAGGAGTGCCTCGAGTGCATGCATTTTGAGGTTTAGACTTCTGGCGTTGAGTAGCATTACACTTAGTTTTCGGTTACGTGTGCTATTTATGGTGGTGGGTTTGTCTTTTGAGCCTTGCCTAAAAAAGGCACGATTGGGGTGGCAAAAGCCTTGGCCAGTATTCAAAAGCCTAAGGGTGACAGGTGAAAACCATCTCTTGTGAAGCAAAGCGACTTGTCAAACATGTCATCCCAGGCGGACAGATACTGGGTCCCCTTTGAATGACACCAGAAACTTATCCAATTGTTGAAATTGATCATTTTTTCTTTATACTGTGGCATCATTCTTGGTGAGGGCAGGATGCTACTCAGGGTCAGGGTCATACCGGCCTGGGGTACGTGATCAGAGAGCTCTTCCATGTCTCTTTTCATGTAGTCCAGGGAGGTTCATCTCAGGTCATTCACACCAACATGGACAATGACAGAGTCGTATTTGTACTTGTTCTGGAGCAACCTGAGTGCTTGTGTAATGTGGCGGATCCTGGCACCCAACAGGCAGCTAACTGTAACCTTCTCCTTGTCCAGCCTAGTTAGCGGGACATCAGTGTGCCTAACTATAGAGTCGCCTATTACTAGTGTGTTGGGTATGTTATTTTGCCTGAAGGGCTGTGATTGCGTGACACATTGATTATGTGAAGTATGTGTTTCATGGTTTGTGATGGGATGTGGAGGTTGCTTGGGTGTCTGCTTTGGAGGTCTCTGCTGCTTTTGCAGATTTTTATTTAGAGCCTCCGTGTATGTTTTCATGTATTTATGTGTGTTGTTTGCCGGTGTTGGTTTAGTAGGTCTATGTGAGACTAGTGGTGTGTATTGCAAGTATTTTCCTTCTCCTCTTGACTGTCAGTTTCACTCTTGGGTTGAGAGAGCTTTGCCTCTAGTTTGGCTGTATAATTGCATCTCTCGCATATATTAGTGTTTGGTGGTAGGAAGAGAGGGTTGTCTGTGTACATGAGGCAGTTGTAACATTGCCTCAAAATGCCCAGATTCACCAGTTGGACTGGAGAGTACACCTGAAACTCCCCTTTTGACATGCCTGAATAGGTAAAGTGAGCTGTTTTACTGCTTGGCTGGTAGGGACGAATAGAGAGCCTTGTCCATCTGGACAGTATAGGAGGGTCTAGTGCTACGGTTAATTATTGCTTGCTATGAGTTTTGACCAAGTGCTGGGCTGTGAAATTAATGGTTTTAGTGCTTAAGTTGAAAGTTTGTCTAGTTCCAAGGGAAAAATTGAAGTGTAGACTTTGTGGAGCCGAGAATAGTTTAACCCTAGCTAACCGGCACTGCAATGGGTGCAAAACCATGCAAATGCATTTTTTATAGCAGGGAAATGAAAGGGATAGAAATTAGCCCAAAATGGCCAATAAACTACTAACTTCTGGGCTGAAACCACTCCTCCTGGGACAGATAGGGTGCTCAAAGCTCCCCTCTCTCACAGGTGAACAGAGAAACTTCCTTCCATCCAAGTAAAGTATGGGCAGCACAGAAACTTGTAACACAGCCCTAAATTCAGTAATAACCTGAAAACTGGACTATACTAGTACAGAAAGGTGGGAAACAAGTATTTATATATATATATATATATATATACATATATATATATATATATATATATATATTTTTTTTTTTTTTTTTTGGGGGGGGTTGGTTTTGTTTCAGAAAATAAAGCAGATACAATAAAAAAAAAACACTTTAAATGCACAGAAATGGCTGTCACACTTTAGTGTGTAGCTTACAACAGTTAAACAGATTATTTAAACACAAAAATTACTTAGTTCAAGTGCAGGCAGCAAATACCTACAATATGTAGAAGAAACAAGCTTTTTAAATCACAGAAACGCTAAACAATTGGCGTTTTAGGCAGAAATAGTTAAAAACAGCAAGAAATGCAGAAAAATGATAATCACTCCAAATTCTCTCTTTTGTGTCTCTGCTGCTGTAGAACTCTGCAGGACACCTGGCAGGAACTTGCTGAGCTGAATACAAGCGCAGAAAATGCACAAATGCAGTTTTTATAGCAGGGAAATGAAAAAGATTGAAATTAGCCGAAAATGGCCAATAAGCTACTAACTTCTGGGCTACAGCAAACAAGGCACACAAATTGCAGAAAGAAACAGTTCAAATAAGCAGGCACAATAAGCCTTTAACCAGAAATTCCCAGCTCAGAAGAGCAGAATCTAGCCTCTCCTCCCACAAGAGTGCAGACCACAAACCTTCTTAATGTAAAATAACTGGCCTGAAGCCCAAGTGCTTAAACCAGAACTAATGTGCTTTTAGGATTACAGACACTGAGCCTTCAATCAGCAATTCCCAACTTAGAAGGATGTAAGCTACCTGTCCTGCCACAACAATGCAGTCCACAAACCTTCTTAATGTAAAACAACTGGTCTGAAGCCCAAGTGGTTAAACCAAAAGGCTTAGAATAACAGTTACAATTTAATCAGGCTACTACCAAGCAGTAATAACTGCAACAGAATAACACAATTGAGTATTTTTAAGAAGAAGCACAAGCAAAATAAGGTAATAAAGTGGGAAGAAACACAATTACAGTAAAAGCAGAAGAATAAAGTGCATTTTTTTAACAATAGAAAACGACCAAACTGATTTAAACAAATTACCCAATTAACCAGTAAAAAAACTCAAAACTGAGCCCTGTTCCAGCAGTCATCAATCAGACAAGTTCTAACCACACACTCCTGTCACTACAGTGCAGGGGAACCTTCTCCAAAATCGATGGCCTGGATTAGTGCTCAAGTTATACAAACAAAGCTAGATTCAGCAGGCCTGAATCTAGTCTATGCTACAGCAGACAAGGTGCACCAATATCAGAAAAACAGTTCAAATAAGAAGGCACAGTAAGACTTTGGCCAGAAATTCCCAGCTCAGAAGACTAGAATCTAGCCTCTCCTCTCACAAGAGTGCAGATCACAAACCTTCTTAATGTAAAATAACTGGCCTGGAGCCCAAGTGCTTAAACCAGAACTAATACACTTTTAGAATAACAGACACTGAGCCTTCAATCAGCAATTCCCAACTTAGAAGGATGTAAGCTATCTGTCCTGCCACAACAGTGCAGACCACAAACCTTCTTAATGTCAAACAACTGGTCTGAAGCCCAAGTGCTTTAACCAAACGACTTAGAATAACAGTTACAATTTAATCAGGCTACTACCAAGCAGTAATAACTGCAGCAGAATAAACACAACTGAGTACTTTTAAGAAGAGGCAAAAGCAAAATAAGGTAATAAAGTAGGAAGAAACACAAATACAGTAAAAGCAGATAAAGTGCAAATTTGTTTTTTGTTTTTTATATAACAATTGAAAACAAGCAAACTGATTTAAACAAATTACCCAATTAACCAGTAAAAAAACTCAGAGCTGAGCCCTGTTCCAGCAGTCTTTGACCAGACAAGTTCAGGGCCTAAGTGGGTATGCCTACTCAGATGTTCTCTCTGTATTAGGCAGGCTGAGCTAATGAGGCTAGACTAGGATAGAGCTGGGATAGGGCTGAACAGATGGGAATGGTAGGAGTGTCTGAAATCAAAATATGACCTCACTGTACTCGGTTGAGTGAGCAAATGAGATGGGCCCACGAGGAGTATTCAAACACAAATTTACAGGAGGGGCGGTCAATTCCAAAGCCACCAAGGTTAATACCACAACAAGAACAGGGAGGGTGGTGGGAAAACCTAACTGCAGACACAGAGAGAGCTCACAATTTTCAGTGAACAAATAAATAAGAAGATAAATGCACTAATATTTTTAAGACAATATTCAAATTCAACAATAAAACAGAAAAAATAAAATTCAGTACTTTCTTATAACACTGCAAGTTTGTACTTATCTCAGCTTGTAATAAAGTTGATGTAGGTATGTAAAAGCTAAACAAACAGCTCAAGTATGCAACTATTCAGCAGAAATAATTTCAAAGATAAGGGACTAAGACTTTAAGGCACAGAGAAACCCTCTAGGCTAAGACTTCTACACCGAATATCAATGAAGTGAGAAGAATAAACACACTAACTGCAGACACAGAGAGAGCTCACAATTTTCAGTGAACAAATAAGCAGATAAATGCAGTAATATTTTTAACACAATATTCAATGAAACAATAAAAAAGAAAAAAGAAAATTCAGCACTATCTTATAACACTACCAGTTTGTACTTATCCCAGCTTGTAATAAAGTTGATGCAGGTATGTAAAAGCTAACCAAACAGCTCAAGTATGCAGCTATTCAACAGAAATAATTTCAGAGATAAGGGACTAAGACTTTAAGGCACAGAGACACCCTCTAGGTTAAGACTTCTACACCGAATATCAATGAAGTGAAAAGAATAAACCCACTAACTGCAGACAGAGAGAGAGAGCTCACAATTTTCAGTGAACAAATGAATAAGCAGATAAATGCAGTACTACTTTAACACAATATTCAATGAAACAATATAACAGAAAAAATAAAATGCAGTACTATCTTATAACACTGCAAGTTTGTACTTATCTCGGCTTGTAATAAAGTTGATGTAGGTATATAAACGCTAACCAAACAGCTCAAGTATGCAACTATTCAGCAGAGAGTATTCTCACATTTTTTTTGTTTTAAAACTACCTACTGTTTTATAAAAGATATATAAAATTCTCTTAAACTAACTTGATTTCCTCACTCCCTCTGAAAATGCTTCTTTATACCTTATTTTTATATCAGCTTCTCATCTGCCTTAAAAATCCATTTCTCTATTTGCTCTCTGTCTATCCTCTGAGATATTCTATCAACAGGGTCTTACAGTCAGAAACATATGTGCCTATGATGCCCCACCACTGGACCAGTAATCAGGGAGCCTCAATCCTCACCACTGGCACCAGTGGGGGATGTACACTGGAAGGATGTCAAGGTACACACACATTATTACCAGATGCAGCTTTCTGCGTCAAGTGCAATTTCATTTAAGGGCACACAGAGATCACAGTCAGTCCAGGGCTGGTTTCTCCCTCTTTATCCAGATCCCCAGTAAGACTCCCCACTGGCACAGCTATAGAGTTCAGTCCTTAACCAGGGTTCCAAGCCAAGTCCTCCAGTACCCTCTCTTTTCAAACAGTGCTTTGTGGCCCTGCCCAAGTAGCCAATACACATACACTTTGAGGTTTGATTTATACACACACACATATACACACACACCTGGGAAAGGCTATGTCCCCTTTTTCCCAGGCTATAAGGTAGTTATCACTGCCACCAGCCAACTCCTTATCAGCTACTTTAAGGCCCTTAACAAAGGGTGTCCAATCTTACTGTGTAATATTAATATTAATACAAATGGTAGTTTGACCAAGAACAAGGCTATTAGGAGTGGCCCACAGTGTCACCAAAATAAATATGCAAGTACTCTCAAAACTTAAATATGTCTCACAAAGATCAGCCACAATGAAAGGCTTAAATATATTTAATAATAAATAATAAAAGAACAAGAAAATACTCAGTATATATTCACAGTAACATAAAAGTTCAAAACCACAAGAAATATTTAAAACAACATTGTAGGATAGTCTCAAATAAAGAAAAATATCTAAACTATGCTTCACTATATTTCTGACTGAATCTAAGAGAATTACTATACCCTAGTTAACTTACTTAAGAGCAAGGCAGATGTGGTGTATGGATCTTCTACTTGTTGTCAGGTCAAAGACAGAATACATAATGCCATGTTTCACTAAGATACTTCTTAAATTAATATCTCAAATATTACTACTGGGATAGCTTGCAGAATTACATAATCTCTTGTCATCTGACTCTATCCCAGGTGAAACCCCCACTGCTGGGCCCTAGCAGTATTTAGCATCTACCTGTGAAAATACATAGACCTCAGATTACTGGCAGATGCTAGAAGTCATAAAACAAGTGTAGTAATTAGTTAATTCCAAAGACAATACAGAAAGCTTCTCAGCATAGACATTGTGTCTGCAGCTGCCATAAAGTAATTTAATTTCAGCAACTTTTCTGAAGTTTTGCTAGACTGAAGTTAACCTCCTGTATTCCAGTTTCCACTGTTAAAATATATACATTTAATCAGTTACAATAGTGTATGTACATTTCTGTTCTATTCCAGTAGGGCATCATGTGGTTACATTTTAAGCACAAGTACTTTATAAAATATCTTTTCAATACAGATATATGTACAAACAAGTTTGATATACACATGACATACAGCTCTAATACATTTGTCACACAAGCATCATATATGAATCATGTTGATATTCACAAATGACATATAATTATTTACAACATTTCAGACAGTTGTGCTGGCAGTACTGCCCTTTGTCACAGCATCTACTACCTCATTTTTACTGACTGAAATCAAGGACTTTCCAATAGTTAAACTGTTAGGCAACGAACCCAAATGGATGATGCTTCAACTTGTCGATTTAGACTTGCCAATTATCTACTCCCTAACTGCTGTTCTCCACAGCAAATCATTGGTGCTGCAGATTATATTTGTGTGCCAAAGATGATAGCACAGGGTTTGGTCATTTCCCTTTTCTCCATGTTTTTGCAACAGTGGAGTTGTTATATGTAAGAGGGTTTGGGACAAAGTCCTTACATGAGTGTCGCAGAGAGCTTGTCACCTAGAATAAAGCTTATTCTTATAGATTTTTCATCAAACTGAAGATTCAATATTTTTGGTCTAGTTGAAAGTTTAATGAGTTGGGACTTGCAAAAGTGTAGTAGAACCATATCTAGACAAAGTATCTTCTGTAGTTCATGCTATTTCCTGAAAAGCCTAAGAGGAATGTGCTCTTCGACAGCAGTAAAACTCAGAAGGGCTTGACACCCAAACTTGTCTTTTAGTGAGCTCACCTTGAGCTATGTAAGATCTTGGGTGTGTGGAAGATGCCCTGAAGCTTTGGTAGAAGTCTGGCTTTTGTATCCTTGGCAGAATATAAAGAATATAGCTAAGGCTACTGCAGGAGTGATCATTATGATGAACATCTGCAACTCATTTCTTATTCTTGACCACATTAATAATGCCATTGCGAAGGTTAACACTTTCATATACCTAGGAGACTGGCTTGATCCCTCACTTAATTAACTTGCATCAACATCTTGAAAACACCCAGAAAAAGATAAACTCCCTACCCTTTTGGGTCAACAAAATCACCTATATCCTCTCTCAAATCGCCTATATCCTCTCTCATCTGACACAAAATGATATTGGAAAAGTGATTCTTCTAGCCCAGCTTGATTACTGCCTACTTGTTTTTGTATCTGCCTCCAAAAGAGTCTGTAACACCATCCAAACAATTTCAAACTCCATATGCTGCTTCATTACCTTTTCCCCAAAGTATGAACACTGTTGTATTACACTAGTTAAAGCCAACTGATTACTTATTCAGCAATGAGCCAATCTAATCAATGCCTCTCACCATTTCCGGCTCCTGAAAGAAAACTTCTGCCTTTCTGTTTCCTCTATCTTACTTAGAAAGGTCTCTGTCATATATCCCTGGATCTCATAGCCACTCAGGGCTTCTCTTGCAAGCACCTAAAAGCAGCCTGCAGTGCTCTCACCCCTACCTTTCTACTTTTGGAACCAAGCTCTTGAGGGATTTTCCCTTATGTCTTAAAGACCTCTCTAACTACTCCTCCTTCCAGGCACAACTTAAAGAACATTTCACAACACCAGTTGCTTATAAAGGCCTGCTTCAGGTCACATAACATATTCTCCCAAATCTCTGACATATGCTACCCATCATTTTTACTACAGTATATTTTCTCTAACTCCTAACATGTTGCTACTCTAACTGATGTAAATACTGTACATAGTGGTTGCTGCTGACTACCTTCTTAAATCATTTTTTTCAATTGTATATCAACTATACCTTTGTCTTTAGTGTGCTATTTTATTGTATAAATTATTTTTATTTTTTTCTACTTGATGTGTGTTTATATTACTGACTGAGACCGAAATGTGTCAAATGGGATCAATGCTTAATCCCAGTTAACAACTGTATAAATAAATAAATAAATAATGAATAATACCCTACTTTTAATCATCCCTGTTGGCAAAACGTTCTTCATTCATTCTTAAATAATCTTAGTTCTTAGCATAATTTCTGCAACTTCATAAATATAGTATTTCGTATGGTGGTTATTATTCCCCTTAAGGATCTACATCTCAAATCCCACCTTCTACTTATTTCTTGAACTTGCACTCTGCTTCATCATCATCCCTTTCCACTTTGAATTATAACCTTCCGCTTGTGTTACTATATGATCCTTAACTGTATATCTCAAAAATATCCCATAAAACCAGATAATCCTATGCCACCTTGTTCTATTGAAAGGATCAACTTATCACAGTTAACACTTGCTCTCTTTCCATCCCAGATAAATTCCTTCAACTCTTTATTAATTACTGTCCACATCTTCTCCTCTGGTTGATAAAGATATGCCAGACCTGTATATAAGACTAAAGGGTCTAACAATGTTTCATTGCTTGTATCTTACTATCCATATCCATAAACAAGAGCTTCCAGTTTCTTAATTGTTATATTATCTTTTGTTTTGTCTCTTCCCACATATCCTTAGGTACCATAACAGAAGCCTTTTATAATCCATACTCCTAAATTCATCATTTTCTCATGCCCCATAAATATGAGTATTGTTGAACCAAGTTATGAGTAGGTACATAATCTCCTGGTATGGCCTATGTTTTATCTTTATTAATTTTAGATCCTGAAAATACTTGAAACTATCTCAAATTTGTTCCACAACACCAAAATATTCATTTCTGGATTTACTAAATTTAAAATTATATCATCTGCAAATAAAGTCAACTTTTCTTGATTGCGATAACAATTACATTATTGGGTTTCTGAGTCCCTTGTTTTCTTTGCCAGTGGCTCTAAATATATAGCAAATAACAAAAGGGAAAGAAGACACCCCTGACTGGCTCCTTTGCTCAAACACAGTTTATTGGAGAGGAACCCTCCTACTTTAATTCTTGCCTCTGATCCTTCATATGTTCCCCTAATTAACCTAACTAACCTTATTATTGTATTATTGTATCATTCTCCTTCTGTCTGGATCATCATTGTTCAGTTAATGTTGGTAAATGTTTGCTTCGGGTTCCGGTGTGAAGCTCACAAGAAATTTCCCTGCAAGCTACATCACCAAAACCAATTGGCTGCAGCAGCAATTCGCCGTAGAGCAATACGGCTGAATAGCATAGCCGCTGCAGCTGTACACTATGCACAGTAATTCTACGAGTGGTGGCGATCTTACAGACAGCTGCCCGGCCATATTCTAGCAAGGACGGCCATACTATATGTGTGCCAAGTTTGGTATTTTCATGTAAGGAATGCATTTATTGTATTATTCATTTATTTTATTGTCTGGTTTCTTCCAAGATGCTGCTATTTTCCCTCCTTTTAAAATAGTACGAAACAAAATCTTCCAAATCTTTGTTACTTTTTTCAATCTAAACTTCCAGTTTTCTGCAGAAATGCTATCTGTTTCTGGATACTTTCCTGCAGATTGATTAAACATCTCAGATTTTCTCTAATTTTCTCTTATCTTTGTGACATTCTTGGCGCAGTGGATAGCCCAAAGGATAAACAGGTGAGTGATAATGTGGTCCAGACACAGAAAGCCTCAAGAAACACCTGAAATCTGGATGAATAGGATTGTAATGATATTTATCTTTTAAATCAAAAGTTACAAAAAAGTTAAATGAGCAGGATGGATCTGGTCTGTTGGGTAAGGAAGAATTCCTTGAGAGGGCCCCCCCCCACTGCCATTTGTAACCTTGATGCATCAGCCTCACAGCCCTTTGCCTGAAACAATCTGTTGCCAAAGACAGAGATGGAGATTCAAACTTTAAGGGAGAGACAAGGGACTACCAGGCTGTGTATGTGTTGGGGGGAGGGGGTCAAGGTCCCTTATAAACTCATTCTGCCTTATTTGATTGCCCTTTGTTTTGAGGAATTCCTTCTTTCATTTTCAAACCTCACTGCCATTGCTTTTTAAATGCCTGCTTACCACCATGCACTGTTTATTTGTTTCTTAGCAAAACTGGACAAGGGAGCAGAAAAAAAAGACATGAACGACTTAAGAGAACAATGGCTGAAAAATATGAGAATTTCTTTGAATCAGCTTATCTCTTTCATTGTGTTTTGATAACGTCTGCAGCAGACGGACAAAAACTAAATCTTTGTCTGAAGGTGAATTTATCTTTATATCTTCTGGGAGGTTTTGATAATGCAGCCACATAAACCTCCTCAATACAATACTAGTGGCAGCAGCCCTGGAATCAGTATCTACAAAGTCATATACATAACTTAAATAATTAGTATTAATGTGAGAAATGGAAGAAACTAAACCACACAAAGTAGTTTTTCCTTACAAGAAGGAATTGCAGATAAAGCAATCCTCATAATTTCAAATTTAGTCAGAATAAATTTTAACATAAGAGTCTGACAATTCAAAATTTTAAAAATCAAAGTTCAGAAGTATAATTTTTTCCCCAGACTTATCACTGGTTTTGACATGCTTGTCTGAAGGAGAAGGATTAAAATGATAAATGCTTCGCAGCAGCTGGATTAACTAAGGCTATAGCTGCTTGGTCATTTCTGGGATGAGTGTATAAAAACATGACAGACTAAGGAGCTTTGTACATTCAATCAGCTTTCTTAGGTCCAGCAGGCTGGCTGTTAGCGGAAACAATAGGCTATGACAAACACATTGTTCAATGCTGACAGCACTGGAGGGGATGGGTGAATGTTCTGGGAATTCCAGCTGTAACAGTTCCTATTATTTTCTGAGAGACTTGGAAGCCTCAGTGTTTACCCAGTGAAAACAATGGCACATTTTAGGCTTAGTCTCAGAGAAAGAGAATCCCTCACAGGGAGATTGAGATACCATGGTCTTGAGTTTGAATCATAAATCTGAGGAGGAAAAAACTGCCTCTGTCCTATCAAATTTCTCTACAGATTAAGTTCCTTGAATCTCTTCAGGAAAAGAGAAATTATTTTTTCTTTTACCAGAAACCATGTTATAAGAACGGTCAACCTTCTACAAAAACCTGTGCCAGCCCTAATAAACTACTCCAAGTGAAGCAGAAGATACATTTTAGTTTTCTGTTTATTATTGATAAGAAAATATGGACAAACAAGTTTGCTAATGGCACTGACAGCTTTCGCTGGGATGGGCACAACATTTGGGCTAAGCAGGGGCACCTTCCCTGCCCCTTCTGACAAGAGTAGCCCACATGTGCCCACTGCAAGGACTCCAGCAGCCACAGTGGACATGGCTAACCCCTCTGGTCCATAGTGGTGGCATCTGCTATGTCAGAGGAATCCAGAGAAAAAGATGAGTGGCCTGAGAAACCAGATGTGGCCACAGCAGAGTCACTCACCTTTGGCAGAGGAAAATTCCTAATCTGCTGTGGTGGTAAAGATTGTCTGGTTAACTTATTTTGTGGTTGGAAGAAGGACTGACCATGGAACTCATAGCTTGTTACATAGTCAAGCTAAACAGGGTGCCTTTTTCTTGAGGAAACTAAGCAGCAGAATCTGGTAAAACTCAGAAGCAGTAAAAAGTCACTTTTCTTCAAGTAAAAACACAGGAAAAAGCACCTCAATATATTTTTTCAGCCCCATTTTTCTCCATAGAAAATGAAAGTTATGTTCTTACCATAATGATATTTCCATGTTGTCTGTTTCAGTCTGGTTCAACCTGTGGTAGGGGTCCCACCAACCATTGATGCCATCTAAGCAGAGAGTTCTTACGTCCGCCACCCCCTAAAAAGGAATCTAGGGCACTGGACAGGCTATTGAAACGCTAAAGGTGGCTGATGTGTTGGATTGCTTCTCTAACTGGTCCAATGTTCTAGATTCCCTGTTAGGGGGGGTGGTCCAACAAACTCTCTTCTGAGATATCCTTCTTGGTGGTGGCTGCCACCACACTGGCATCAACACTGGGACCCTTACTACAAACTGACCCCAGATCGAAAAGATAACATCAGATAAATAGTTTTAACAATTTTTAAAGTGACAGAAACAAAAGCGTGCTCCCATTTAAATATAAAATAAAGTTGCATAGCAGTCAACAAAAACACAGTTTTCCAGCATAAAAAATAAAACTAAAATAGTAGATGTGAAATGCTTTTTTTTCTAAAGGGAACTTGTATACCAAGCCAAAGAACAGCACAAGGATGAACCTGCACTGTTTTCTATAATCTTATAATGCCTCTTCCTGGGGAAGAAGACGTCTTGAAACATATTAGTTGTTTGTCTCCTGCACTGTGCTAGTTGACTTCTCAGAAGTAATATTCTCATGTAGGGGGACAGGAAATGTTGGTCATCTATATTACTTTCAGATCAGATACTGGAAATGCTTTGTCTCATACAGAATTCTGCTTTTTCAGAGGAAAATAACAGGGGGGTACTTGTTCCCTTCTTACATGTTGTATGTTAAGTGTGTTGTCTTACTTTAGAGTCCCAAATGTGTATTCAGCATGGGTTTTACCAGATAAGCAGTACTGGTCTTTTATTCAGTGGACTTAAAGGAGTATATTATCTTGCAACAGATCCATTTCATTCCCCTTTAGCCTTTGATATTCTATCTGCCCTTCCTCATCTTCCACAGCAAGATGGAGAGGAGACAGGGACATCCTAATATAGCACCATCCTAATGTTAGGGAAGCCTTTTACCTCTTGGGTCTAGCCTTAATCCATATCACCCCCCCCCCCCATACACACACACACACACACACACACACACACACACACACACACACACACACACACACACACACACACACACACATGCTTGAAAATCTTTAGGGCCATCTGCTACTTTAAATGCCATGCACATTTTGCCTCCAATCAACACAATACAACTACACTTTAAGAGAAGTTTGCTGTATATAATGATTTTGAAAGAATGAGAATTTTTAACTAATAAACTCATTAATTGGATCTAATTTCTTCTGATGCAGCTAGAGGTTATATGAGATTATGCTTGATGTCTGTAGGCACATAGAATGTCAAGGAAGTATACATTAAACGCTTGTCCTATATGGACAGACTCAAAAAACTCCAACTATTCTGTCTCATATCACCTACTTAGAGGCAATCTCTGCTTGACTTACAAAGCCATGTCTGACCCAGTTCTGTTAGAAATGCTACATCTAAAGAAATCCCGATCCCTCCACACCACATGCTCCAGAGACCTCAACCTCATTACCACAATCAACAGAACATGCTGGAGGGACCAGTTCATACCCAGAGACTGCCCATGCTATGGAACAGACTTCCCATACATGTCAAGCAGAGCACCTCACTGACCCTCTTCAAAAGAAATCTTGATGAGTGGATGGGAAACAGAAAATTCACCCCGGGGATAACACCAGTGGCTCTACTCAACAGAGGCACTGGGAACTAAGGTTGGGTGGCACTATGCCAGGATAATCCTATGGCTAGGCTTGTAAAGGCCCCAGGGCCATTAGCCTAGTACATACCTATGAACATGAGACACATATTTCCTCATCAGAAGGATATTCACACAGAACTGGGATAAAACACACTTACCTGACTGAAAAAAGGGGAAAGAAAAGACTGTATTTTTGATTAAACTGATTGCTCCTTGAAGTAAAATCAACTAAAGTCACTGGATGCACACTGAGTAGAGGTTTAAATTGCAAATGGAAAGATAATGAGCAATTTCACATAACCCAGAGAGACCAGTTGCCATAATGGTTAAGGTCTTCATTTCCCATGCACAAGGTACAAGGTTTAATCCTGAATTTTGACCAGACCTCCCAACCGTCCCAAATTACTCAGTTTTTACTGTGTTTTGGGGTCCCAATAATGGGGTGCCATGATTCCTGAGTGGCACCCCTTCATTTCCGATTTTTTGCATCTTATTTTTTAAATTTTTGCGCTTTTGGAGCTGACGTCATCGTGTGCGCGATGACGTCAGCTCCGTCAGCCTGTCGGAATCAAGACATGCATGCCCGTCTTTTTGAATACTTTAGACAGGTTAGACGTGAACTTGGAAGCCACTTTTACTGGATATTGGAAGTTTTTACGAACTGCAGTCCAAATGAAGGACTGCCATGCTTTGCTGCCTTGGATTGGCATTTTGATCATCACTCGTCGGGTTGGGGTAAGCTAAGCCCAGATGATTGGAACTATGTTATGTGTTGCTGGAATGACTCCTCGCTTTTTAGACAGTTAGTGTTGGTTAACATTTTCGCTCGTCGGGGTAGGTACTTTAGTTTGCTTGTACTTGGTGGAAGTGAATGCTGTTTGTGTGTCTGCGCTTATTATGATCATGTTAAGGTTATCTAAAAATATTTCAGTTTAGTGTAACTGACAGGTTTGCCATTGTCTGTGAAACTAATTGTTGAAATCAGTTCATAAATAATTCCTTGGACTGTAGATGCATTTTAAAATTCAATAGTTGTTCTTCAAGTATATAATGACCTACGGACAGGGATACTGTGAAAGGAAAATATCTGATGAACAAGCATGGATTAAAGAATCCTCATCAGATCTATGTAAGAATGCAATGTTTTCAAAACTGTTTTTGTATACATTTTGTGAGTGTAGGAATTATGAGTATAACAGATGAGGACCTGTTGAGAGATGTACAGGAAATCAGTGCAAATATTTTCCATAAGGACTTAATATTAATGTTCTGCTGCTGTCAGTTTTGTTGGTATTATTTTTTGGGCCGTGTAATGCTCAGATCTAGTGATAATTACTGGAAATACAGTTTGGATGTTAAAAAACAATCAATACAAGTTATTATCTAATAAGCACACATCATGGTGCTTGTCTCACATCATTCATGACTTGCAACTGTCTTGAACAGCAGTGCAAACTCAGTCACAGTTAACAGGTGACACAAACTTGCATTCCCTTCTTGCTCCAATCTTGAGAAATCCTGCACATTCAAAAAACTCTCAAAATCATGTATACCCCTTTATGGATGGCTAACCTCCCAGTCCTAATGATAATACAATATACTGCTAGGAAATCATGTATACCCCTTTATGGATGGCTAACCTCCCAGCCCTAATGATAATGCACCATACTGCTAGGAAATCATGTATATCACTTTATGGATGGCTAACCTCCCAGTCCTAATGATAATGCACCATACTGCTAGGAAATCATGTATACCCCTTTATGGGTGGCTAACCTCCCAGTCCTAATGATAATACAATATACTGCTAGGAAATCATGTATACCCCTTTATGGATGGCTAACCTCCCAGTCCTAATGATAATACAATATACTGCTAGGAAATCATGTATACCCCTTTATGGGTGGCTAACCTCCCAGTCCTGATGATAATGCACCATACTGCTAGGAAATCATGTATACCCCTTTATGGATGGCTAACCTCCCAGCCCTAATGATAATACAATATACTGCTAGGAAATCATGTATACCCCTTTATGGATGGCTAACCTCCCAGTCCTGATGATAATGCACCATACTGCTAGGAAATCATGTATACCCCTTTATGGATGGCTAACCTCCCAGTCCTAATGATAATACACCATACTGCTAGGAACGCCAAAAATCTAACTGCCAGAATAATGAGGCAAGACTGTAATATTTCTTATTATCAGCTATGCATTTGCCTGTATGTGGAAATAAGGTGTGTGTGTGTGTGTGTGTGTGTGTGTGTGTGTGTATGTGTGTGTGTGGAGGTATGGTGAGAACTGAATTCACTATATGATAGCCATTTAAGTTTTAGTCCGTCTTTCAAGAAGCTGATGATTTGGCATAGGGGTATGTTGTTCTGACTATAGTGCACAACGTTGTTTTGGGTTCAAGACTTGGCAGTGAAAAATACATGGTGGTAACCTATTTTATTGTAGCAAGTTTCCAAAATTATACAAGCAGTCATTATAATGTCTCTGGTTTTTGCCCTTTTGTCCCCCCCCCAAAAAAAAAAATGAAATTGAAAATAAGTGCAAGAAGCTGTGCAAGATGCATATGGCTTACACTACTGTCATTCTATTTATAGATTTACACTTTTATGATGGAAATGTTCTTAACTGGGCAGTTTTTGTCATTATTGGCTCATGCATTTTGTTTCATTGCCTACAGGAAAAATGTTCAAACAGTACATTTAAAATGCGATTGTGTGTGTGGAATTAGACTTTTATGATGGAGATGTTCTGAATTGGGCAGTTTTGTCATTATTGGTTCATGTATTTTGTTTCATTGCCTACTGGAAAAATGTTCAAACTATAAATTTAAAATGTGCTTTAACTTAAATCTAACAAGTGTGCTGTATTATACAAGGAATATAATTTAATAAAGTCGGGAAGGTGTATTAAAGAATGCATGCATGTTTCTTGTTTTGTGTGCAAGAGGCCTATGATTTGAAAACAGCCCAAAGGTAATCTTTATCCACCACTGACCAGATGCATTTTCTTTGGATGTGGTGTGGGTTTCAATGCTGTTTAAATGAATGTGAGTTTCAAGGGCAGCGAAGTTTTAATGCCAAGTTTGTTTTCATTGTGAGACAGTATTGCTTTGTTTTTCTGATACCTATCCGTGTTTGTGCATTGTGCTATAAAATGTAAAAAAAAATCCAAATAATCATTGTAGAAGTAAAGCAGTATGCACACATTAGTGTTTATGGTAAATGGGATGAAATAGCCAGGTAATGGGACATTGGAATGGCTGCAGGAAGACTCTGGTTCCATATTTTGGTTGTTTGTTCTTCAGTTTGTGTTTGAAAGTTATTATCCCACAATTCCATTGGAGTGGGCAGGGTTATGCAATTATGTATGCAAATTTTACGATAATCAGCATACAGATTTGTACCTATTTTTCATGGGCCTTGTCCAGATTTTCGATGATTCCAGGTTGAGAGGTATGATTCTGACAAATGTCTATTTGGAGTTTGCATGTTCTCCCTGTATCTCTTTGAGGTTCATCCCACCTCTTAAAAACATGCTGAGTCATAATAAAAGCAAATTGCTTAATTCAGCTAGCAGATTACAATAGCACTAAAAACTCGTGGTCCCCCACCTGGGTTAAACTATGGCACAACCAATTTCAAGCATTAAACATTAGCCCCAAAGCTATTCCCTTCCTCAACTACAACCACAAACTCTTCAATAAAATTCACCCAGTTATTAAGAACAGAATAATAGCATTCAAAATTCAGTCTACAAAATATAGTGGTCTTACTTCAGTCTATCCATATGAACCCGAATATAAAACTCAACAACAAAATGATTAACCTTAATCCATTTCCACTAATCAAAGATATAACAATATGGCATATCCTACAATATGATGACCTGTCTTCTGGTAACCTAAGAACGCAATTAAATGTGGCACGCAACTATGACCCGATACTCAGGCAGATTAGTACATTGATTAGAATGAAATATTCCACATACAAACTTAATTCACACAAAATAGAAATAACCTAAAACAAAATCAAATCACTTTCTCTAAGAAAGAAAATGGTCTCTAGAACTTATAAATTGATAAGTGAGATCAAACATCAGTCTTCGCTACTACATTCAAAATATTGGGATAACATAAATAAAGCTAGTTCTACAGAACAAAAACAGGAAGCCATAATTAGCACTCTAAAACAAACCCCTTTTAAAAACTTAATCTACACACAAATTATGATCAATAATAATGCCTACTACACCCCAGCTGTGCTTAAGAAATTTGGATATGAAAAAAATTCACTTTGCCCTTTTTGCTCACAAGCAGATGTTGCCATTCTCCACATATTTTGGAGTTGCAAAAATATCTTTAAGCTATGGTGCTCCCTAAGAATGCAACTTGAAAAAATAGGGTACGAAAAATCTACCTTTGCCTGGGAAACTACCATTTTACAGATAATTCCAAGTTCAGTTAAAGGTATCCGTAAACATATTTTATTTACAATGTGTGCACTGCTGAAATTGTACATAACCAGAAATTGGGTAAACAGCACCACAATTTCATGGGAAAACTTTAACAATATGGCAATCAAGTACATCTCATCTCACAAACTAGCTAGCAAAAGCACAAAAAAAGAGCCTACTTTCAGCTATAGTGGAACTCCATACTAGATACAATTCTAGCAAATTTAGCAAATTAACATTATTAACAAATGCCAGTAGACCTTATTAACTTCCCAGATCATTCAAACCATACACAGAAACTTAGATGGTGAGTCAAAGATATAAAAAAATTTAGAAATCACACCCAATTGATGGCATCCAACAATGTATATAGTTTACAGTCTCACCATTCCTACTAGTCATTAAAAGCTGTTGTATTTGCATACTTAATCATATACACTAAGATGTTATACTTTCGGAAACACGTCTTCTTTAAAGTTGGGGTTTTTACCCCAGGTTAGCATTATATAATTATAACTCTATGTTTCAATGTCATATTTATGGCGAGCCTGTACTTTGTATTCATGGTTTCTTGTTTACTATTATTTTTTTCTTTTTTGTATCGTAGTATGGTTGTATTATTGTATTGCAATGTAAAGTATAAAAACAATAAAAATTATTTTGAAAAAAAATAAAAACATGCTGAGTGTTTCCACCTCAACCTCATCAAAGAATGAAGCTGTGGGAGGCAGCACAGAGTCTACATGCTGCTCTATGGGGGAAGAGCTGTGTAAACCAACCCCTTTGGGCATCTACTGTGGTGTGCAGTATCCTCAGGATAGCAGAACATGGATCATAGACTGCACTCCATGGCAGGACTAGCTAAGAATATGCCTCTAGGTGATTTGGTCATGTTGATTAATGTCTCCAAATGTGCATGGCTATTTGCTGGTGATAAGTTGTCTGAGGACATGGCCTACTAAGTCCTATGCCAGGGACCTATACTAATTATGGGGGGGTGTTTGTGCCCCTATTGGTCAGTGTGTGACTGCCATTAAGCCCACTAGCCCTGGGTCAATAAGCTACTGGTTGGCCGGAGTCCAGTTGCCAAGCTTGGGTTACCTGGGAGAGTTTTTTTTTTTAGTGTAAGCTAGACATAAAGCCATCAATCTGCTAAATATGAACTAAGAAATGCTACACTCAATGTAGGTTTACTGACAGGTCACAGCTTGAATTGGATGACATGATGTTAAGGAGGAGGATGGACATCCTATGTATCCATGACACAAGATGGAAGGGCAGTGCAGTAGAGCCATTTGGCTTGGGATCCAGAGTCTACTACTCAGGAGGAGGACAGGCTAGAAATGGTGTGGGAATTGTGGTGAGGTCATTCCACCACAGAAAGACATAGTTCAGGACACCACAGATAAAACTTTATTCCACAACTTAAAAACATTTGTATAAAAAATCATTAGTATCGTATATAAAGCTGAGAATCTTTTCTTACTCTATACTGTATATATTTTTTTCACTTGTATAATTTGTCATCTGAATTATTTACTTGTATAATTTGAACTGCAGAGCTTTTCTCCCCGGGCCTATGCTGAAAAAGAGCACGAGCTCAGTCAGACTAACCCGGTCAACAAATGTCAAATAAATAAACAAATAAATAAATAAACTTTTGTAAACAAGCACAAGCAGGACTTTGCCCTTTGAAAACTTTCTCTTGCTGTAGTTTTCTTTGAAATTGTGGTGAGGGAGAGGCTTCAGAAGGCAGTGAAGGAAGTCATCAGAATTAGTGATAAACTCATGGCAATTAGACTCTAGCCTAATGATAGGGCAATATTCATAATCTCAGCCTATACCCCACAGCAGGATTGTGATAGTGAGGAGAAGAGTGTATTCAGACAGCAGTTGCAGAACCTACTAGATAAAGCAGGACAACATGAATTACTGTTGATAATGGGTGACCTGAACGCACATATCTGGACAGACAGGACAAGATATAAGGGTTGCCTAGGTTCACATGGGTGGGGCAAAAAGAATAAAGATGGAGAGGGCATTTTAGACTCCTGTCTGGCAAATGGCTTGATAGTAGTCAACACACAGATCACAATAAGAGACAGTCACAAGATCATATACAAGAATGGCCAACATGCAACTCAGGTAACTGCCTCCTAGTAAGGAAAAGGTATGGGGTAGAATCAGCGATTGCAAAGTCATCTCCAGTGAAACAGTTGGCATAAACCACTGATTGCCACAATTAGCTGCAAGCAATGGTCATGTAAGCCTCTAAGGTCCACAGGGACCAAGCTGAAGACCTGAAAGTTAAAAGAAGAGAAAGCACAACAGTTCAAGGAAATTACTCAGGGTTCTAGTAACCCAAGAGGAGGAAATAGGTGGAGTTGAAGAAGAATGGCACCGCCTCAAAACAGCATGTGTGAGGACTACAGAACAGGTATGTGGTTGAGTCAGGTATGGAAATAAGGTACATAAGGAAAGCTGGTGGTGGAATGCTGAAGTCCAGGAAGTCATCAAAAGAAAGAAGGAGTGCAGGCAAATGTGGGAGATAGAAAAGACAGACTGGGCTAAGAAGGAATACTGGTTGGCTAACAAAGATGCTAAGACAGGAGTTGCAATAGCAAAGAACAAGGCATCAGAGGCACTCTACCAGCTTCTGGAAAGTGAGCTGGTAGATGGTACAAAGAACCTATCAGGTTGCAAGGCAAAGACAGAAAGATAAAGAAGATAGTCAGACACTCTTCATAGGGGATACCAGCAACAACCTGCTCACCAGTCTATATTTCCAGCAGCTTCTGAATGAAGAAAACCCCACAGAAGCTGTACTGCCTCAGACACAGCCTACAATGAGAGAAGAGGCGGAGCCCACCCTAGAAAAAGTAAGAACAGCACTAAGGAAGATGAAGTCAGGGAAAGCAGCAGGCTCAGATGGGGTCACAGCAGATGTGATAAAGACGCTGGATGAGACAGTGAAGAAAAGGCTCCTAAGGATACTTATAGCAGTATGGAGAGAAATAAGTACCCCAGATGACTGGAGAATAAGCATACTAGTGCCAGTGTTCAAGCTCAAGCACAAAGAGGACATCCACAACTGTGGGCAGTACAGAGGGATCAAACTCCAGTCACATTGCATGAACGTTCTGGAGAAGGTGATTGAAAAATTAATGCACAGAATAATAGAAAGTAAGATGGGAGAAGAGCAGTTTGGATTCAGATCAGGATGCAGCACAACTGAACTCATGTTTGCAGTGAGACAGATGAGAAGAAGCTAGAGATGAAGAGAGAGTCCAACTGGGCATTCCTAGACTTAGAGAAAGCATATAACAAGATCCCCAGAAAGCTGTTTGGAGTCTCAGAAACATTGGTAGAATTAGTGCAAGCTATGTACAAGGACCCAATGACTCAAGTACAAACAGAGTTTAGTTTCAGTGCAGGGTTCCCAGTGGGAGTTGGTATGCAAGAGGGTTCAGCTCTGAGCCCACTGCTGTTCATATTGGAGATGGACTGCATTAGCAAACAGGTTGGAGGAAACAGATCTACAAAGTTGCTGTATGCAGACGATGTGGCATTACAGGCAGACTCTGAGCAAGAACTTCAGCAAAGGATAGGAGAATGGAATGCAAAACTGAAGGCACATGGGAGGAAAGTGAGTACAGATTACATAGTGGTAAGGGCAGCAAATGGTGGAGTTCAGAAGAAGCTGAAAATTGAGATAGAAGGGAAAATAGTGAAACAGAGGAGTGGTTGAGGAGAAGGGAAGTCTGAATGAAGAGGTCAAAGCTAGAATTAGGGGTATGCAGCCAACTGGCACAGTGTTTCAGGTGTAATATATGACTGAAGAATGCCAAATAAGCTAAAAAGTAAGCTGTGCAAAAAAGTGGTGCAACCAGTACTACTGTATGGCACATAAACCTGGGCAGTGAAGGTAGAGCAGTTGAGGAAACTAGATGAGATGGAGAAGAAGTGCCTGAGATGGGTGGTAGGATGCACACTGTAGGACATATGAAGAAATGAGGACATCAGAGCAGAAGTCAGAGTAGCTCCAATTTCGGAAAAGGTAAAAGAAAACAGATTAGAGTGGTTTGGGCACATGTGCAGAAAAGCAAAATACAATCTGTGAAAGATGATTTGGGGTAGACAAGAAGAAGGCAAGTGGAAATGAGGGCATCCAGCAAAGAGGTGGATAGATTGTGTGAGAGAAGACCTGTGACAGTCAAGCATGAGTTCTGAAGAAAGCAAAAGAGTGGCATTGAACAGAGAGAGTTGGCGACAGTTGACACAACAACCCAACCCCATGTAGAAAAATGGGGAAAAGGGAGTTGATGATGATAAAATCTGATGTGGGTGAAATGCACAAGCAATAAGGAAGCTGGATAAATAATTAAGAAATACGTGGCAAAGTGTTTCTTCAAGGAAAACGTGGCAAAGTGTAACTTTAGGCTTGCAAGCAACTGCTAGAGGTGCAAAGACTAACAATTCATGTATGGACGGGGCAAGTGAAAGATCAGGCAGGTACAACAATAAATAAAGAAAAAACAATATAGTGAAAGAGTTAGGAGAGCAAAACTTCCTTTTGGGACTCATCGTGAGGTCAATGGTTAGTGCACATATATAAAAAACACAGCAGGGATGTCTTTTTGAACAAATGTCTGCGGATCATCTCAGTATTGAAAGAAATATATTAACAATGGTCCAAATCAAACTAGGACTACATGGAAAAATGCAATAAATAGTCAAGCTTATTCTGCAGATCTAAATAACCCAGAGACTATTTTTGTTAGGACATAGATACTGGACTTCTAAAAAATGTTGCCAGAACTTGGCAACCCTGTGAATATTATGGCCACTAAAAGGGGAAAAGGACAAATTGTTTATTAGAGGCAATTGTATTAGTGAAAAATAAAAAGTTAAACTGTTTGATCTAAAATTGACTGGGTGATTATTTATGTATTTAAATGTTGTTAGCTAGGTAGAAACAATCAAGATAAAAAAACGATAGCTATGTCATTTTATATAGAAAGTTTGATAAATCAATGAAGAGAGTCACAAAAGAAGCAGCTGGATCAAAGATTGTGAGTAACCACAAGGGAAGTACAGATAAGGCAGGTAATGGAAGTAGCTGCCTCTACAGAAGAACATTTATTCTGCAGAGGGAAGCTGAGTAAATGAGACAGACTTACTGATTTTGATATTTTAACATTTCCTTGCTCTCCCGGCATCTAATTCCATTTTTTTTTGCAGATTGAAGATCAGCCTTCGTATGAAATTAACCTCTACATGTACCTCTACTTCGTCATCTTCATCATCTTTGGGGCCTTCTTCACTTTGAACCTCTTTATTGGTGTTATTATTGATAACTTCAACCAGCAAAAGAAAAAGATAAGTATTTAGCTCACGTCTGTATGTAAAGTGCCTTGCAGGCACTCTTCATCTAATGGAAGAATGTTTCCTGGAAAGCATACTTAATTCCTGAGCACTTACATTTCAACTGACTCCAAGGAGAAGAAGAAGGCATGCGGAGTGTTCAAATGGCTTTGGTAGAAGTATGCTCTTTCTGTTGTGATAGTAAATGCTATGCAGGACAGTGATGAAAGAACACGGCTTCCACTGTGTTTACAAAATGATTCAATACAGTGTAGTGTCTACATAAGAAAAGAGTTTTAAAACAACTTTTTTCTTTCTGTGACTACTGACCATACAGCAACTGCCACAACCATGTTCATTCACAGGCAACAGGCAGCTGAAGGGCGGCTGTCATCTAAGCAGGAATGAGGTTTTTTTTTCTATTTTTGCCATAATCCTACTCAATTGTGGCTGGTGTGTATGGTTGCAGATACTAGGGCTTTCTCTGCCTTCTTCTATGAGTGTCTGCATTCCCCTGCATGCCTTGTGAAGGTAGCGAGATGGACATGGATTGTCAGAACCAAGCAAATGACCCCACCCCATATGACACACCGGTCTATCACTTTATCTGGTGTACACATTGACACTGCAGTGAACTGGACCACGTTCCTCTTCCCAGAATGCATGCATGCATGCATCACTAGGTTGGGACCTCCAGTGAAAGCACAAACTTTTTGCCCTCCTCTACTTGAATCATTACACCCCTCCTGCACTTGAATTAATTCATCCATTTTCACCCACCCTTAAACAACACTTTTGATCTTGGTGTTTTTCTAACTGCCCCCATCCACTACTCTACCCAGCTCATGCACCTCCTGTATACCTAACTTATACATTTTCTAGATACACCAGTTTGGAACAGGCAGCATAAACAAACAATCATATACCATGCTCTCTATCTTATGTTATCACCAATATCCTCCTATACAATACTAATATCTTCCATCCCATCCTACATCATTTTATAACATATTTCAATATCTCTCTTGAACTCTTCACAATACTAAAATCTCCCCTCCTACATACTTTTCTAACTAACTTCATTACCTATCTTGAACTCCTTGCAAACCTTTCTTTACTGAAATGAAAGAACGCTAGACTTCTGTACAATAATGTTTCCCTTCTGCTGTATCAATCCATTTACTTCCTGCAAGATTTTACAACTGGGACAACTGTATAGACTTACAATTGTTGATGTAAATACTTTTCTGTATATACCTGTTTTGTAATTATGTTTGTTGTTTTATGAGAAATGTAACCATTGTTTTTCTGAGAACTGTCTGAAGTTCACTTGTTTAACATAAATTTACTTTGGTGGAGATTTTCTCCATGGGCCTCCGTTGAAAATAGTTTCTGCCCAGCCAAACTTTCCCAGTCAACCAAGACAAATCAATTAATCAATCAATCAATCAATAAATGCTATGCACCTGACTATATGGCAGGTGTTGGCACTGTAGTACGTAGACCACTGCCCCCTACCCAAGGATGGGCAAACTGCCCACTCATTCACATTCTCCCTCACTGACTCTTCTAGCTTCCAGATTCGTAGGTGATGCCAGTTCAGCTAGGACAAAGCCATGGCTTTATCCCTCTAAGTATTGAATAAGACACATCGAGAAAGAAATTTAACAAACATTTAGAAAATGGGCAAAAACGTACATTGATACCATATTGAACAACAAATGTTCTCCAACAGGGAATTAATGTACACATTACCACCAGGTAAAAAAAACAAGTCAGTCACTCCATAACAGCATATTAAGATGCCATAAAGTATGGACTGAACAAAAAACACACAGATATTTTTTTTTACCCTTGATTAACATGGCTTTGCTACTTAGCGAACGTATAAAAAAAATAAATGGAAAGAAAAAAAGTATTTTGTGTGTGTGTGTGTGTGTGTGTGTGTGTGTGTGTGTGTGTGTGTGTGTGTGTGTGTGTGTGTGTGTGTGTGTGCGTGTGTTTGTAGGAGATACAGAAAGAGGGAGAGAGCAAGGGAGACATTTAGAGCACACCTCTAAGCTTCTTTCATAAAGAGTTCATGATAAAGCCAATGTATGCAGGAAGAAGATTCAAAATCAGGTAGTCTTTAAATATAACCCCAATTCACTTCATAACTAATCCATAAACACGCATTTAATTATGAAACTATAAAGTCTGGTTTCACTGAGTGGCAGTAATCTTCAGTGATTTAACACAAACATCAAACATTTTTAAGGGACAGAGAAAAATTAGGCATAATTAGCAGACGGAAGGGTTGCAATTCATTTGATCATAATGAGACATCTAAAGTATAAAGTTAGCAATGCTTACTCCACTAGAGCTGCGCTAAATAAAATGAGAACTATTAATTATTTAATTAATTAAATATAGTCATTTGTTTACTAGGAAAGTGCGACTAGGCCAAGAAGACTCATTTTCAGTGGAGGCCCAGGGAGAGAAGTTCAACATATATAAGCATATATTTGAGATAGTACAAACATTTATAGTTCACAGTCAAGGATACAAAATGATAAGTTACATTCCACAGAGACTTTTAAATAACAGAAGTAATAATATATGAGAAGGAAGAGTATGTTTATATGAGAAAATGCATAATTCCCTAATGCAAAGGGAACTGTAGAACAGTAAGGCACTGACTTTCATAGGCTTCTGACTCCTTGTTTCACATAAAGTAGACTTTTTGTTTGCAGAAAGTGGAGCATCAGCGTAAAACATGCAGAATTCAATGTACACTCCAAGGCCTCAATGACAGGTGGAACAGCTAGAGGTTTGGGGGAATCTACATGGAGGAGGTCACAGTACCTCTTCGGAGTTACTGAAATATCTTTTCTCCTTCTCACTGAAAATGTTCCTTCATTTTAGAAATGGTGCCCAAGAAAGAAATCTCCTCAGCTGTTTTCCATGAATTCTGATTCAAATTCATCAGAAGAGAGTCGGGATGTATAATCAAGTCCTTCTGTTTCTGAGTCTAGAATGGACTCATCCTCAGTAGAATGAAGGTTAAAGGCGAAGAAGACTGAAGGGACTGAGATGCTCTGAAAAGCCCTTTGTAAAACCATGCCATTTATCCTTTGACTACCTTCTTAAACTAGATGGAGTAGAAGGTGGTGAAAGGTGGCGAAAGGTGCTTTGTTTTTGGGGATTGTTTTTCTTGGTGTATCCCGCTTGATTGTGTTAAATGTATCAGACATTCATACCTCCATAATTTAAGCAGACACCTTCCTTGTACCACCACCTGGGGTGTTCTTCCTTATCAACAGTTGTCTAATATCTGGATGTGGAAGACATCCCTGGCTCTTGGCCCCTAAAGGCATTTTGTGAGGCAACACCAGATTGGTCAGGAACATTAGACTGATGATCTGAGGACTCATTTAAACCAATAATGAATTTATTAGTGTCTGACTGAGAAAGAAAGGCCAAAGGCAAGGTAGTTTCAGGCATTCATTCTCAACAAATATGATAACGTCATGAAGCCAACTGTAAAAGCCTTAGGGGTGAATGATATTGCAGGATTCTCCCCCCCCCCCCCAAAAAAAAAAAAAACTACTCAGGCCATGTGGGAATCCTTACATTGGACATGGCTACCACCATATGGACATTTCATTTTTCTGCTATACATAAGAAAAAAATCAGGTTTTAGTCAAAAAAGTTAAAAGGAAGGTACACACAGGGGTATTATCTGTCCAGAACTGGTGTATGATCAGGCTATCAAAACAAAAGTCACAGAGTAGATGGACATCTGACTGAACTCTTCAAAGGCAAGAAATTCTGAATTTTGTCAGCCATATGTGCGCTTTTATTCCAGTCCTTAAGTGCACAGTGCATAGGAAAGGTGCCCAAAAGCCTTTTAAATACTGACCAGACAGCCAATCCTTGACAGAATACTTCCAATATAGCTTTATGCTACTGCAATAGTGATCTAATGATGGATCTCATATAGGCTTCCAATCAACTTTCAAAAGACACACCCAACAAACAGTATTGCAATGTTTTAAAAAAAAACTTAGTCATCTTATCCTGTGTGAAGAAGTCAAAAAGACTTATGAATGTTCTCTTGGAATTCTAGCTTACGAAAGGGATCCCTCACCCAAGTGACAGATTCTTCACACTTTTCAAAATCTTTGTAAAGATAACCAAGACATCTAAATATCGAAAAACACTGATACCCTGTAGCCTGCAATGAGCTATATCTCAAGCTAGCCACTTTGTGAACACCACTGGTGCAGTGCAGTGGATAGTCCAAAGTGTAATGCAGAGAACTGATAATGTGACCCAGACACACAGAACCTCAAGAAATGCCCAGGTCTAGATGAACAGGAATGTGATGATAAGCATCTTTTAAATGTAATGTTACAAGGAAAGCTGCATGAAGAAGTAGAGGCAACAAGTGACATCATTTTGAAGTTGGGCACCATATCAAACGGGTTTAGGCAAGAAAGCTTCAGAACTGGTCTTCAATCATTTTCTTTCTTTGCCACTTAAACATCCTTGAACAAAAACCTTTTACCATTTAGTTTGGAGGAACTTGTTCTATTATTCCCTGGGACAACATGTGATGAAAGACAGGTGGAAGTAAAAGAGTCTGATCTGGTGGATGAGGGATTACCCCCTGGAAAGGAGGAATTTCCTCCCACTGCCATCTGCAGTATTGATGAATTATCTTCAGAAACCATTTGTCTGAAACAATCTGTCGCCAAAGAGAAAAGTGGAGATTCAGACTTTCTGGAAGGGAGAAGGGACTGAAAGTGTGTGTGTGTGTGTGTGTGTGTGTGTGTGTGTGTGTGTGTGTGTGTGTGTGTGTGTGTGTGTGTGTGTGTGTGTGTGTGTGTGTGTGTGTGTGTGTGTGTGCATGCACATGCAGGGGGGTAGAGACAAGGTCCCTTAAATAGTCATTATGATTTGCTGGACTGTCCTTGGTTTTGGGTAGTTTCTGAATTCTATTTGAATATCCTTGCCATTTCTTCTAAAATGTCTATTTGCCTGCACTTTGTTGAGACTGTTTAGTTTGCTTTTTGCCAAAATTAGATAAGGGGTTAGAAAATCCCTTAGAAAATTTGGAAAAGGAGGACTGAAAAATCTTACAGATTTCCTCAGTCAACTTACCTCTCTCATCACACCTTTTGATCACCTCTGCAGCAGAGGGGCCAAAACCTAAACCTCTTTCTAATGGAGAATTTAAAATCGCAATTTTTATCATCATCTGCAAGGTCCTGAGAATGTAGCCAAGCAAACCTCCTCAACACAATACCAGTGGCCAAAGCCCTTGAAGAAGTATCAACTGAATCCTACACACTGTAAACAATACAAGAAACTAAATTATTTAACTCATTAATACTTATGTGGTGTGGAATGTCACACCTCTAGCAGCCAATGCATATCTTGCATTCCAGAACATTTTCTGAAAAATATATTTAAAAACACACGAGATAAATGTAAATATTTTGTGAACAATAAAAACTGTTAAAACTGTACGAATAAAATTTTGTCACTAAGAAGTATTCTGTACAGTGATAATAGCTGGTATATTCATAGTCTTTTCCATAAATACTCTAATATATAATAAGGCACACAAAAAAATATATATTTTTGTAAACTTTCACAACAAATCTTCATATCCTAAAATCTGTACAACCTAGACATACATTGTTAGAACATTTTTGTTGACCCGACATAAGCTTTCACATGACAGCAAAAAATCCTCTATAAGTGCATGCTTACCGAAATATTTACAGAAATATGAAAGTATATACTTAATTATATAATTAGGAAAACAAATAACATTGGATATCTCTGAAGATGTGCAACTTACAGTTTTCTTCAACAGCATCTAAGGTTTCACCCAGCATCATGCAACATAGTTTCATAGTTTCATAGTTCAGTATTAGGCTATCTGCCCTGGGGCATTTGTAAGCCTAGCCATAGTGATGTGGCTTTCGCCACCCCATAAAATGGTACAAAATGCACAGAATAGATTTAGAATACTGTGCCTCTGTGTATTAGTGACACAGTGAAGGTCCCCTTATATAATAGAATTAGTTTACTGTGCCCCTGTCTAGTAGTGACACAGATGTGACCCCTGGAGTAAACTTACGATCTCCCATCCACTCATCAAGATTTCTCTTGAAGAGAGTCAGTGAGGGGCTCTGCCTAACATGAACTGGGATCTTGTCCCAGAGCATGGGAAGCCTCTGGGTTATGAATCTATCCCTCCAGCATGTCCTATTCATACTTGTGCCGAGGTTTAAGTCTTTAGCTCTCGTGGTTCTGATGGATTTGAATTTTTTGAGGTGGAGCATATCCATCAGTTCCTGATTGGACATGGCCTTGTACATCAGACGGAGATCACCTCTGAGCAGGTGGTATGCTACTGAATGGAGCTGGAGTTTCTTTAGTCTGGCAGAATAAGACATATGTTGGAGACCCTTGATCCTCTTGGTGAGATACTTTTGTGGTCTCTCCAGCTGTTGCAAATGCCGGATGAGGTACATACCAAATGGTGCATTGTACTCAATAATGGGTCTGATGAGGGAGGAGTATAGGGGTACAATGACATCCTTGGATCTGGATGTGAATCCCTTATAAGGTGTGCAAGGTAGAATGTTTTTCTAACCACTTTGGCAACGTGGGTGTCAAATGAGAGGTCGCTGTCGACTTGGGTCCCTAGATCTCTGATTACTTTTTCTGTACTCAGTGGGTTGCTGTCTATCTGATAATTTGTGGGTACTTTGTTTTCCCAAAGGGGATGACTATACATTTTTTGGCATTTAGTTTAAGGCCATGACTCCGGCACCAGTTGTCCGTTTCTGTGAGGCCTTTTTGTAGGATGTATGTGTCCGCTGGTGTATCGACTATGGCGGCTAGTTTGCAGTCATCTGCAAACTTTGTCAGCCACAACCCTCCCATGTTTGCTTTAACATCTGAGAAATAAATGCAGAACAAGAAGGGTCCCAGGACAGATCCCTGTGGGACACCACTTGTGACTGGCTTTGAGTCTGACATTGCTCCAGCGATTTTAACTTTATGGGTTCTGTCCTTTAACCAGTTTGCAACCCATCTAGTGATATAAGGGTTTATATTTAAGCTGTTGAGCTTATCTATGATGCCTGAGTGGGGTATTATGTCGAAGGCCTTAGCCAAGCCCAGGTAGGCTGTATGGACTGCTTTGCCCTTATCAATGGCTCTAGTGACTGTTTTGAAAAAGTCAACCAGGTTCAAAAGGCAGGATCTGCCCTTTACAAAGCCGAACTGGGTGGGGTCAAGTGTCTGTAGGTCCCCAATGTCTCTGTTTATGAGTTCCATAATGATTCTTTCCATAGCTTTGCAGACCAGGCTGGTTAAGCTTATGGGGCGGTAGTTCCCAGGGTCTGTAGAGGTACCCCCTTTGTGGAGTGGGACCACTGTTGCTGTACGCCAGTGTTCGAGTACATATCCTGTAGTAAGGCTAAGGTTAAATAGCATTTTTATGTGCGGGTTTAGCTCCTCTTGGAGTTCACGTAGCACGCAACCCAGGATACCGTCAGGTCCCATTGATGCTGTGTTTTTAGCTTTGCTGAGGGCGGCTCTCACCTGGACATCTGAGATGACAGGGAGATTACATTCAGCTGGGATAAGTATTTCTTCTTTTGGGGGTGAGGGAGGGGAGAAATTTGCACTGAACCTGTCAGCCAGAATGTTGGCAATATCTGTGGGTTCAGTGTATGTTTTGTTGTTGTGAACTAACTCTGAGCATATCTGAGGGTTTCCGCCCAGGTTTCTAACATAGCTGAAGAAGGCTTTGTGGTTATCTTTAGTGTACTTAGCGATTTTTATCTCAAAGTTGGCCTTGGATGTTTTTATGAGAGAACGTAGTTTTCTGCTAGTGTTGATCAAAGATGTCTTCCCTTTATGGGATTTTGCTCTGTCGTGCAGTAGCTTCCTTCTTTTGTTATACAATTTGTTAATGGCTGAGGTCCACCAGACAGGACGCTTGCCTTTGGTGGAGAGGGACTTGGATTTATTTGGGATTGCATGATCCATGCATTCTTGGAGATGTCCATAGAAAGCATTTGTGAAGGATTCAGCATTGTGGGATGTGGTATCCACTGGCCCAGTGGGCTTAAAGGATACCATCTCAGTCTTAAGAAGAGTAAAGTCTGCTTTTGAGAAGTTTTTCACTGTGGTCTTTTGTGCTGGGGGTGGAGGTGGGATATGTATATCCAGGGTGATTAGTTTGTGGTCAGATCTCACTAGTGAGGGGTATACCTCCAGTGTGGAGCATTTTGTCCCCATGTTTGTGATGATCAGGTCTAGTATATTATCTCCCTAGTGGGAGAGGTGACTAGTTGTTCCAGTGCATTTGAATTTATGAATTCCAGGAACCTTTGGGCTAGGGTGTTAGGGCTAGAATAATGTACCCAATCTATGTTAGGGTAGTTGGAGTCTCCCAGTATGATGGTATTTTGTGATACATTCATATCCTCCAATGTCTTCAGGAAGGCTGAGTGGGTTTCCTGAGATTGGGAGGGTGGTCTGTAACATGCTACCAGTTGTATAGCAGTTTTGCCTATGGTTAGTTGCACCTGTATGGTCTCCGATGCTTCATGTGTTGCTACTAACCTGGAGGTGTGGTTGTCCTTGATGAATATGGACACTCCCCCTCCCTTTGTGGTTCGGCCCGGGTTTTGGGGCCGAAAAGCATGATACGAGGTATAGTCTGGCAGCGCTGGGATGCTCTCAGGAGCCTTGAACCAGGTTTCAGTTACTGCACAGACGTCGATGTTCTCCATACTGAGGAGTGCATCGAGTGCCTGCATCTTGAGATTTAGACTTCTGGCGTTGAGCAGCATTACCCTTAGTTTTTTCCATTTTGTTTTCTAAGGAGGTGGGTTTGTCTTTTGAGCCTTGCCTAAAAAAGGCACTATGGGGGTGGCAAGAGCCTTAGCCAATATCCGGAAGCCCAGTGGTGACAGGTGCAAGCCGTCCCTTGCGAAGCAGCGTGGCTTGTCCAACATGTCATCCCAGGCAGACAGACAATGGATCCCCTTAGAATGACACCAGTACTTGAGCCAATTATTAAAGCTGATCATCTTGTCTTTGTATTGTGGCATCATTCTTGGTGAGGGCAAGATGCTGCTCAGGGTCAGGGTCATACCAACCTGGGCTACATAATCAGAGAGCTCCTCTATGTCTCTTTTCATGTAGTCCAGGGAGGTACATCTCAGGTCATTCACGCCAGCATGGACAATGACGGAGTCATATTTGTACTTGCTTTGGAGTGACCTGAGTGTGTGTGTTATGTGGCGGATCAAAGCTCCCGATAGGCAGCTCACAGTCACCCTCTCCTTGTTCAGCCTGGTAAGCGGGACATCAGTGTGTCTGACTATAGAGTCACCTATTACTAGTGTATCAGGCATGGTGTTTGGCCTTAAGGGCTGTGATTGATCGACACACTGATTTATTGAAGTATGTGTTGCATGTGTTTTGTTTTGAGGTGGTGGATTTTTGGATGTCTGCTTTGGGAGCCTCTGTTGTTTTGGTAAGTTTTTTATTAGAGCCTCCGAGTATGTCTTTGTGTTTTTATGTGTTTGGTTTGCAGTTGTGGTAGGTCTATGTGGGACTGGGTTTGCTGTGTGTGTGGTTACCATCTCCTCCTGTCTGGTCATGCCAGCCCTGAGTTGAGAGAGTTCAGCCTCCAGTTTGGCTATATAGTTGCATCTCTCACATGTATTTGTGTTTGTTGGGAGGAGGAGAGGGTTGTCTGTGTTCATGAGACAATTGTAGCATTGTTTCAAGATACCCAGATTAACCAGCTGAACTGGAGAGGACGCCAGTACTCTACCACTCGACATGCTAGAACAGTATAAAGGAGTGCTGTGACTTTAAGGGAAGTGGATATTCACAGGGCTGGTAGGTAGATGTAGTGCTTTCTTAGTATGAGAGTGCTTACTTAGTAGAGAAGTTTTGAGAACAAGTGCTAGGCTTATAATATAGCGAGTAGTCTGATTATACTAAGAGTAGAGCTTCCTTAAGGGAAAATTTGAAGAGCAGACTTGGCTTGCTTAACCAGCACTGCGCTATGCGCACAAACGCGCAAAGCCGTGCAAACGTGGATTTTAAACAGGGAACTTCAAAAGAGGTAGAAATGGTCCAAAACAACCAATTACTACAGCTCTTGTGCTGAGGTCACTTCCTACAGGGACAGGTAGGCTGCTCAAGGCTCCCCACTCCCACAGTTTATAAGTTACTTAGTTTTTGTAGTATTAAGTACATATGGAAATTTTGCTTATATTCATAATTACTAGCAAAGAACAGGTTCCTATCACACAGTTGAACTTGTACAAGTTCGAACCCCATATGGTCGAGACCATAAGTTCCAACTTGTACAAGTTTGAGTGTTTAAACAGAAATCTCCATAAGGGGAGGTTTCCATTCATTTCAATGTGGTGCGATCTCGTAGTTGGTATATTTAAGTAGCGGGGGGTGTGGTGGGTGCAGCCCCCCCACGTGAGGGGTGCAGGGGGACTTGCCCCACTGCTTACAACAGTTTATTTTGTTTTTACTTCTGTTTTTTTGTTTTTTTATCACTAGTCGAAGTTTTGTAACTTCGAATGGAATGGTTCAAACATTCCGTGTTCAAAGTTATAAAACTTTGACTATGTGATATAGACCCGCAAACATCTAGCAATATTTCCAGTATGATGTTGTATAAACCAGCATTGACAGTGAATTTTCCTGTCTTCCACTATGCACCTCAATATCATGTAGGCCTCTCAGTTATAAAAATATGAAGGTTTACTACTGAAATTTCGAAACTACATGGGTCGACTTGTCAGAATGTCAACCTGAAATGCTGAATTCAGAATTTTGAAACAGCAACCAAGGAGAAAATGAATACATCAACATCCATAGTTCAATGTATTCGACATCACAGGAGATGACGTCAGTCACCCATGGTATGCACATTATCAATGGTATGTTAATTGTACTATTTTGCAGGGGGGAGCTACATGAGGAAATGGGCTAATTCCCTGTTCTTGACTAAACTGCGATCTCCCTGCACAATGCCAAACTCAAATACTTAAACTTCACTACCCATTCGCTGTAGTGTAGTCAATGGATTTTGGTTCGGCATTCTGCCCACTTGAAAACTGCCTTTCGACCACATGCCGATCAACTGAAGCGGTTTCAGAATTCTAATAGTAAACCAAATATGAACACACATTTGAAAATATGAATAATAAGTGGCAAGCAAAGATTAATTTCTCCACTGCAGAGCATTATATACTAACAATCTTCGTGTCATTTTGTTAATACTTCCTTCCCTTTCTAATTCTGCCTACTATTAGCTGGTAAGTCACTTAGTTAAGGAAGCCAAACCCAAAAAAGTTCTAGATGCTATAAGGCAGTATGGGTGTGAACTGGAAGTATACAAAAAAGGTGTTTTAGGCTTGAGTGAGAGCAAATTTTTATTCACAAGAATAAACTTCAGACAAAACATTCCTTATACTTTCACAATAAGTAAGAACAAAACTTGACATATGAGCCTGATAATTCAAAATTCTGAAAATCAGATTTGCAGATCTGGAGAGGCAACCTCTACAAAGAGGCCATTCACAAGCAGAGTTCCTCAGGGATTGGTCCTGGGACCACTCCTTTATTTGCATTTACTTCTCTGAAGTCAAGACCAATGTCAATGGCCTCTGTCTGACTAAATTTGCAGATGATTGCAAATTAGGAGCTGTCATTGAATCCCACACTGACACAAATGTTCTCCAGGAGAGCTGACACAGACAAACAACCCATGTCAAAGCCATAGACTAAAACTAAATGCCAAGGCATGCATAACAGTATCCTTCAGGAGGTCATCCTCCCCTGGTAAGTATCATATTAACAACACACCCCTAAGAGTTAACTCAGTAGTCAGGGACTTGGAGATACACATAGACAGTAATTTTGCCTTTGACCATCACATGTCTACAGTAGTGAGGAAATCATTCTATGTTGTGCAACTTTTAAGCAAAGGTATGGCATTTAGGTCCAAGAAGGTCATTGTTCCACCATATACGACATTCATCTCCCCTATCATTGAGTATAATGCCCCCTTTGGTATGTACCTAACCAGGCATATCCAACAACTGGAACATCCACAGAGGTTCCTAACTAAAAGAATACAGGACATAAGTAACATGTCCTATGCAGACCATCTGAAGGCTCTATCCCTGTATTCTGTCACCTACAGGCTGTTGAGGAGAGATCTATGTCTGGCTTATAAGGCATTGTCAGACCCCACTCTCATGGACTTCTTGCATATCCGCAAAACAAACTGCACTAGAATTACCTGTTCTGAAAGCTTAAACCTTGCCTTTGATGTAAATAGGACCTGCTGGAGAGACAGGTATGTATCTCAGAGACTACCCTGTCTCTGGAACAGGCTCCCCATCCATGTGAAGGAGAGTTCCTCCCTAACCCAATGTAACTTGGACAATTAGATGGGGAACAGGAAATTCATCCCTAGTTTGGCACCTATGTCTCTAATAGACACAGACAGCCTGTAAATGGTTCATCTCCCAGGCCCCTGCTTCTAAATGTTTCATCTCCCAAGCCCCTGTTTGCACTTATCAAGGGTACCATAACTTGTCAGAGATTTGGTATGCATGGCTAGGCTTAAAAAGGCCCGTGTGGTGGTTAGCATAGTAAACATCTATGAACCTATATACTTTTTCCCACACTTTTCAAAAATGTTCCCATTCTTATCAAAAAGAGTAGGATTGGAATTAACTAAATGTTTAGCAGCAATAGAATTAACTAACATTTACAAGTTGGGTCAGGTTCATGGGCAAGTACTAAGCCCTTGTGGACCATTTTAAGCCTAGACAATTTCACTTTTCTATGGTGAGAATCAAACCCTGTATCTTGTAACTGTAAGGTAAACACCTTAACCATTATACCAACCCCCAATTCAATTTTTTTCTAGGCTCATAGATTCATACTAGGCTAACTGATGAAGGGCTATTTTAAGCCAAGACAGTAACCCAGTATCAGAATCAGACCTTGTACCATGTGTTTATGAGATGAAAATCTTAACCATTATGACAAACCCACCCCAAAGGTGTTATTGTTTAGGTGCATAGGTTCATAGTCAAGTATTATACTAGCTGCCCTTCTGGGCCATTTTAAATGTAGTAATTTCACCTTGGTGAGGATCAAACCTTTCAGAATGTTTAAAAACTTAAAAGATTAGGGAACTTTATACTTCCTATCTACCTTTTCAGGGGCAGCTGGTTGGCTGTCAGGAAAATGGCAGGCTGCAATACACACACATCCTCCAAAGATGACAGAACTGGAAGAACATGTTAAGGTTCTAGAAATTCCTTCTGTAACAGCTTATGAATTTTCTGAGGGACTGAGATGCCTCATTGTTCTCCCACTGAAAATACTGTGACATTCTGGAAAGTCTCTGAGAAAATTAAACCCCACATGGAGAATCAGAAACTGAGCTCTCCTCGGAGTCTAAATCAGAAATCTGAGGAGAAAACATTGTATCTGTCCTTTCAACTTCCTGTCCAGATTCAGAATCTTGAATCTCCTCAGGAAAAGAGGTAGCATTTTTCTTTTACCAGAAACTGTTTTAAAAGAAGAATAAATATCCTGAATTAAATCCTTAGCAAGATCCAGTAAATTCCTCCTCTTCAAGGAAATTTGAGGAATAGTAGATGCATATTTAGTGTTCTGTTTCTTTTTGACAAAATTGTGCCAACAGTGTTAATGACAGCAGCAGATTCACCAGGGATGGCCACAACATTCTGACAAAACAGGGAGGCCTTCCCTGTTTCCTCTCTCAGGACCAACAAAAGTAGTTCTCCCTTGCCCATTGAGGGAACGCTAATAGACATAGAGGACCTGGCTAACCCCTGGTCCATAGTGGGGCTACACCAGAGGGATATGGGGTAAAAGATGAGAGGTCTGAGGTACAACTAATGGCCACAGCAGAGTCACCCAGCTGTGGCTGAGGCACATTGCTAGCCTGATGTAGTGGCAAAGGCTGTTTGCTTATTTTTTTTTCTTTTTGTGGCTGGAAGAAGGACCAACTGTGGGACAGACAGTTTATTCCATGGTCAAGCCAAAAATTATGCCTCTTTCCTGTGCAAAATAAGTAGCAAAAAAAGTAAAAATAGTTTCACAGAAAAATACAGTAAAAAGCACTTTAAAATACCTTGTCAGCCCCAAATGGTAAAATAAACACAATTTTCCACAGGAAAAATATTTTAAACACTTTAAACAACTTTTAAACTGACAAGAAAAAAAAGTGCTCCCATTTAAAAGTACAAACCACAACCAGAGAGAAAATCTTATGGAAAACACAAATAACCGGGAAAACTCAAGGTGTCCCCAAAGTCAATGCAGGCTGGGAAAATAGATCAAATGACAGGTAGAATTAAATTTCAATTTAGTGTGCTAAAATGTTAAGCACTTTCATCTCTATAAAACAGGACTTCATCAGAATGTACCATACTCAATTAAAGTGCATTTATAATATAAACATTAAAATATCAAAAAAAAAAAAAAAAAAAACAAAGGAAAGCAACCACTAAAACCATGCCGCACTTTATTAAAACAATTAAGTGCTTTTGTCCCCCGTACATTGGACTTCATCAGAATAATAACAATAAAATTACACCACCTTAAATACAATATTCTGCCTACATGACGCCAGTAAATTAATTAATGCTCCTGAACACAATTAACCCTAAAAACCAAAGCTTCATTAAATAACACCCTCTCAAATAGCTAAATATTTCATTCTTTACATCTAAAATTTGCAATATAGGTTTAAAAGTCTTGTTCACATTATCCAAAAACTAAATGAATGACAAACATTGACTTTAACTTTAAATAACTTACAATGGATATTGATTCATTCAAACCAGGAACGTTGGCTGCATTACATCTTAACTGCCATCTTAATTCTTTGAATTTAAGATACAAAGGAGATGCCCCCCCCGGTCAAAAAATGATATGATCTATAACAATAAACTTAAAAGGATGTGCTGGAAAACTTTGTATATGCTTATATAGAGCATTATGTTCATCATTCCTACCGATGTCATACTGATGTTGGTAAATTCTGTTTTTAAATGATCTTAAGGTTTTTCTTATATAATAACCTTGGCACCATTGGCATTTCGACACACAAATAGCCTCCTTGCTGTCACAATATTATTTACAATGCAATTAAATAGCCCCAAAACCTTTTTTATAAACCTCAGGTACTTCAATAATATGTCTACACTAAGAACAGTGGCCACATTTGATCACTGCACACACTGTGGTCACACTTAATGGTCTTTCCATCATGGCTTTGAAACAAACATCCTTCTGGTACATGATAATCAGTTTCTCACCAACCTTTTCAATGTAATCTTTCTCTATCCCAAATAAAGACAATTTTTTAAAATAATATGTATGCCATTAAAATGCAAACTATATGGCAATACCAAGGCTTTCCTATAGTTGGCTTCTTTGTCAAAACTACCTACAATATTTTCAACCTGGTCGTTGTGTGTACCTAATATAGGTAAATATATTCCTTCAGATCTTTTTCTCTCAACTTCCGAAAAAAATCCCAGAGAGAAATTCTTCATGGTACCCTCTCTTTTCAAGCATCTCTCAAAGTTTGCTACACTCATCCTTAAAGCAGGCATTCTCACTCACCATTCAGGCCAATCTTACACAGTGGCCTTTAACCAGAGCTTTCTTTTGATGGGTGCCAGCTATTGAAATGTAAGAGAGAATTGGAATAGTGGAATAAGTAGGTTTTTGGAAAAGTGTTGACTCAAACTTTTGGGTCATTCTATTTTTCTTAATGAAGATGTCCAAAAAAATTAACTTTTTCCAAATTAACTTCCATGGTGAACTTCAAAAATTGTGTAGAACTATTAATAAATTGAAAAAAACTGACCTAACCTGTCCCTCGTATCCTTCCAAAAATAATGATGTCATCAAGAAAACATCTATACAAGGACCAGAAGTTTACATATTCAGATAAAACCATACTAGTCTCCCAATATGCCATCACCAACTTGGCAAAAACTGGGATGCATGGCGCACCCATGGCAACCCCATTTTTTGTCTAAATACCCAATTCTCAAAAATAATGAAATTGTTTTCCAGGACTGCCTCCATTAGACTTCTAAGAGTTAAACATTTAGTATGTCCAAAATTAGAATGAGTGTATAGGAACTCAAAAAAAAACCACTCAACCCCGATGTCATGGGGAATTACAGAAAATACATTTCTTACATCAACTGTAACAAAAATAAGATCATCGGAGTATAGGTCATTACTAACCTTGGACAAAAAATCCCAAAAATTTTTTATTAAATACAAATAGTTGTTAAAAACCCCTTTAAAATAAAACACTATAATGTGGGCAAACAAGCTTATGTTTATAAAGGGCATTATTAATGTTAGAAGTTTTTAAATTGTAATAATGTTCATAAATGGATTTCTTTAAAGCCCTTTCAGTTTTCCCCTACATAAAAATAATGACAAAAATCACAACAGGCAAGATAAATCACTGTAGTGAAATTACAATCACAATTTTGTTGTGATTTAAACTTAAAATCAACACTTTTTAATTTTAAACTATAGCCTACATGAATATATTTACATTGTGATCAGGATCTGCATTTTGTCATGCCTCTTAAAGTTTGTTCAGAAATGGCAGAGACATTAGATGTCACAGCTAATTCCAGTCTCTCTTTTAAATTAAAATGCCTCTTGTACACAAACTGTGGCCCAGCACCTAATATACTGCAGATGAAGTCATTGTACTCGGCTAATGGCATTACTACATGGGCCATATCTGATTAACATTGTGTGTTCAAAATTAATAGGCTCTGCATGTGGGATCACTTCTATTTGGGGACCTTTCCCTAACAAATCATAGAATTTGTCAACCCATTTCTGACAGATTTCATCGTTAATGTCACCTAGGATTTTCAATGAATAGCTTATTTCAACAAACATATACTAATTAATATTTCTATTTTTAACAAAAACTGGTCACTGCTTGACACTAGCCTTGAAATACAGACCATTTGGCCTTTATGAGGCTTTTGTTCTGTGTTACTGCATGCATGGTATAGTGTAGAAAGGCATTAGAATATGTAGATTTTCTATTTAACAATGAACTGAAACTTTTTTTATGCATATCCTTGACTAGAGTAATATCTAAATAATTAATTGTATCAACAGAGTGGGAATAAGTAAATTAAAAAAAAATTGTAGATGTTTTTAAAAAAGCAATAAAATTATCAAGCTTGGACACAATACCTTTCCACACAATAAATATGTCATCCAGAAAATGAAAATAGGTGACTATAAAATGCATAAAATCAGATCTAAAAACCCTATTCTATTCCCAGTACCAAAGAATGATATTGGCATAAAGGGGGGCACAGGCCACCCCAGTCGTTACACCACATATTTGTTTGAAATATTCACTTTCATAATAAAGGAAATTATTGAAAAGGACAATTTCATTGAAATCAACCAAAATGTTTACATGTCTGTTCAAAATTTCTTCACATACTCTACATGCCTCCCTGAACCACTCCAAAGTACCACTATCCCTCAATAGTGTATTAAAACTGTGAGCTGTAATTATGTGTTCACATATATATTTTTTTGCATGTAGCAATGTATAATTATTTGTTCAGATTTGGTATTTTATAACATTTACTTCTTATAAAAGGCTTTCTAAGATGTGTAATTAATTAATTCAAGGTTTGGGAATAGGGATTTGTTGGTTTAAGTCATGTGATGTTTTAATGTTTATATATAAATGCACTTTGAGTATGGTACATTCTGATGAAGTCCTGTTTTATAGGGATGAAAGTGCTTAATGTTTTAGCACAATAAATTGCGATTTTATTCTACCTTTTGTTTGGTCTATTTTCCAGTCTGCATTGACTTTGGGGATACCTTGAATTGTCTCGGTTATGTATGCCTATTTAAAAGTACAATTCAGTCTCATAACAGTTCATTAAAACACAAACTCCTAGCTTTAAAATAACTTTCCTAAATAGGAAAGTTTTATCAACAGACAATTTTTTGAAATAGGAAGTTTTTTTTTTCCCTGAAGGGAACTTATCTCTGGTTATTATCCTCTGCACCAATTTGTCATTTGTGATGGAAAATCAGGATTTAAGGTCCAGGGTAAGCTCCCTCAAGTGCCCACAAAGCAGATGGGCAATCCTTCAGGAGTGCTGATAAGGTCTCTCAATTAAATGAACTCTGAAGCCTTTATTTTGCAGGCCTGCTCTGCCTCTGTGGTGACATCCATCATTAGAACTCCCCCTTTGCCTCAGGGGGTCTATCTCAAGAAGCGTCAGGCAAGAACCCTTGAGATTTTCAGAACCATAGTTTATTTCCTCCTTTCTGGTTCCCAGAAAAAGACCTCTGGGGGGGTATACAACCATATTGCAATAGCAGAAAGGGTCTTCTCATCTTGTTAAATTCTGGTCACTGTTTCACTTTAGGCCCAAGAGTGTTGAGCCATTACACTGGGATTTATGAAGGATGTCTTGAAGTGTTCAGCAAAGTCCCCAAAGCACCTTCAGGCATGACTCTTTACAGTAATGCCAATACCTGCAGCTCTCAAAGCACCTTCAGTTGTATTAGAAATTAGACACAATGAGACATTGGAAAGGGACTGCAGGACAGATAATGAGTCCAAGGTTTTCTTGCCATCTTCAAAAGACCCACAGAGGGACTTGGAGATTTCTTTACTCAAGGCCCTCTGAAATCTTGTGACCTGTGCCAAGTAATTCAGTGCCCTCAGAGTGAAGGTAGCTGAAGTGCAAGTCTGCTTCCCACATCTATCCAGAACCCTAGATTTCCTGTTAGGGGTGGACAGAAGAGCTCTCTTTTGCAAGCTCTTTTTTGGTGGCTACTGCCACTACTTTGGAATCTACAGCTGGCCTCTTACTCCAGTGTTGGTGATCTTTTGTAGAGACTAAGTACTTGCCTGGTTTGCAGGGAATTGGTTTAGTCATATCTGGCTCCTTCCATGCCCACTTAGAGTTGAAATCTACCATCATAAACAGGGGAACCACCAAAGATGTAGCTAAGCCAGACCCGATAGCCTAGAGAAACACTGACTCCTTTTTTGAGGGGTGTCAGTAGAAGACCCATCTTTCTGTCTCAAAAGTTCTAAACTCTTCCTGAATAAGGCATCCTCAAGGGAAGATCTAGGAGACCCCTCCTTATAATCGAGATCCATGTCCTCTGTGACAGACTCTGAGGAAGTCCATGTGCTTTCTGTTAAAGTTATACTACACTTCTTCACGGTAGTCTGTACCTTTACTCAATGAAGACACTGAGACAGTTCTGCTGTTACAACATTAATTTACTGCACACAATGTTTACATCTAGCTTAACAATGAAAGGTATAGACATCAAAAATGTACTTCAGCTTACAGTTTTAGGTCTGCAAGAATAGAATAATCAAAATCTCTGATACAAAAGAAAAAGTCCCAATCTTTATAGTGTATTTTCTGCCTGTATCAGCAGTTTTGAGAACTTGCCAGAATAATAAGTCTTTCCTTTCAAGCTGGTCTGCTGACAGTTTGTTTTCCATATTTTAAACATTCTGTTCCTGAAGAATAACTCCTTTCGTCCTTGGCCTATCTTTGTGTAGCATGTTGATGAATCACAGCTGCATACAAGAGTTCATCTTGACCTGTTTGTAGATAATAATTTTACACAAAGCTGCATAGTTTATAAGAGATAAAATATTTTACTTCTGATTCTTATTAACAATGAATGTCAAGCTATATGTTTTGCCAAGTTAGGTAACTGAGTTCAAGCTGAGTGCACTCTACACACTGAAATGCAGAACATTTATTTCACATTTTCAGAAAAATCCACAGAAATCCATTTTAACCTGTTCTTTACTCTCAAAATTCCCACTTTTTATTTAAAAAGTGAAAAATGACTGTTCATTTTCAATTTTTTCTTCAATGGTACACATTGAAACTTTCTCCAGTTTATTCAGGTTAACCATCATGATTTGCTGAACTCTATAAGTTTTTCGCGAATGACAACTTAGGTAGCAATTCCAGATAGTTAGTATGAGTATAATGCCTAACACTACTAATACAGGATGTATCAACCAATTTAACAGTTTTTTCCTGATTTTGACCAACCAGTAAAGATATCCCACCAGTTGTGAGCAGTGTCTTTTTTGGTCTTTTCAGCCAAACTAAGTAGTTTATCTTTTGCAATGATGCTTAATGCCTCATAATACAGAATACTTTTATTTATTTTTTTCCAAATACTCTCTGAGAATTGTAGTATTGCTCATTATGTTTTTTAAATTATCCGAAGATACAGATATATTGGAAAGCTGTATTAAGTCATAATTCCAGTTCTTGGAAATATTCACTTCTATGGGTTCAGTAAACACATAACTCTTATTATTCCATTTAAGGAAATCAACATGTGATAAACATCCTACAAAAAGTAATTTTAAATTATGACCTACGTCTTGATCTGTAACCAGACACATTTACTGAGGAGCCACTTCTATAAACATTTGAAAAGAAGAAGGCATACTAGTCCATTTACACAAATTAACAGAATGCTGCAGTAAGCATGGTTCATAGACAGGCGAATGCTGTCCACAAATTAATCCATTTTGAGTCTGTGTACAATACTCGATTTTATGTGTTTTTCCTCTCATATCTATATAATTACCTTCAAATTGTGGAAACCAATACTCATACCCTTCTGGTACATGAAATATCATAAGTAACACAGTAAATTGACACATAATAGTTGTATCAGTAACATTATAATGCATAAACTTTCCTGTACAATATTGTGGAGTACAGTATGTTACTTCAGTAAATAACCTAATCCAATCGGTATCAGGTATCCATTTGTTAAACAATTGTCACCAAAATTTTTCATTTTGTAACAAAAGTTCCGTTTGTACTCTATTTTTCTGAATTTCCACATACAAAGACTGGGGTCTATATTAGATCAGCAAACGCTTAAACAAGTGAAAGCTGATTGATCGACCTTATTTAGTGAAAGTTAAATATATCGAAGCAACAGAAACTCAAATTTTTTCCTAGGGAAAGAATTTGGTTGTCCATTTCTGTTGCTTCGGTATTTTCAGTGCTGTGGTGGAAAGTTACGAGTCGGATTCAGGTAAGTGTGCGATTGTGTGGATGTGAGTGTTAAGGTGGGTTAGGTGAGTTAGGATTAGGGCTCGGGTTAGGTATGTGTGTGATTGTGTGGACATGAGGGTTAGGGCGGATTTAGGTGAGTTAGGGTTAGGGAGCGGGTGAGGTGAGTGTGCGATAGTGACGGACCTTAGGGTTAGGGTTTGGGTTAAGGTAAGTGGATAGTTAGTTGTGTGTGCACAGTTTAGTGTAGGGTTAGGTGTCAGATTTTAGGTGTATGTGTGTGGATTTCTGTTTGTTTGGTGTTCTTGCGTTTTGGATCAGCGATTTTTTTCCCTAGGAAAAAATTGCTGATCTGACAGTTTGAGATTGTAAGCTTTCGCTTACATAAGGTCGATCAATCAGCGTTCGCTTTTTTAAGCATTCGCTGATTTAATATAGACCCCAAAGATTGCATAGTGCATTTTGTCCAGTTTACAAAAATTGTCATGTTACCATCAAATTTCAACTGCTGTAGCTGCATAGCATCATAACTGTCTAAACATTGCTGCTGATAATTTATACTGTGGAGGTGTGTCTTCCATATTTCTGGATTCCAAGATGCTTGTAAATGCACAATCTGAGAGATATCTTCCCCCACTACTTTTAATCGATTAGTCAGAATTTCAACATCAGCTGCATTAATAGCTCACATGCCTGTACCTAGGCCTCTAGCAGAGTATCATATTGTACAGTATGATCACTATACTTCTTCACATAGGTGAAGATTAGCTGTTGTATTGATGGTGGATATTTCTTTGAATTTTTTATTTTCCTAAATAAAATATAGGAAATTGACAACATTTAATAGAAACTTTGGAATTCAATTCAAGAGTTACTTTAGGACTATTTGGTCGAACGTAATAATGACCCTCAACCATGGACTAAAAGGTAACATTGCTGGAAAACCTTACGTACTCGAAGATACAACTAGCATTATATGGACAAGTGAAGTTTTCCTGCTGTCTTTGCCCACAAGAATGATTTACCTGTGATGAACATCCATCCCATCTTAGGTCTGCAGTATTATTGTTATTGCTTATTTTCCAAACTTGCATTTCTCTTGTTTGACACCCTACCCCAAGGGCTCCAATGAGTACAGTCAGTACAATAACAAACAGAATTTTCATTACATACAATAATATAACCTTTCCACGTAAGTGGTATTAATCTGAAAAGTTGTTTTGATAGATGGTTTTTCAACTGTTTCAGACTTGGCATTTGCCGTAAGTCTACAAAAAAAAAAACCCCACAAAACATGAAGTCATTTAATGACTTTCAACTGATCTTTATGAACAAGAATTATTTTGCTCTTTTTCTTTCCTTTAACGTTGTACACTAGAGGTCCTAACTGAGTAATTATTTCAAAAGGTCCTTGCCAATTACTATCCCATGGACAGTCCGTCTGGAACATCTTGATCAATACTTGTGTCCCAGAGGGAAGGTTTTCTTCTGGCATAACAGGATCGTTTGACTGTAATTTCAATGCTTGCATTTCTGATAAGCTTTGACACAATTCAGAAATAGCTTTTAACCATTATTGATGCTGTGCAATTTCTAACAATGGTCTGTTTGTACTAACAGTAGGATCTAATGGCAATTGTACAGGCATTTTTCTACCTGTCATGACTTCAAAAGGTGATGTCCCTGTTTTATTGTGTGGAGTTGCTCTGACACCTAGCAAGATTCTAGGCAAATGTTTTACCCAATTTATGCCTTTTTCCAAGCAGGTTTTTTTAAGGCGTTCCTTAAGAGTCCTGTTCATTCACCTATCCCATTAGACTGGGGATGGTAAGGAACATGAAATCATTGCTGGATACCAAGCAAATCACACAAAGCTTTCATCAGTTTACTGACAAATTGTGGCACGTTATCAGATTCGATAACTCGTGGCCATCCCTAATGACAAAAAATGTTTTAATATAAGGCTTTTGCTGTAGCCTTAGCTGTCAGTGCTTTTGTGGGAATTGCTTCTACCTATTTTGAAAAAAACATTAACTACCAAAAGAAGATACCTGTACCCACCATTAGCTGGGGGTAATGGACCTGCAAAGTCAATTTGGATGGCATACCAAGGTCCATCTGCTGGAGTTATCCTTAGTAACTGTGTTTTTTTTCAATTAAACATTTATCTGCAAACATATTAAGCATTCAGAATGCACTAAATCACAGATTTTCTTTAACTGCAGATGACAGTACTTGTTCTTTACAATGGGCCATAGCTTTTGTGTACCCAAATGTTCCAATACCTGATGATTAAATTTTACTGACTGTCGTGCCTGTTGGTACGGTATATAAGGAAGACTAGAACCATCTTCAAAACATTTTGCATAATATTGCCCTGGACTTTCTCCAAAAGTACATTTTTCTAACTCTTCATGCAGTCCAAACTTAGTTTGGATCTGCAGCAAATCATGTTGCAAATTCTGAACTGAACATGTCTGTATGGCATGTACTGCAGTGGTTTTACCTGGTACACTAGAAAGGTGCTCTGTAGGATACAATTGCATTCCTTCCTTTGCTGCCCTTTTTGCCATCTGATCAGCATAGTTATTTAACTGAAAATTTTCATTTGTAGCTTTCTGATGAGCTTTTACCTTTAAGATACTGTAGCAACCCACAAGGGACTGACTACGAACCAAATTCCAAATAGTCTGTAACACAGCAGCATGCTTGAGTGGTTTGCCCATGCTATCAACAAACCCTCTCCTTGCCCATGTAGACATATGCAGCCACAGAGAATTCCCAAGATTGTGGAGATGCAAGAGTTATGCATCAAAAATAACCCTTTCACTGGTTCCCCTTGACGGGAGAATTGTACTTGTACAGGTTTACTACCTATGGCTAGACATCCAGAGCCATTAAAATCTGAAATACATGTACATTTAGACAAGTCAGGAGGCAAATGTCTACCTGTCACTGAGATGGCCGCTCCTGTATCTAGAAGAACATCTTCCCACAGGTTCCCCTCTACTCAAATGTTGATAAGTGGTCGTTCATCTTTCCCTTTCTTGATGTTAGTCAAGAAAGAGACTTGGGTAGGGGGTCACACCCTTATAGTAGATCTACTTCCCACCCTGAATCATCAGTGGTATTGGACTGCAAAAGACATAATTGCAGTGTTTCCTAGACCTCTTCACAGTCAACATAAGAAGATTGATTAAGTTCATGATGCAAGGCTATTTGTGGCTGATAATTAGGATTTACTGGACCATCAGGAACAAAGTCAGGAGGGACAGTTGTATCCTGTGTGCTAACAATATTACTTTGTACATTGGCACTAGGTGTCACACCATCCCTTTGCTGTACTGGGAATACTGACTGTTGAGTGTTTGTGGTATATAGGGTTTGCTGCTGTAGTCCGCTATTAGCCTCTGTCACATATTGCTGTGAAGTGTACTGCTGTGTTTGTACTTCTGGCCGCATTACCTGTTGCTGTCATGGTACACGTGGCTTATCAAAATTGTTCACTGTAAGAAACTTACCCTTTGCCTCTTGTTCTAGGCACAATCTGCGATAATATTTACAATCATTTTTAGTATTACCTACCTGTTTACAGGAATAACAAATAGGGTGTCTCTTCTGAGGACCCTCTATAGATTGAGTAACTTGAGAAGTTAACTGAGTGGCTGGGGGAGCTGATGCTGCCTGTTGTTGCCCCTGTATAATTTGTCCTTGATGTGGCTGTCCTAATACCTGCTGTGGGAATTACTGCCCTGATTAATCCATCTCCCACGCCCCCTTCCCCTTACTTCACTAACAACGGGTGTAGAACGGGGAGTGTAAATCTTTTGCTTATGAATAGCATTATCTTTACACATAATATGTGCTCGCAGCAATTTATCTACTAACTTTGTGAGTGTGTTTGAAGATTCCTCATAAATAAGTTTAATATCTCCTGGGACACCTTCCAAATGGTCCAAAAAGGAGCGCATAACAGCTTTTTGAAAACTGACATCTTTCATATCTTTTTCATCACTGCCATTGACTAGCATTTATGCCATCTGATAATGTTCTGCTTCTTCTTCTAAAGAGTCACAAACTATCATTAGAAACTGATCTAAAAGTGTTGGTGTGATAGATTGCCCCCTAGTATATGCTAACAATACTGCTGTCATTCTTGGGTGCTTAGTTCGTATTGGATACTGCTTTTGCTGAATATAAGCCACAAAACATTGTGGAATAGAATCCCAGAAACAACATTCAAATGTATCATTCCATACAGTGCCTACAGTTTTAAAAAAACAAAGCTTCAAATGTAATCATGTTATTAAAAATACCCTTCTGCTCATCCCACTTAGGGAGAGTTTCTAATATCCTAGACTGATGATAAACCTCAGCAGAAAAGCCTGCTGAGGCTATGATAGGACTTGTAACAGTAGTTTCTAATGCTTTAGATTGATATTCCTCTAACAGGGCTTGTAATTTTAAAAGGTCTTGATTAGCTAAGTCTGTTGCTCTAGCAGCTTCAGATTCCTGTGTCTCCAACTGAGCTTGTAATGTGTTCTTTTCCTGTCTAGCAATAGTTACGTCATGTGGGTGTCAGCCAGCTGCTTGTCATATTTTTCTTGAAAACGCACAATTTTACTCATTAACCCTTCTACATACCAATAGTGTTACTGACCTGTTCAATAACAGTTTGTGTAAAGGTCTTAATTTCAGTCTGTGAGGCTTTCAAAAACTGAGAAAATTATTTTGTACATTCAGTGGTGTCAGCATGCAGTTTACCATATGCATTCCCTTTATCACAGTAAGTCTGAAAATTACCTATGAGGTTAAGATCCTACTGGTTGCTAACTTTAGCAATCCAATCTTTAAACTACTGCAAATCAGACTGTAAAGTACAAACTCTGACATCTGCATCACCCTCTAACAAATCTTTTGCAACTGGATATATAGAAACAGGAACCATTGTCTGTGCTTCAGGCATTACTTTATCCTGGTTCTGTTTCAGGTTTTGTACAATATGTTTATGACAAGGCATGCAAAAAGCAACATTTAAATAATTGCAAATAGCACATTTTTGTACATTCCGTGGCACTTTTGCCTTACGTACATACCAATCTAAGGTAGAGATCCGCTTACATAATGCTGGATTGTCAGTTTTACCTAGTAAAGACTTACAGGTACTAACATGCTAATCATACCATGTATTTAAATAATTCCACACATTTATATATGGTTCAGACACATCAAAAGTAAAAGACTGAGTGCACTTCTTGGCATTTTCATGAATTACATTCATTGTTAAAAGTAAAAGAGAAGAAAATATTTACCACAAATGTTCAGGACAAGGTGGCCAGTCTTGACACGAAGATCAGTTGTGGGAAAATTCTCTGCTGTCTTTCACTAGATGCTGGTGATATGAAAATATTGGCAGTAGTATTTTCATACCTCGTGGGTCACCAACTGTCTGAAGAAATATTACAGCACTGCCCTGTACTGCGCTGTAGTGTTTGTCCTCCAGTCAATGGACAAAGTTTAGGAAGAGAAGAATCGATTCTAAGAAGGTCTGTGCTGGAATGTTGCACTGTGAGAGGCACCTCTTCAGGTCACCCCCCCCCCCCGGTTGTTTGGACTGGACTGGTCTCGCCACTGTTAAAGTTATACTACACTTCTTCACGGTAGTCTGTACCTTTACTCAATGAAGACACTGAGACAGTTCTGCTGTTACAACATTCTTTTACTGAACACAAGGTTTACATCTAGCTTAACAATGAAAGGTATATACATCAAAAACGTACTTCAGCTTACAGTTTTAGGTCTGCAAGAATAGAATAATCAAAGTCTCTGATACAAAAGAAAAAGTCACAATCTTTATAGTGTCTTTTCTGCCTGCATCAGCAGTTAATTTGCCAGAAAAATAAGTCTTTCCCTTCAAGCTGGTCTGCTGACAGTTTGTTTTCCATATTTTAAACATTATGTTCCTGAAGAATAACTCCTTTCATCTTTGGCCTATCTTTGCGTATCATGTTGACAAGACACAGCTGCATACAAGAGTTCGTCTTGACCTGCTTGTAGATAATAATTTTACACAAAGCTGCATAATTTATAGGAGATAAAATATTTTACTTCTGATTCTTATTAACAATGAATGTCAAGCTATATGTTTTGCCAAGTTAGGTAACTGAGTTCAAGCTGAATGCACTCTACACACTTTAATGCAGAACATTTATTTCACATTTTCAGAAAAAATGCACAGAAATCCATTTTAACCTGTTCTTTACTCTCACACTTTCTCTTGCACATATGCTTTCGAGGGACCTCCCCAGTCCCCTAAACAAACTGTCTTGTGACTCAAAAGGCCTGGGTGTCCCAACTGCACTGGATGAGAAAGATCAGAACCCAGGGGAGTTCCTTGTGCAGGGGGGGGGGGGGGCAGGTGGAATTGAGACAGAAAGAGAAGTCTGCTTATCCAATTAGGAGAATACACTCTCAACAGCCTAGAATGCAAAAGCTGAAAAGGATCCAGAAATTCATCTGGTGGGAGCCAAAGCCACCGCTCCAGACAAACCCTGGAATTCCACTTGGTTTGGATATGAGGCTGACACTGGAGTTGAGCTGTCCAGCACTGAGGCTCTGAGAGTAAGGGGTGGGTATGAAAAACTCAGAGTCAAACCTGTTCCCTTGAATCTGATGCAGATGTTCCAACTGCAAGATCCTTCTTGCTCTGATGAGATTGGAGCTGTTCAGGTCAGAGTTGGCACTGGAGTAGAATATAGCCAAATCCTAAGATCTAGACAAGCTTTGTAAAATGCTCAGATCTGTAATTCCTGAATCTGACAAGCTAATTGGAGTAAGAGATACTATACGATCCAGGGAAGAAACATAACTCTGGTCCAGAAATGGTCAGAGCCGGGAGGACCCCCAGCTGAATTTGGATCCTGAGAAATTTCCTTATCATCCGGTCCATGCCTGCTCTGGAAAGGTACCTGGTTGACCCAGCCAACCACAGGGAAGAAGTGGCGGATGGAGATCTTAATGACTCTTGACTAGTCCTTTCCCAAGGAAAGGGATATCAGAGGCAAGGAGAGACTGTCTTCAGAGGAAAAACATGTCTCCGAGAGAGGGGAGTTTTTTTTCCAGTCAGGACTGGCTCAGATGAAAGCACCAGAGCTGACGATTTAGAGAACTTCTCTGCTGAACTGGCAAGAGCAGATGAAGACCAATCAGGAGATCACTTTCTCAGCTGTTTGGTCTTTTTATAGGCCTCATGAGTTTATCCCCATTTAGACTTTTCTGAGCACTTTTTAGAAGAAGAGAGAGCTCCAGAATCAACAAAGAGAGTCTTGGATAATTCTCCTGCAGGGGCAGGGAGAACTCCTTTAAGGTTAAGCTTGTTCTTACTCTCCACAATAGCTCAGGTGCCAAAGGCAATGCAGACAGCACCAGCCCCAAGACAGTATACACATTCTGTGTGTGTGTATAAATTTGGTATCTTGTGGCCACAGGCCAGGCACTGTTTAAAACCAGTTTTTTCAACCATAGTATCATGAATCACAACAGCAACTGCAAAAAAACAGCAATGTTAAAGTTATTTACATCGAAATATATACAAATATATACATTAAAGTATATAAAAGTATTTTTTTAACAAAAAATGACATCAAGGCACAAGGAAAACAAGAGAGGAAAATAAGCAACTGTCTAAATAACTATGAAAATGGAGGTAAGGGTATAATTATAGTCCAGAGGTTAAAGTACCAAGAGATGCTCATCTGGAAGAAAGAAACTGGTGTATTAATGAAAAACGTTTTCTCACAATATAACCCATGCTTGAGCAAAGGAGACCCATCTCTCTATCAAAGGAGCGGCAAACGTGATCTGACGTAATGTTGGGCTTTGTAGGGGGTTATGGATAAGGGGAAGATCCTGAGCTTGGGATCCAAAGTCTTGAGTGACTAAAGATGGGTCTGAGATCAGATCTGCTGTGGAGAGGGAGGAAGAGATGACATCAGATTTGTAATTTTCTATCAAATCATTGAAGATTAATTTCACTAAATAATGGCATACATTTGATTTTCAGACTTTATATCTTTTAGAAAATGAATACAAATGCAAAACATATTATTCTAGCCATTTTTTCTTAAGTTTATAAGAGCAATACTGTGTCCCTGATTCGGGGCCTTTGTCCAGATTTCTTGCTCTTAGAGATTGACAGGTATGAGACTAACTCAGTGGTTGCATCTGTTAAGGGCGAAGCATGGTTAGCACACTTGCAGTTTCCTAGTAAAGCTGAAACAATGCAAAAACATTCTGGGAGTGGACACATTGGGAATTCACCTTGGGCGCTATATTTTCAGGGGATTATACATTAGAAGAGCTGTACGCAGAGCTCTCCAGTGCTATAGACTGCAATCAAAAATTAGACTTAGAAATTACAAGAATCCATACTTCAAATACAAATTATTACTCTGCTAATAAGCATGTTGCTACTTTTAAATATGAATAATGAGCTTTTAAAACTGTACATCTACTATAACTAATAAAAATAAGGGACAACCTGGGATCTAAGTTGTCGGCTGCATTATCCCCTTAGATCACTCGCTGTACTCTGAGTCAGCGATCTGACCCAGCAAATAAGAGAAAACTAAAATGCCATTCTTTCCTTAACACAAAGCTGCTAATAAATATAAAACAATTAGCATCTACAAGGCAACACTCAGTTGTGCTGAGTGCACATTCTCCTAAAAAAAGGCAGAATGACTTGGAAGTAATAGCATTCTTCCTACCCACAGTGCAACAGCACAGCAACATTTCTAGCAGCACCGAGTCTAAAATGCAGCCATTACATCATTTGTACTGCCAACAGGAAGACAGTTCACTAAAACCAACATGACTGTCGGTTATCAAAACCACATTTAAGGCAAACTGTAATAATTCTTTCATTCACAAAATTCTCATCTCAAGCATCATTTGCATTCAAATCACATGTAGCTCTAAACAGAGAGCAAAACAACAGTACAGATTTAAAGCAAGCCCCCTATGCATGCCCAGTACATCAGCCTAGAGAAGACAGCGGAAGAAGACCGAAGTGCTGTTATAAAAAGACATTATTTAAGAAAAGTAAGCAATTTCATTCTTAAATAATGTAATTGTATAAAATCAATAATCCACCCCTATTTCTAGGCATATCAGGATTTACCCACAGTTGGCTTTGTTTAATCACTCAGGCTTTGCCCTCATGATCAAATCACACTAAATCTTGATATACTCGCGCATAGTTACGGAATTTTGCTTAAATACACATATTTAAGACAGTCATATTTTTAAAAGCACTATATCTAAGCATTCTGATTTTTTACTCATTAAATTCAAACCAACATGTGTTTTCCTGTTATAGGATATGTTTTATGTGTTTTAATTGTATTTCTATCTGGTGTTCATGCTAATAAAATAATGCTGTAACTTTTCTTCTGCACCTAGGAGGAAAGGACATCTTCATGACAGAAGAACAAAAGAAATATTACAATGCCATGAAGAAGTTGGGCTCCAAGAAGCCACAAAAGCCAATCCCCAGGCCTCAGGTACAGCATTATGCCATTATTCTACAGTGCTGTCCACAAATCGGTCAGCACACAGGGTTCTCTGATTAGTTCTTTAATTACAAAATCTGTTTAGTGATGCAGTGGTAATATCAGAAAGGGTTAATGCTGAAAATAAAATGCAAAAGGCTTTTCAGAGAGCCAAACTTGTAAGTTCAGAACTTTCATGTTATACTGATTTTTAAAAAAGCTGTTAGAAATAAAAGAAAAGGAAATTGATCAGGTATTTCACTATGGTACTGACACAATTTTTTCTGAACCCAAACTTAGTGTTGTCCTGTAAATCTTCACATAGGAAAGAACTAAGTACTGTCTGGCTTTTGAGACTGCTGCTTCAGCGTGCACACCATAAATCCTTTTGCTTTACCCCCACTCCAGTATGAAAGCAGCTCTGCTCAGCACTAGATGTGTATGCTAAGATAGGTTTCACATCCTCAGATTTTCTACATATTGTCTAGACTAAGACAAGTTGCACATCCTCAGATCACATCCTCAGGCTTTCTACATATTGCCTAGGCTAAGATAGGTTGCACATCCTCAGGCTTTCTACATATTGCCTAGGCTAAGATAGGTTGCACATCCTCAGACTTTCTACATATTGCCTAGGCTAAGATAGGTTGCACATCCTCAGGCTTTCTACATATTGCCTAGGCTAAGATAGGTTGCACATCCACAGACTGTCTGCATTTGTTGGCCACTAATGAAATTAAATCAACTCATTTCAAACACCAAAGCACACTACTAGATCAAACGCTGAAATTGGATACCACTTTCACCATATAATAAAAGAGGTTAGCAAAAAGCATACATTTCTCTTTCTACTATCACCTTTGCCGTGTTCACTGCCTGTTAAGTAGCTAATAGCATACTGCTACAGAGACTAGTCAGTATACAGTGACTGCCTCTGAACTTGTAGTAACCAAGTATAAAAAGTTCTCCTGTCAGCATCCCCAAAGGGTAGAGGAGGTAAAACCTGTCCAGCTGGAGATGTATTTGGAGGTGGCACAGTTTGCATCTGGCTTTACATTGACAGCACCCATTTGTGCAGCATTTTAGACTGTATTAGAAACTTTATTTACATCACTAAATGAAATATACCTATTTTAGTCATGTATATTATACAGGACCAGCAGAAGCAACATCGCATTTATTCTAAAAAAAATGGTTTCTGAATCCCACCTTGTGTCATATGCTAGAAATTCCAAACATTAACAAAATCCTGCCTCTAAAGAATTAGCTTCACTGTTGTATGTTTATGCATTGGTTTGCCAAGCTGTTATCTCGATCACCTGAAACTGTACTGTGACACTATGAGCAATCAAAAATGTTTAAAAGGGCATCTGTGGGGATAGCAATAGATAACTGCTTTGGACCTGTTTCATGCTGAGCCTTGATTTCTGCTTCTAACTATTATACATGCATGCCACATGCTGAAATTTTTTTTATTTTTTACAGCATTCAGCCCTTTCTAGCTTTGTGTGATTTATTTTCACTATTACATCCTTCCATTAGTAGTAATTATACTATTAATAATAATTGCATTTAGACTATTTTATCTATCTACATTTTAAAAATGTTTGGCCCTGCGGTTTACTTCAATGCCTTCCCTAATGTTTGGTTCCTAGTTCACAGCAGTGGAAACTGTGTTTCCTATAACTAAGATTAATCTGAATTATTTATTTTCTTCTGAGCCACTGCGTATTGTTTCTTTATTACTGTACAAGTTGTATTCTGCTACATTTCCATTGTTTTACTGTTTTTCTGTGTCTTTCCTGCAAAAATCAATTCTTCTACTGCACCAAAATGGGTCATTAATTGCACAGATAAATAAGACCTACAAAAAACTTACTTCTCATTGGATACATAAAGAAATGTGCATTTCTTCACATATTTCATATATTTGTCTGCTTTAAATCCTGAGTGTAGTACAATTGTTGTCTAATTATTTCATTCTTTGTTCAAACCCAACAGAACAAAGTCCAAGGGATGGTGTTTGATTTTGTGACAAGACAAGTCTTTGACATTTTAATCATGGTGCTCATCTGCCTTAACATGGTAACCATGATGGTGGAAACAGATGACCAAAGTGCTGAGAAAGAAGAAATCCTGTACTGGGTTAACATAGTCTTCATCGTTATCTTCACGGGAGAGTGTGTCCTAAAAATATTTGCATTGAGACATTACTACTTTACTATTGGATGGAACATCTTTGATTTTGTGGTTGTTATACTTTCAGTTGTTGGTAAGTAACCAGTTGAAAAAACACCATTTGTACTGCATAATAACAGATTCTGCTAGTCTTCCTAAACATACTGTTTACTGACGTTTATTTAAAACAGACTAAAAGACTATTAGAGAGAGAGACAAAATCCCTTTCTCTAACAGTTAAAACATTTTTAAATTAGTTTTTTAAATGATTCTAGCCATTTTAAACAGCTATTATTTTTGAACACTTCATATGGTTAAGTGAAAAAGTTATCCTTCTTTCTTTTCACAATTGCATGTGCAGCTACACCTATAACAGCACTGAGACATGTTTAATGACAGAGTGCTGATTATTTGTCCCATATTCATTGAGTAAAAATATTTCATTTAGTCTATGATTCAGTATGTGCTTTTTTCTAAGCAAACCAAAGAAAGCCATTTGTCTGGCTTTTGTAACTGTATGTAGTACTGTGATGTGAGTTACTCGGTCACTGTGACAGTAGACATTGGAATAACAGAATCACTGATGCACGAGATTGATGTGAGTTACTCGGTCACTATGACAGTAGACGGAATAACAGAATCACTGATGCACGAGACTGATGTGAGTTACTCGGTCACTGTGACAGTAGACATTGGAATAACAGAATCACTAATGCACGAGATTGATGTGAATTACTCGGTCACTGTGGCAGTAGACGTTGGAATAACAGAATCAGTGATATATGAGATTGATGTGAGTTACTCGGTCACTGTGACATTAGACATTGGAATAACAGAATCACTGATGCACGAGATTGATGTGAGTTACTCAGTCACTGTGGCAGTAGACATTGGAATAACAAAATCACTGATGCACAAGATTGATGTGAGTTACTCGGTCACTGTGGCAGTAGACATTGGAATAACAGAATCACTGATGCACAAGATTGATGTGAGTTACTTGGTCACTGTGACAGTAGATGGAATAACAGAATCACTGATGCACGAGATTGATGTGAGTTACTCGGTCACTGTGGCAGTAGACATTGGAATAACAGAATCACTGATATATGAGATTGATGTGAGTTACTCGGTCACTGTGGCAGTAGACGGAATAACAGAAACAGTGATGCACAAGATTGATGTGAGTTACTCGGTCACTGTGGCAGTAGACGTTGGAATAACAGAATCACTGATGCACGAGATTGATGTGAGTTACTCAGTCACTGTGGCAGTAAACGTTGGAATAACAGAATCACTGATGCACGAGATTGATGTGAGTTACTCGGTCACTGTGACAGTAGACATTGGAATAACAGAATCACTGATGCACGAGATTGATGTGAGTTACTCGGTCACTGTGGCAGTAGACATTGGAATAACAGAATCACTGATATATAAGATTGATCTGAGTCACTCGGTCACTGTGGCAGTAGACGTTGGAATAACAGAATCAGTGATGCACGAGATTGATGTGAGTTACTCGGTCACTGTGGCAGTAGACGTTGGAATAACAGAATCACTGATGCACAAGATTGATGTGAGTTACTCAGTCACTGTGGCAGTAAACGTTGGAATAACAGAATCACTGATGCACGAGATTGATGTGAGTTACTCGGTCACTGTGACAGTAGACATTGGAATAACAGAATCACTGATGCACGAGATTGATGTGAGTTACTCGGTCACTGTGGCAGTAGATGTTGGAATAACAGAATCACTGATGCACGAGATTGATGTGAGTTACTCGGTCACTGTGACAGTAGACGTTGGAATAACAGAATCACTGATGCATGAGATTGATGTGAGTTACTCGGTCACTGTGACAGTAGACGTTGGAATAACAGAATCACTGATGCACGAGATTGATGTGAGTTACTCGGTCACTGTGACAGTTGACGTTGGAATAACAGAATCACTGATGCACGAGATTGATGAGTTACTCGGTCAATGTGGCAGTAGACGTTGGAATAACAGAATCACTGATGCATGAGATTGATGTGAGTTACTCGGTCACTGTGACAGTAGACATTGGAATAACAGAATCACTGATGCACGAGATTGATGTGAGTTACTCGGTCACTGTGGCAGTAGATGTTGGAATAACAGAATCACTGATGCATGAGATTGATGTGAGTTACTCGGTCACTGTGACAGTAGACGTTGGAATAACAGAATCACTGATGCATGAGATTGATGTGAGTTACTCGGTCACTGTGACAGTAGACGTTGGAATAACAGAATCACTGATGCACGAGATTGATGTGAGTTACTCGGTCACTGTGACAGTTGACGTTGGAATAACAGAATCACTGATGCACGAGATTGATGTGAGTTACTCGGTCAATGTGGCAGTAGACGTTGGAATAACAGAATCACTGATGCACGAGATTGATGTGAGTTATTCGGTCACTGTGACAGTAGACATTGGAATAACAGAATCACTGATGCGCGAGATTGATGTGAGTTACTTGGTCACTGTGGCAGTAGACATTGGAATAACAGAATCAGTGATGCACAAGATTGATGTGAGTTACTCGGTCACTGTGACAGTAGACGTTGGAATAACAGAATCACTGATGCACGAGATTGATGTGAGTTACTCGGTCACTGGGGCAGTAGATGTTGGAATAACAGAATCACTGATGCATGAGATTGATGTGAGTTACTCTGTCACTGTGGCAGTAGACATTGGAATAACAGAATCAGTGATGCACGAGATTGATGTGAGTTACTCGGTCACTGTGACAGTAGACATTGGAATAACAGAATCACTGATGCATGAGATTGATGTGAGTTACTCGGTCACTGTGGCAGTAGACGTTGGAATAACAGAATCACTGATGCATGAGATGGATAATATTACTGGGAATCGAATAAGATGGGCATCAGTTCCTTGAGCCCGAACCTTGTGAAGTCATACGTTCCTTGGGGTGTGGAATTGCATCATCTAGCTGTGACCATTTGGAGCACTGTATACAAAGACAGAGTAATAGCACACCCTACCATGTTCTTTTTTTTTTTTTTTTGATTCCTAAAAAGTGGCAAACAGACAGCATAGCACCCACAAACATTCTTGGTGAAAGCTAAAACAGTCCAGAAAATCTAAACCACATTAAGAAACAAGATAGCAAGATAAGAATGCCCATAAAGCATTTAACGGAAACTATAACCTTCCTCATATGAACTGAGTATTGGAGAAAAGGGAATAAGACCACCAGATCTATTACCATGTTCAGGACCAGGAGAGAAAATGCTTACCTTGCAGCAGTGGTCTTATTATCTGAATAACTACTGGGTGGGTATGTACATCATATAACTCTGCTACGTTAACTGTAAGAATCATTGCTAAAAAAGATTAATCATATGACTGAGTGAAACAGTATACGTATATGTGCCAGGACTGTTCACATAATCCAAAACATGCCCCACATGACAGCCAAACAACATCCTGCTGTACCCCAAGAATGGACATCCCCTTTGCCATGTCTGGAGAATTTGTGAGTAAATGTCTAGGAATGATTCTTGCAAACACTTTTTGCAGAAACATTTTAAAGCCAGGCTACAATGGTTGCTGCTGACCTGGCAGACTGAACACTAACTTCTTCATAGGCCAAGGATTTTTTATTATGTATCATAGCAGAATGCAATAGAATTATTCACCTGCTTAAAAATGGACTGTTTATTGAAATCCAAACCCTGTTTTGTTTTCACAAACGAAACAAATGGCTGACTAGATTATCACATGATTTGAGTTTCTCACTATAATTTCTGACTTGTCTGTGTAAATACATTGTAATACAAATTTTTCCCTCTATTTTCTTCTTTAGGAAAAAAAGAGGGAAACTAGAGACAAGTTTAAAAATACATCAGAGACCATGTTACAGAAATAGGAGGGAACCCTATCCATGGTACTTTTCACATTAAGGTTTATAACTAAAATATTCTTTTGGCTGAAGTAACGTCATTGAAACAGGAATCACAATACCACTGCTACATCAGGCTGGTATGGTAGAAAAGACCATAAAGACTCCCATAAAAATACGACTCGTTAGATGCAAATCAATCCCCTTTATTACATAAAAGAAATCTATAGGCTATATTAATTTCGTTACGTGAAATAGGTTCATATACAGAATTATTAAAAATCTCATACATCTTATTGAGGTATTTAATTGGTCGAACAAAACTATCCCCCTCCCTTATCAGGTTTCATAACCCTTGTGGTTGTGTCATGCCACAACTTTTGAAATACTTCCCATTCAGATTTACTCAAATTGAAGTCTTTCCTATTTTTCCCTTTTGTTTCATCATATACCGTATAAATACCTTCTACTATCAGCTTCTCTAGGGTTAATAATGAAGGACGATTCTCAGCTAGAGCATCTTCTGCATGGAGACATGCGTGAATGGGCATTGTGCGTCAGGCCTGGCAAGTTGGTACGTAAAAATCAACTGCCAATCATTACCGGACCGGAGTTCCACTGTGGCGACCCCTAACCGGGAAAAAGCCAAAAGACACAAAAGTAAGGGAGGGTTGTAAGTACTTATTTTTTTAATAGACTGTACCTTAGCTTCATGCTTCTTATCCTTAGAATAAACTGCCAAATTAAGTTTTCTTATATAAAGCTTAACCTCAATAAGTGTATCTATCAAATCAAAATTAGTAGTCGGAACAAATTTCATTCCTTTAGACAACAAAGAAAAATCTTCTTTTGTCACTTCAGAGCCAGTATAATTGAATATGTTAAAATGTATTAAAGAAGAACTACTTGCAACCCTCCTTTACATCCTTCATTATTAACCCTAGAGAAGCTGATAGTAGAAGGTATTTATAAGGTATATGATGAAACAAAAGGAAAAAAGAGGAAAAACTTCAATTTGAATAAATCTGAATGGGAAGTATTTCAAAAGTTGCAGCATGACACAACCACAAGGGTTATGAAACCTGACAAGGGAGGGGGAATAGTTTTGTTTGACCAATCAGAATATCTTAATAAGATGTATGAGATTTTGAATAATTCTGAAGTATATGAACCTATTTCACTTAATGAAATTAATACAGCCTATAGATTCCTTTTATGTAATAAAGTGGATTTATTTGCATCTAAGGAGTCGTATTTATATGGGAGTCTTTATGTTTTTTTTTACCATACCAGCCTGATTTAGCAGTGGTATTACGATTCCTGTTTAGTTGCTTATTACTACTGCACTCTACTTTGTTTATTTGGTCATGTTTCCTTGAAAGCTATATGTGATCTATATAACTGATTCAATGGAGACAAGAGTTGATTTCTCTGTAACAAGTGTTCAAGTACCAGATGATGGCTACTGGATCTTTTACAGGCCTTAGATGGGGGGTTCCTTCAAATACTGTGTTAAAGAAAACTGAAAATCTACAACTGAAAAGAAAACAAGAAAAAAAAGTATGTGGACAGAGATGGCAACAAGTCTTTTTAACACCTTTATTGAATTATCACTTAAGACATAGGACATAGACAAATGCACATTTATACAAAAGAAAACAAACTATATTAACATGTTCTTAGCTACAAACATTATACATCACCCATTTTGTACAGCTATCATCAATCCAACATTACATAAATTGCTCAGTTCATTCCTACTCTTAAATCTCACTCTTCCTCCTACAAAAACATTATTCTGCATGTATTGTTCCCACAAATTAAATTTTTCATAAATATAATTTCTTTCTACCCTTTTCCAAAGATCCCACTTCCAGTTATTTAATCTCAGTTACAATATTCAATACTTCAAATACCGTTGGTTTAGACTTTGATTTCCATTTTCTAGTGACTGCATTTTTTTGGCATCCACCAGAATTAAAATTAACAAGGCCTTACTATGTCTATGCAATTTAGATCTTGTATCCCACCTCAGAAAGTCACTTCCTTAGTTATGTCCATTTGCTTACCCGATATTTCTGACAGAGTACTCTGTAGGGAATTCTTGAAGTCTGCCAATTCATTACGCTCCGAAAACTTATATTTCCAGTTACCTCTTGCTTCACCATCACACGTCCAACAGTTGACATCTACCTGAGGAAAAATTCTTTGGAGTCTGCATGGGATATAAAAGTACCTATGAATCACTTCCAAGAAAAAGCTTGAAAAGTTTAAACTTTGTTGCATACTTGGGAACCATGCATATATCCTCCCATTGCGTCCTTATGAACTGCTTATCCAGTCTCTCTTCCCGATCTTTTCTAATATCTTCTGAGGGATTCATATATTTCTTGTACAATATTTTAAATGTCCTACTAACTATCCATTTTTTATCAGCAGCTTCTGGTCTGGATTTAACTAAAAACTCTACTAGAGCAGGTCTTTCACCTATAATTCCCCAAGCCCTTTCTCTTGGCCTATACTCTGATATCAATCCTCAATGGGGATGGTAGTCTCCAGCCTGCAGTCCAAATGTCTTCTGGTCTCTTCTTATTTTGTTACCTTTCCCTCTCTAGTTATTTTCTTCCAATACGTGGGTTCCTTTGTCATGTTTCTCCAATAAATTACAGCCCCCTTTTGTCTATTCTTTGTACCCTTAATTGCAACCATCCCTACCTGCAAAATCTCCTTTCTCTATTCCCTTGCTGGCTTAGTTCTTAGAATACTTTCTGCTACTTTACAAATATAATATTCTGTATGGCTGTTATTATTTTTCATAAGGATCTGCTTCCAAATTCCACTCTCTCCTTATTTCTTGAATCCCCCCCCCCAATTCATCATCGTCCATTTCCAGTTTGAATTACAACCTACTGCTTGTGTTATTTATATATATATATAAATATATATATATATATATATATATATATATATATATATATATATATGAGCCTGAACTGCATAACTCTAAAATATCCCTTCAGATCAGTTAATCCTAAACCACCTTAGTCTGTTGGGAAGATCAATTAATCCCACTTAACTCCTGCCCTCTTTTCCTTTGAGATAAATTCCTGCAACTCTTCATTAATTATTGCCTACAGCTTCTCCCGTGGATAATAAAAACATGATCAACCTATATATAAAACTGAAGGGACTAAAAACATTTTCTCTGCTTGTGCCTTACTATACATATCCATAAACAAGAGCTTTCAGTTTCTTAGTTTTTATATTACCTTTTGTTTAGTCTCTTCCCATACATCCTTAGCTGCCATAACAGAATCCTTTTTAATCCATCCTCCTAAGAACTTTATTTTATTGTGTCCCTATAAATAGACCAGTTCATGTGTTGCAACACAGTTTACAGCTATAGCCTTTATTTCTTCTTAATTTTATTTCCCAGAAAGACTTGAAACTGTCTCAAGATGTTCCACAACACTGAGATGTCATTTTCTGGTTTTATTAGGTACAAAATAATATGATCTACAAATAAAGCCAACTTTTCTTAATTACCATACCAATTATATCCTTGAATTTTTGAATCCTTTATTTTCTTTGCCAGTAGCTCTATATATAAAGAAAATATCAAAGTGAAAAGATGACACCCCTGCCTGATTCCTCTGTTCAGACACAATTTTTCATAAAGGACCCTACCTGCTTTAATTTTTGCCTCTGATGCCTTATGTAACTTCCTAATTGCCCTTATTATTGTATCAAGGAATGCAAATGCTTCATTTGCCCTAGTCATAAAATCCCAGCTTACTCTGTGGAATGCCTTCTCTACACCAAGACCAACCAACAACAGAGGTGTTTTCTTACATTCATTGCTCTGTTAATGTTGTCAAATGCGTGCCTCCCCTCCACAAAAGAACATAGGTCCATATCTATCAATTTTAGTAATACCTTTGCCATTCTTTTACCTATTATAGACATGAAGACTTAATAATGGTATTTCAAAATTGAAATGAGGCTATATGAAGCCGAGTCCAAAGGATCTTTACCTTCTTTAGGTATTACCATCACCACAGGTTTATTTCAGGATGCTGGTGCTTCCCCTATTTTTAAGATACTGTTAAACCTTCCAGATCTGCATCATTTTCTTCCATCCTAGCTACCAAACTTCCACTGGAAGAACATCTATTCCTGGAGACTTTCCTGCACATTGATTGGACATCAGCATTTTTATGTAATCTCTTCGCTATTGTAACTGTTAATTGTTGAGCCTTATCTGCCTCTGACTTTGGCATACATAAGTCTTTCATAAATATTTCCATTTGTGTTCTTTCTTGATTTCCATATTTCTCTGCTTCAGACAACTTTTCGTAACATTTCCAAAGTATCTCTAATACCTGTAGGGATCTATGGTTATTTTTCTTGTTATAAGCTCCCTAAAGTTTGGCAACAACCCTTTCTACTTTCTGTTGGCTAAGTTATTGTGCAAAAAGGTTTTGCGCTCTATAGTTATTATCAAAAACAGTTGCTTAACAGCAATGTTTCTAAACGGATGCATATTATCCAGGTATTCCCTTATTTTCTCTTTAGCACTCTGCAGTTGCACCTCTGGCATAACTGAAAATACCTTAGCAAGTGAATACAATTACATACAGAAATTTAGAAGAGGCATTGGGCCGAAGGAGTACTGAAAGGCCCCTTCTACAAGAGAAAATTTGGTTATCCTTGCCTATCAAAAAAAAGCATTTAACTAGCAACCTCTAGAACCAGTCAGGAAGTCTGGATAGGTGATTGCATACTTTCATCATGGATATGTGGAGAAAGTTTATAGTACTGGGTGATCTGGCTGAGCTTCTTGATGCTCTTCTTTGGCCATAAACTTAGTATGAACCCATAAATAATAGGTGTGACCTATGAACCTATAAACTATAGGTGTGACATATGACCCTATAAATTATAGGTGTGATAGGGAGAGCAAGGCACATGATCAACTACACTCCTGCAGGGTAAACAAAATATTCTTTAGACCAGCTGTCAGAGGACAATTAGTTTCATCTAGCATGGTAGTTGTGGACTTATTATTCACCATCACCTGGCATAACAAACACCAAAGGTAGGCTTCCTCTACTTTTAGATTGTCTTTTTTTGTTTGTTTGGTTGGTTGGTTGTTTTTTCTTTTTTTTATGTGGGGTGGAATTTGAATTTGCTTTTAGTGCTAGTCTTACATTTTGTGTCACCAGAAACAGAAGCAGATGAAGAGAACATCAAGACTTATGTGTTTTAAAGGGTCTACTTCGAAAAAATGAAAGACCACATTACCTCCAAAGACGAAATGAATGAGACAACATCACCTAAACTTCACTTTCACAAATGACAGGAAAGTAGAAGGATTTCACAGGGTAAGTACCCAGGTGGCCAACAAGAGAAAATTGCCCTTTTCCCCACTGTAGTGTGATCCTGGAGTTGGTATGTTTAGTTAGGTGTGGGGGTGGGTTTGAGGTAGTGCAGTGTGTTTCATTGTTAGATGGTGACCAATCAGATGCTTACCATGTGAAACCCTTCGGCATGCCGGTCGTTCGTGAAAGTGAAGTTTTGGCAATGTTGTCTCATTCATTTCGTGTTCGATAATGTGGTCCTTCATTCTTTTGAAGTAGGCCCATTCTAAAAAGGCCTGTAAATGTCTTGCCTTGCAAGATAAAGTTTTCCAATACAATGTTCACAGCTGGTAATGTTGTGATCTTCACCTCATGCAAAATTTTAGATGATAATGGTTTGTGGGTATATGACACTGGCGGCAGCATTTGTTAGCAGGCTTCTCTTGCTGACATAATGAAAAAGAAAACACCTAAAATGTCAAATTCGCAATGTACTATTAAAACAAAGCAGTAAAGGATAGCTGTTGAAGAATTATGAATATTGACAGACACAAATACCTAGGACGAGATCAACAAACGTGTGAACCTAATGGATCAGCTAATTACTTCAAGCAACAAAAAATAACTAAGTAAGGTACATAATTGCTCTCATTTTATAGCTAAGCCCTCCTGATGACCATGGCATGCAACTTTAGCTCTGTGCCCCAAGGAATAGCCAACTGCTAAAAATATGAGGCCAACTGAACTCCAGTTTCAGCTGAATCTCAGTCATATCACGAGCCTGCAACAGTGATCTTTATGCTGAACATTAACAGCTATTATTCTGTGTAGCTTTATTTTAAAACAGTCCAGAAGCATATTTGAAGTGGAAAAAACAAATTCCTTAAATATTATCCCAATTTCTGTTGCAACTAATATTTCTTTTTTAATAATTCAGATTTTTGCAATTTTGTTTCCATAAGTGTGTGTGTGGTGTGTGTGTGTGTGTGTGTGTGTGTGTGTGTGTGTGTGTGTGTGTGTGTGTGTGTGTGTGTGTGTGTGTGTGTATTGCCTGTAACTACACACACACACACACACACACGCATGCATGCACGCATGCAAGCACACACACACACGCACACACACACACACACACACATATATATATATATATATATATATATATATATATATATATATATATAAAATATATATACATACAGAAAGAGACTGAGGTACACTATCAACATCTGGAAGTAAAACTTTCTTATACTAAGCTGTTTTACCAGTAATTGTTAATTTCCATGTACTAGCCATTAAAAGCAAGTCAATAATTTAATACTGCACTTTCTGACAATATACTTCAAGATCATGTAAGCAAAAGCAAATTAACTGATTATGTTCCTTCTTACAGGGATTTTGCTGGCAGATATCATTGAAAAATATTTTGTTTCACCAACCCTGTTTAGGGTGATCCGGTTAGCAAGGATTGGCAGGGTTCTCCGTCTTATCCGTGGAGCAAAAGGAATACGAACTCTACTTTTTGCACTGATGATGTCCTTACCAGCTTTGTTCAACATTGGTCTTCTGTTATTCCTTGTTATGTTCATTTACTCTATATTTGGAATGTCCAATTTTGCCTATGTAAAGAAGGAGTCAGGAATTGATGACATATTTAACTTTGAAACATTTGGGAATAGCATTATCTGTTTATTTCAAATCACCACATCTGCAGGATGGGATGGTCTTCTTAACCCCATTTTAAACAGTGGTCCTCCAGACTGTGATCCAGAAGCTGAAAATCCTGGTAGCAGTGTGAAAGGAGACTGCGGTAATCCATCAGTTGGCATCTGCTTCTTCTGCAGTTATATAATTATTTCATTTTTGATTGTTGTCAACATGTACATTGCCATAATTCTAGAGAACTTTAATGTGGCTACAGAAGAGAGTAGTGAGCCTCTTTGTGAGGATGACTTTGAGATGTTTTATGAAACATGGGAAAAGTATGATCCAGATGCTACCCAGTTTATTGAGTATATTAGACTCTCAGATTTTGTGGACACTTTGCAAGAACCTCTAAAGATAGCTAAGCCTAACAGAATCAAATTAGTCACAATGGACTTGCCTTTGGTAGTTGGTGATAAAATTCACTGCCTCGATATCTTATTTGCTTTAACTAAAGAGGTTCTTGGGGATTCTGGTGAGATGGATGCACTGAAAGAAAGCATGGAGGCAAAATTTATGGAAGCCAATCCATCCAAAGTATCATATCAGCCTATCACGACCACATTAAGAAGAAAGCAAGAAGAGGTGTGTGCTGCAATTATCCAGAGGGCTTACAGACGGCACTTGTTGAAGCGCTCTGTCAAGCAAGCTTCCTACATGTACCGGCATAACAAAGATGAGGATGACTGCAATGAGGAAGCCCCTGAAAAGGAAGGTCTTATTGCTGTTAAAATGAATGAAAATTATAGAAAGTCTGGTTTGGATTCCGAAAATGTTCCAGCCTTGGACTCAAAAAGTGCAGTGTCTCCTTCTCCAGATAAAGAGAAAGATCCAGATGCTAAACGCAAATTTCGGGAGTCAGTTGTATAATATTTTTTTAAATAAACTTCCATTCACTGTAGCTGCTAGCAGACTATAGCATTTTGTGTTACTAAGAGGTAAGGGAACTAGAAAATCCCACAGTAGAAGATCTTGCAACTTCCCATCTAAGTAACCCTGGGTGCTCTTGAAACAGCAGTAGAACTGGAAAACCTTGGTAATAACTGTGATGGGTGACACATGTAGGGATAGGCTGTTCTGTAACTGCATAAAGCAAGTTCTGTAACTGCATAAAAAAGTTTCCATATCTTTTGCAACCTTTCTTACAGAATTAATAAATTATTCAGTATTTTAATAGTACCTCATAAGTATACAAAAGTGTTTCAGGTATTGATATCTTCCAAAGTACTGCTCACAGTCAGTTTCACTTTTTGCTTCCAAACTGCCAATGGTGGTCTGCAGTAATAAGGTATCTGCGTGTGTATTACTCTATTTGACTAACATGAACCCACTTCTCAAATTTATTTAAGGGAAGAAAAGGACAACAACAAAAGCAACTGCCAAAAGCGTATGTCTTATCGGGCAAAATGAATTGAAAAAGTCTTAAATTAGATGACTTTTGACTGTCTGGGGTATTAAAAGTGCATTGAATATTGTTCACTGTATTTTTTACATGCAATAATAATGTCTTAAAGGCAATCATCTGTAACCAGGATTTAAAAATATATCTACCTTCTCAAAAGACTAAAGACTTTTCTTTTCTTTTTACACAGCAGCTAGTTTAGGTAGTGTGCCCAGTTCATAAATCAAATTAAACTAGCATTTTTGTTTTTTCATCTACACAGACCTACTCACATATAAAGGGTGACAGCTCATCGAAGTAATCTGATTTCTTAAAGAAATGTTTCAAATAAGGAAGAAATTGAAACTTTTACTCAATTAGTCTTCACTGCTGCTGCCAACATATTCAGTACATTCAGTTTGTTGCTATAGAACACGGACCTGGGAAGACCTACTGATGTTCCCAGACCAAAACTAGGTATGCAATTAATACTACAGTGGCCTACTTGTACTGACGTTGTCAGCTTATGAATGGGTTTTGAGCTAATAATCATATTGGCCTGCACTCTTTGTCTTACTCCACTAAGGGACAGGAATATTGTAGGCTTTGGCGTGCAGAATGATTTTGTTGTGATGACACTTGCAAGAGTAATGTCATGAAGTCTTATGCCCTCTGATCAACCACAACATGGCGTACTACAGCTCAGAAGCACCTGCGAGTTTGTAAACAGTCTGATGTGGGCTATGGAATAATAATCTGTAATGTCTCCTGTATCACTATCTCATGGTAGTGAGCAATGGAGTTTGCGGCTTTCTAAATATTTAATTCTGCAGACTGTCAAAGAGGAATTTCTCTATAATGGTATGCTAATGCAGCCATGATAGGGTAGTCTTTTGCAGGACACACATACTTACACGTTACTGGAAAACTAAAGCAATTTAGAGGATCAGTAATTTACATTTTGGCTAGTCTTAGGGACAACAAAGGAAATAAGAGATACCAGCAAATATCAGGTAGACACAAGGAAGATATGCAGTTTCTTCACAGAAAGCACCCCAGCTGAATACTAGAATACAACACCAAGCTGTGAGCCAGCATTACTGACCACTGCACCACTCTGCTGTCTCTCCTTACACTTATACTCAAGAAATATAATGCAGGAATTGGTAAGGGATTATGCATATTAGTAACAGGTAAGATACAGTGAGGTCTGGGCTACTGGGACATCCACCCACAACCTATGTGTATTGTCATGAGGCATACTGAGAGACTCAGCAACATAAGAAGTCATGAAATGTCAGTCATGTTTTATAACCCACACCATGGAATACCAAATCAATTATAATACACTTGTACTGAAAACCTGCTAACTACTTATTTGATATTCAGTGTCTTCAAGATGTGACCTCTTGTAGGATCTAGCAAGTATATGAGATGTATTTTGGTCTTTCCAATTACAGGACTTCAAAAACCCTGTTTTACAGTTTTATATATACATATAAGTATGAATACATATAAATATTCAAATTTATAAGAACAAATTTATAAATTATAACATAATACAAAAAGGTGATGCTGAATTAAAATAGGGCTGGAAGTCTGAAATAACCACTGGAAGTCTGAAAGAAGTAAATGATTAAAGCAAACCCCTGAAACATTTTGTAGCTCTAAAGCCAGGGGGGACACTGGTTACAAAACTGCATGAAAGCTGGATTAACACATTAATGAAATAACTAAAGTGTCACTTTTTCTTTTTGTGTGTGCAAAACTACAGGTGAATAATGACTGAGTACCCTCTTCTTCAGTAGAACAACTGTAATTTCCATACATTCATCCTTGGGTGCATACCCAGGGCAACAAAGTCCATTAGTCTTATTTAAGTGTGAAATGCTGAGCCAAAGAGCTTCAGCTACAATTTTTGAAGTATTTATTGGGTAATGATACTCCCAACTCTCATTTATAGACCTGCATGAATGAAATTCAACCTGCTTTTACTCATGCAGAGTTAATGTGGTACCAAAGACGCAATCCTCAATTTATCGGACTGAATGTAAGGTTGCAGATACAGTGAATAATCTTCTTAAATGGGTATAATACTGAAGATAATAACTTTATCGCCCCATTTACAGGTTTACAAGAAATATATGTAACATTTCCTTTCGAAGAAGCCAAGTTGTATAACAATGCTAATAATACTTGCCTTGGGGCATGAGGGCAATAGAAGAATCCACACCCTTTTCTTAATGGATACATAAAAATTAAAAGCTGTACACTCTACTTTATGTGTGTATGTATGTTTATGTGTAAAAGCTAGAAAGTGCATCATTATTTATTGCCTAATTTATTGTGTGGGCACTAATTTTTAAACTGGGCACAGTCTGTCAGAACTATTATGTTTACATTTTTTTTTGAAGTGTAGCACAGACTTCCAGTGCGGGGAGCCCACGAGGTCATCAAATTTGCTTGTAAATATTTGTTTTTTGTCAGCACTGAAGCCATGTTTTATGAATTCTTTCATTTGTTAATTTTAAGCAATCAACACTTTGTAAATTTGTTTAAATAAACATCACAAATTGAATTTATGACTACATTTTTATTTATTCTTTGGAGTAAGCTCCATAAAGAAATGTTTTCTTTCATCTACTAAAAATTTTGAATGGTCATACTCCCCCATTTCTTATTTTCTAGACTTAAGCCATATTTCAACCCCTCACATGAAGTGACCACCCAGCTTCCTACTGCAGCCCATACAATTCTCCCATCCCACTTCAGAAATATTTCTGGGCAACTTGTGACAGGATGTGGTGGCAAGACCCCCCCCCCCCCATCAATGCACACAATATTTGGTCATGTAGTCTTTGGTTATAGAACAATATTAGATCTTTGGAGGGCATTCTGTCAAGTTGAACCATCATCTTAGTTCTGGACTTCCACTCCCTCTAAATATACCACTGATCACATGTGCAAGTGCATATAATGATGTTTGTACACTCCTGGCCATAGACTCTGCTAATGCATTTGTAAATTTCTTACATTTTGTGTTTGCAGAAACTATACCCCCATCTCTCCTAGGAAATGTCAAAACTGTAAGCATATTTACCTTTGTATACCTTAGAAGAAAAGGCAATAATAATAGCTCTAAGTCATGTCCTTCCCTTTCCCTTCTGTGTTTTAGTCCATCCATCATCTGATTATGTAAGTCTACTGTGGATAATTTTGATGAGTTGGGAAGTGGTGATGGAGCTGATATAACTTGTCACACCTGCTACACTTTTCTGATTATTCAGAAGTCTAGCCATAGTGCCACATAGGCACAAATGACTTTGTTCCATACTTGTATCGTGGGCCATTCAAGTAAAGGGACTTATCGATGCCACTGTACTGGATTACAGGTTCTGATCCTAAATAAGGCTTCTGAGGAGCTTGTATCCAGAAACCTTTGGTCTAAACTTGTTTCTGATCACCAAATGGTCCTGTTAGCTTTTAAGCAGAGAATCTTGACAGCTGTTGAGTTAGTTGGCTCATTAAATGTCTATTTTTTTATTTTCATCAGTTAAAAATGACGGCATGATTCCTTGTAGTTCAGTGTTGTTCATTCAGAGTGATATGTAACACTGATACAACCTGACTCTGAATAGCCAGCAGTAGGTAGAAAATAAATTTAACTTTTTGAGACACTCATCATATGAGACAGTTCTATAGCCCCGGCTTTTCTTTGTGTAAAATCTCTGGATGTATTCAAGTCTAACTGTTGATATCAATACTTACAAAGACTTGCAATGTACTGTTTAACTGGCTGAAGCACTGACATGAAAAGTGGTACTACAACTCTAGCACCTCTTCTGGTAAAGCACATATGCATAATATCACTGACATTTCCTCTAAAGTCAGATGAATTGCCATTGACGGTACATAGACCTTTATATAATACTAATTGTTGTAAAATTCAATTATTTATTGCATATTGATGTTATTTGTTGTTAAGAACAAAAGGTACTCGTTACACAACTTTTCTTATAGTTAAACTTTAATCCATTTGTAGATGCCAATTTATGCAAAAAAATCTAAAAAAAAATTGGAAGTCATATTGTCATTGATAGGTCTAAGTTGTTTCTCCTTTTCGCCTGCAGCCTTCCTTAATCTTCCAGCCATTCCCCTGTTTGGCATGCCCTCATAGGCCCCAAATAAGCCCCAAATAACTCAGTTTTTGACTGACAGTCTGTTTGGAAATAGTTCTAGTGTCAGCTTGACCCTCCAACTTTTCAAAGAATTGGCCCTATGGTGTTCATTAGTAATGTGTAGGGAGTAAGGGATCAGGGGACACAGGACACCGTCCCACCAGACACCACATATGTGGTAGCCAGCCTCACTGCAGGCTAGCATCAGATGTTCAGCTAGGCAGGAAGGAAGGTGTGGTTTGAGGATACACCCATCCAGGGTCCTTAGAGTTTCCAGCCATATGGCCCTCCCAAATGTCCATACTGGCATCTGCCTTACTATAAGCTCAAGCTTCCAATAGAGCTCAGCAAGATCTGCACTGAGCATGTTCCCTCCTCCTCAGGACAGGTAGCCCTACCCTCCCTGGCTGTGCCATTAAATACCTAACCTCAGGTTGCCTGGGCCATAGTCAGGGCTTTATCTGTGTATGTCACCGACACAGGCTTAATAACAGATCCAAGACTGCAGTCATTGGCAAACTTGAAGCATCATATTTTAGCACTCATCATGCTCTGCTTAAATAGACTAAACAAAAAGAAGCTAAAAACAGACCCATGAAAGACTCTAAGATGATGTGCCCAGCCTCAAACATGCTTTGATTTAATTTAAGCTAATGTGATCAGTTTGAGAACCATTGTGACTGATCAGCTGGTTAAAACCAATACTTTTTAGACTATCAAGAATATCCTGTTGTGGTAAAAGGTCTAAATAGATAACATCAACTGGAAGACTCTCAAATGTAGCATCCCTTATATTAGAATAGAACTGGTTAAGGTTACTGAGACAGATTCTAAAATATTCTAAAAAAACTCAAGGCTGACATGATTTTTAAAAGAATGTGCTCAAAGTATTTGCCAATAAACATCATTAAATGTATTAGTCATTAAGTGGATAGCAAGGATCTGTCTCCTTCTTGTGAATCAAATCAATACAGGCCATTTTCCAATAGCACTTTTCTAAGGTGTGATGGAAGAGAAACATCGGGACTGGTTGAATATTTTCAGAGATTATATATGGAAATACACCCAAAATATTATCAGGCCCTGAACAACTTCACTTAACTTTGATAATATTATTTTCCTAATTTGTGGCCATGCAGAAATAACAAATTCCTTTGTCTCAAGGTCTTTACTTGTAGTAGTGATATAGCAAATTTGCCAGTCTTGATGTAAATACTTATTTTACTTATATAAGTGTAGGTTACAGTTCTGTTGTAATGAATCCAGTTTTGCTCATAGACTGTTTTTTCTCTGAAGAAGAATAGAATTTAAGCTGTAGTCCAATGACTTTCACTAACAAAGTGATGTTCATCCTTGATGGGGACTGATACCACTTTGATCTCAGCTCAAGTGGAATTGAAATGATGACTTGGCTTAATCTTTTCAATCCTCCAAAACAAAAACATACATCATCTAGAACTGTAAACTCCACTAGCAGCATTCACTGAAATAGTGAAAAAAATCCTTGGCAAAATGTAAGAGCATTTTATCAATTAAAAAAATCACCATCCACATAATGCAGTGTCCTACCACACCATGACACACTTTTGTAAACACACTTCTGTCTCCCAATGTCAACAGTCTTACTAATAACACATTAATGGATGAGGAATCACAAATTCACACTTGGGGTAGTGCCTATGCCCCTTATGGACAGGGGCAGTTGTAAGATACTCAAGGCATAGGCACAAATCCATGCCATTCTCTTGGCCCTAGAGGCCATATACTGGGTAAAATCAGGTGATATTGGCTAGACTTGTGAGGGCTCTTAATATGTTAGCTTAGTAATCTCCAATGAACCTAGAACCTATCAGTGAGCAATCTTAACAGTGCCACACCAGGAAATCTTTTATAAACTGCAAATATATTCATCTAATAATTAAGAATAAAATTTCTGTCTCCACTCATTCACTGCAGCAATCAAGCCAACAACACTGAGAACACTTTAAAATAACAAAGAAGGTACCCATCTCTTAACAGTCAACCATTTCAAAAGTGACACAGCTAGCTGCCCATTTTGGCATTGCCAAGTGCTCAAAAATAAAGAAAAAATACTTAATTCTCCTACCTTAAAGAAAACTGTTGTGCCACTTTCCAACTCTTCCATTGTGCACCCACTATCCCACAACTATCCCCTTGCCAGTACCTGAAAAAAGCAATGGCAAAACAATGCACCATTGCAGACAAGTTTATTGTGAACAACAAGTTAAGAGCTTTTGTCCAGTTCATTGAGATTTCATCAGAACTTGAAACCCAACTCACTGCAAATGTTTTTTTAAAAGGTTAATAAAAAATCACATGATTGTATCAACCAATCATTGCTACTTGAATATATAAAACGTGTTCCAATAATTCTACAACATCAAATCCAAAAATGTATTAAACAAATACTTACAAACTAGAAAAATGTTATTGACTTACACAAATCATTAAAAAAAAAATATATATATATATATATATATATATATATATATATATATATATATATATATAAGAACAGAAGTATAACTCACAGCCTCACTGCTTTAACTCTATGCACACTATTAATTCATACCATCTCATTAAGACTGGGGATCTTACTGGTATTTACCTAATTTGCCTCCTCAGTTCCCTTAGCTTCAATGTAGTTTTCCCAATCCCCACCCCAAATATTCAGAGACCTTTTTTAAAATAAAGAATAAAAGTTTGTTGAAGGACTGACAGGATTCAGCATGTTCCGCTAAGGCATTTGTAGACCTCTTATGCCTAATGTCGCCCAAGTGTTCCAGAATTTATTTATTGATATTTGTTGACCGGGAAAGTCCACTGGGCTTGAGAAGGGTCTATAGTAGAACACCAAAACCTCACTTACGTGACTCCCTAAATGTTGACACATAAACAGCGAACTGCTAGAAATCCTAAAGAGCGAAATTTGAAATATCAAAATGACATAGGTGGCCAACTCCACTGCCCGCTATGTACTACCTACCCAAACAAAATAAATAATCCACACTTCCCCATATCTACACTTCACCCATATATCCCATATCCTAATCAAACATACATTACACACAAATGTATCTAAATATAAACAAACAACACCCAAGTACAGGAAAAGTGTAATTTACGAATCTATACAGCTACACAACTATATTACTATATATGCACTTCACTTAACCCTACTTCTAACCCTAAAGAGTATGTTGAATGTATTACTATATATGCACTTACCTTAACCTGCACCCTAACCATAAGTTCAGTAACTATTGCACATTTACATTAGGGAGCTATACCAGGTAAGGGACAACTATGGCATTTCGATATTTTGAATTTCGTGCTTCAGGACGTTTGGTGTTCTTGCGGTTCGCTGTTTATGTGTTGGCATTTAAGGATTCGCATAAGTGAGGTTTCAGTGTCCTAATATAGACCCCTTGAGACCCATTTTCAGTGGAGGCCCGGGGAGAAAAGCTCCAAGTTACATGAAAATCATTACATGAATTTGTAATGAAACAAAATTATAATTATGAAGCAAGTGAAATAATACAGAAAACTATCTAAACAGCAAATATGTTGTAAAAAAGGCACAATACAGTAACAATGGAACATTAGCACGAAGGAAAATTATACAGTTAGAAATATTTAACAATACAGCTCAATTTTTTTTGGGGGGTAGGAAAAGGGAAGGATAGAATTAGAGAGTTAAACTTAAAGGTAAGAGAGATCTAGTTAGAATCTTAAAGTGAGGTAGTGGGAATAAGTAGATTATAGGTGGCATATATTTTATGGTAGTATTAAAAGTAGAAAGTGACAGAAAAGAGAAAATGTATTAAGATGGTTGTATTGATGTGTGGACTATGATACTAAAGATTAGGGATAACTCATATGGTGTAACAATATGACATATATAAAAGTATATTTGCTATGTGAAACAGTTTTGCTAGATTTAAGGAGGCTGTGGATATGTGTTGCATGCTCATCTGGGGTTATCAGTGAGATGTTGTTTTAGTTTCCTTTTAAAGGACATTATGTTGTTTAATTCTGTAACAGATGATGGGAGAGTGTTCCACAGCTTAGTTATGGAATGGGAATAGAGGCACCTACCTGCTCTTTTACTAGATTTTGATACTTTAAGTAGGTGTTTGTTGTTAGAGAGTAGATATTTGGATGGGACATAAGGTTCAATGTTATTTTTCAGGGAAGGGCAACTCTCAGGTTTATAAATGAGTTTATGGGCAAAGGTAAGTTGTGTGTAATGTAGGTAATGTCCAAATTCTAGCCAGTTTAGTTCTTAGTGGCCTGGCAATAGTGGGTGCAATTTGGTTGGGCTAATGCAAATTTTGCAGTCTTATAATAACAGGACTGTAGTTTGTGTTGCAAAGAGTTGTGGAGATTGCTTAAGATAGGAGACCCTTATAGTAAGGTTGGAAGGAGAAGACTTTTTGAAAGTTTTATTCGGATGGATTTGTCTAAGTATTGTTTCTTTCTGTAAAGTTTGCCTAATTTGAAGTGAGTCTTTTTTATTGCATTATTAATATGTAAGTCAAAGCTAAGTTTGCTGTCAATAGTAATTCCTAGCAGTTTGGCCTGATTTACTAACTCTGTTGCGGTTTTGTTTATGGAGAATATAGTAAAGTCTTTAGGAACAGGTTTAGATGCAAAGATGAGTAGTTTAGATTTATTAGGGTTAAGTAATAGCTGTGATTGGTTTAGCCAGAGTTCTATGGATGTAAAGGCCTTTTGTGTTAACTTTAGGAGGTCAGAAGAGAAGTTATTGGAGGTACAGATAATGGTTGAATTGTCTGCATATTGTATGATAGTACAGTCAGTGGGAACTTTATTTAGGTCATTTATAAAAATGTTGAATAGTAGGGGTCCCAAGACTGACCCCTAGTGCACTCCTATGTTATGTGGTAGAAAGCTAGAGAGGTTATTTAGCCAATTTACAGATTGTTGTTGGTTATCCAAGTAACTAGTGAACCAGGTTAGGGTGGCATCAGAGCATCCTAGTGAGTGGAGTTGCTGGATAAGTTTGATGTAGGAGACTGTGACAAATGCTTTTGAGAGATCCAGTAACAGGACTGATGTAAGTAGGCTACTATCTAGGGTGTTATAGATGAAATTTGTGAAGGATACTAGGACAGTAATGGTACCGTGGGATGGTCGAAAACCATGTTGTGAAGGGAATAGTAGGTTGTTGCTGGTTAGATATTCAACCAGTTGTTTGTGGATGCATTTTTCCATTATTTTAGATAGAGGGGCCAGTATGGAAATGGGTCTAAAATTAGATAGGTCATGAGGGTTTCCATTTTTATGAAGTGGGGTGATTATTGATTTTTTCTTTAATTAAACTTTCTTTACGTTTTACCTGTATAAACACTGTCACATAAAAGAAGGTGGTGATGTACCAGACCCCCTTCATGTGACAATCGTAACAACCTTGACAATAAATATTACTTTCAGTAGTATACACAAAACTAAAATAATTGATATATTTGCATGCTTTACACCTTTCACATTTAACTACCTTGCCATCCATTTTAACAAGTATATTCATACTCTCTAAAGTTTGTTTCACATTTAAATTCTTTTTATACATAAACATCGCTTCATTGCCCAGAATATTTTTAATTTCATACTTGAAAGCAAAACTCCAATATTTCTTAATATCCTTCACAGCAGATGACTCCATCCTGTAAAAAATACCATAGAATTCACTCTGTCATTACCACACTGTTCTCTCCCTACTAACGCCTCATAAATGAGATTTGTCTGTCACTCTCATTATGGGCTGGTACTTACTGTTTCTTCCAGACAAGGGCTTATGCCCAATTTCATCCAACATCTCATTTGGGTATTGTCTCTTCAACAACATGTTCATTAAATCATTTAACTCTGAATCAGATCTGTTGTCTCAGGATCTAAGTCATGAAATCCTAACCATTTGGTCTTTAACCAGGCCTCTTTTTTGAAAATAAAGTTGGCAACTATTAAAATGTAAATAATCATTGCTGAATGTAAGTCTGCTATAACTGGAAGAACTGAAACAAATATTTTTCACATCTTTAGAAATCAGGAGAGCCAAAAAAATGAATACTCACTGTGATGTCCCCACTCTGGGCCACTAATCAAGGAGCCTGAATCCTCACCACTGGCACTGGAGAGGGACGTTCACTTGGAACAAAAATGGATACACCCAGTATTTCCAGATGCAGCTCTCTGCATCAAATACAATTATCCTTAAGAGCACACAGGGACCACACTCAGTTCAAGGTCTGGGTTTCCCCCTCTGTCCAATCCCGAATAAGACTCCCCAATGGCACAGCTCTACGGTTGAATCCTTAGCCAAGTGTCCAAGCCAAGTCCTCCAGCATTCTCTCTGTGAAACCAGTGCTTTGTATCCCTGCTCCAAGTAGCTGACATACACAGACACACACTTTGAGATTTGATTTTCACACACATACACACACATAAACACCTGGGAAAGGCTGGCACAGATTTGCTAGTTATGCCCCCTTCTTCCCAGATTATAAGGGAGTTAGACTGCCACCTGCCTCCTCAAAGCCAGCTACTCAGGCTCTTACAAGGGTACCCAATGCTGCTGAAGTGCTACTGAAGTGAAGTTAACAATTAAAACAAATGGTAATGTTGACCAAACAGCAAGGCTTTAAGGAGTGGCCACAGTTGTCACCAAATATATATAAGTACTCTCAGAGATTAAAATACTCTCTTAAAGACCAGCCACAATAAAAAGTTTAAATATATTTAATAACAAATAAGAAAATAACATGAAAATAATAAATATCTGTTTATAATAAACACCAGAGTTTCAATCACAGAAAATATTAAAAATAACACAAGTCGACAGGTTACTTAATTAATCTCACTATATTTTCCTGACTGATCTAAACAAATATTATTCCCTGGATACTTACTAGAGCAAGGCAAGATGAAGTAGGTAAAATATCCTTCTTTGTTAGGTTTCAAGAACACAGTGCCTTGAGACTTCAGTCTCAACTAGTATTAAACATTATTTTTAGCAATGGATGACAGAATGACATCCCATACATCTGGTAATCTGACTTCTGGTTCTCGTGCTTCCCCCGTTGGCTAGAAGCTGTCAGGATTTAGCATATAGGTGTCAATAATACACACACATACACACACACACACACACACACACACACACACACACACACACACACACACACACACACACACACACACACAGCATTGCTAAGATCTGCTGCAGCTCTTGGAAGTCATAAAACAATTTCAAACCTCCACCCTTCCAGAGCAGACGTTTTGTCTCTGGCTGCATTGAGAAATGTAAGATACAATTTTTATGGCATAAGTCAGGTAATTTAATTTCAAACCATTTTCAAAGTTTGAGATTAACTTCTTCACTTCCAGCATCTTCTATTAAAACATATATATTTAGGCAGTTAAAATAAGACATGTATATTTCTTTTTCTGTCCAGCAGGGCACACTGTTGGTACATTTTTAATACAAGCAGTTTTACAAATACATTTTTCAACACAAGCATCTGTACAAATCAGTTTGATATAAGAATGACATATAATTATTTACAAAATTCAAGCTAGCTGTGCTGGCGTATGTTACACATCCACTGCCTTACTTCTCCTGGCATTGCTGGCAATACCTCACATCATCACACTCACAAAATCATAATAGAAAACAAATATTAAAAAGCTTGTTGTACCATTCAGATATTCATCAAAAAAATTTTAGTTCCTCCACCCCCAGGTCCAAATGAAAAAATATTGTTCAAAAAGGGAGTATACAGTTTAACACAATTCATAAATTTCATCTTGAACATCATGTTAAGTTCCCAATGCCATAAAACAATGTTTATAAAAATCTGTGCTGCCACACCCCATGGCCACTCCTGAATATTTTTTGTAATACTCGCCCTCAAAGTAAAATAAATATTTTATAAAACAATATCCATACACTCATATATCAAAGTTATTTCACTTGGGGATAAAGAAGTGAAGGTAGAAATGGCTTCATAAAACCAAACTAATCCTAATTCCTGTAGGATAACTGTAAAGAGATTTTTAATATCCAAAGGAACTAAAATACCTGGTATTTATGTCTCTAATGGACACAGACAGCTTGTAAATGGTTCATCTCCCAGACCTCTGCTTGTAAATGTTTCACCTGCCAAGCCTCTGCTTACACCTACACTTGACAGAGATTTGAGATGCATGGCTCGGTTTAAAATGGCCCTTATGGTCATTAGCCTAGTAAACACCTATGAACCCATAAGTTCCATGTCTGATAACTAGCATAGAAAGTGCCATGCTTCCTTCAAAATATAAGTTTTGTCATAAAAAAAAAAGTTTACAAAAATGGTTAAGGAATCAGTCTTCAATCCATTGGAAGCCACAATGGCAGAAACTAACCAAGTATGTGAGATATGTACATACATGACTTCCTTGGAAGCAAAAATCTCACTTACAAAGAAGATTGTCAAGAACACACACAATACACCCTTCACACATATTTCTTACCACTCACATAGACTTTCACATGCTGAGGTACTTGAAAGAAAAGTTTCCAAACCTCAAAGACGTATTACGCAATCAAACTGCAATACCTTCCCAGGGTGATCAGTAAAGCACATATCAGAAGCAACACCTAACACCACACATAAGCCTACACCCAATGATCCCCCGAAGAACAGAGCCCATAAGGTAAGCAAACACTTTACCTCATACTTTTGTCTTAGGGGATTCTGTTGTACGATGCATAGATACTTTCACCAGGTTAGACAAGAAGAAGATAAAGGTTAGTTGCCTATCTGTAGCTAGGATCCAGAATGTCACACATGCACTCAAGTCACTGCACCACAGGTGCCAATATGATTCTATCATAGTCCATCTGCATGTAAATGACCTGAGGCATATCTCACTGGACTATATGAAAAGAGACATTATGGATCTCTTTGAATATGTGTCACAGATAGGTATATGCCTTGAATAGACCAGCTTTCAACCTTTACTAAGGATGATGCCACAGTATGAACAGAAACGTTTTGATTTTAATAATTGGCTTAGTTTCTGGTATCATTCAATGGGAATCCAATATCTGTCAGCTTGGGAGGATATGGTTAACAGACCACTTTGCTTTCCCAAGGATGGTTTGCACCTGTCTCCCTCTGGGATATCAGATATTGGCTAATCCTTTGTCTATCCCCTTTACTGCCTTTTCAGGCAATGTCAAAATGACAAAACTACCAATATAGCAAAAAAAAAAAAAAAACTCAAAGCAACCTTAACGTGTTACTGCTCAATGTTAGCAGCCTAAACATGAAACTCCACACCCTAAAAGCTTTCCTCACCCTGGAGAATGCAGACATCTGTGCTGTTACCAAGACAGTGGCTTCCAGACATTTAGACCAACAGGAGCACAGATAGCGGCTAAACATGGAGGTGTCTCAATCTACATTAGCAGCAAATACAACTCTGAGTTGGTTAAACAGGATGATGCCCTTAAGTTCGAGTCTATATTAAATTACCAAAGAGGCATTATAGCGAATGCCTCTTCATCAACACGAAAAGAGCAAACCGCAAATTATGCGAACTGCCAAATCATTGATTTCTTTCATAGAGAAAAAAAATCACTGATCCGGCCAGAAATTAAATATTACTAAAAACAGCTCAAAGTGAGGTGCTACAGCACCCACACCCCCTAATTAAATATACCAACTCTGAGATCGCACCATGGGGAAAGGGGCAAATATATGCTAATGGTCAAGCGATTTTTTCCCTAGGAAAAAAATCGTTGATTTGGCCATTCGTGTAACTCGTGGCTCACTCTTTGTGTCGATGAAGAGGCATTTATTGTAATGTCTCTTTGATAGTCTGATATAGATCCCTTAAGTTCTTTCACATCCAAGTCTCTATAGACACTGTTTCCTATCATGTCCTGGCCAGCTACAGGTTGCCCTCTATGACGCATGAAACTCCCAACTCTTAGCTAGACCTACTAAGGGCACTCACCATCGACCAAGCACCCTGTTCAAGGCAAACTTTAACTACTCTTCTATAGACTGGGAAATTACACTGCCACTAACTCACAGGCACAACATATCATGGACTTTAACACAAACACCTTGGACCAGATAGTGCACTCTACAGCCACAGAATCAAACATATTGAACCTAGTACTCACCAACATGGGAAAGTGCTGCACCCCTGACTCTTTTTCATGTCCTCATTGATGAAGTCATACCACAAATCTGTCTCTCTTAAAATAAAAATCAACCTGGAAAACCCAAACTAAACCTGCAACAATTAGGACAATTAGGAACTACTGTAAAGCAAACTACACCCTATTAAGTGACAATTAGTCAAAATTCACAGCTCCCCCAAACCCCGGGAACACAGCTACATATGCAGAATTATTTACAGAAAGCCTGCACAAACATGTAGTTGGCAGCATTGTGGTTGCTGTACCCAACAGAAGTAAGTCAAGATCTAACACCAAAAACAAACCCCACTGATGGAATCCTTACTTTCACAGAGTATATAACACAAGAAAACAATGTCATGGACAAGATCAGGAAGAGCATCTATCATAGAGACAAGAGCTCCCTGATTCAACTAAACCAGAAACTAAGAGGCCTAAGAAAGTCCAACAAGGTGAATTATGACAACAGGATAGCCTCCCCAACTAAGGACAATCATAAAGCCTTCTTCAGCTATGTCAGAAACCTTAAGGGAAATACGCAGAACTGTTGGTAACTGGCACAGCCTTCACTGACCAGGGTGACATAAATCTACTGGCTGATAAATTTAGCTCCAAATTCAGCCCCACTACCCTCTGTGAAATCTCCTCTAGCATATTCCCCCCAACTATCAACAGGAAACAGGCCCTGGAGGCACTCACTAAGGCCAAAAGTATTGCTTCACTGGGCACCAGCAATATCACCAGTTCCCTACTAAATAGCCTAAAACATGACCTGGTAGGACCATTTGAGCCTGAAAACAGGTTATGTGTCAGGTGAATAGGAGGCCACAAATGTTATCCCTCTTCATAAGGGTGGACCATCAACTGACTGCCAGAACTACAGACTATCAGTCTGACAAGTCTGGTTTGCAAAGCCATGGAATGAATTACGACTGAAAAGATCAACAGGTTTTTGGCAACCTACAGACACTGGACCCATCCCAGCTTGGCTTTGTTAATGGAAGGTCTTGCTACTTAACCTGGTAGATGGCTTCAAGAGGGTCTCCATGGCTATGGATGAGGGGAAAATGGTGCATACCATCTAACTTGATCTGGCCAATGCATTCAATACAATTCCCTACATAACTCACTGCATTGTCACCTGGCTCACAGATAGCATCCAAAAAGTCAGGATCAGTGAGACCACCACCACCAAGAAACCAATTATTAGAGGCATACCCCAGGGGTCTGTGTTGGGTCCTCTCCTGTTTGGCATCTACCTCTCAGAAGTCAAGACTAATATCAAAGGCCTCCGGCTCACCAAGTTTATAGACGATTGTAAATTGGGAGCTATTATAGATGCCCCAATGATATCAACATCCTACATGAAGGTTTAACACAAACAAATGATTAGTGTGAAAGCTATGGATTAAAACTCCATGCAAAGAAATGCATTATAGTGCACTGTGAGAATTCGTCCACCTAAGCCAATTACTTCATCAAGCTGACTCGATACTTAGGGATCTGGAAACATATGTAGACAGTAATCTGGCATTTGACCAACACATAGACAAGACAGTAAGAAAATGATTATGTATCACCCAACTCATAAGCAAGGGTATGGCATCCAAGTCCAAGGTATTAGTACCACTCTTCCCAGCCCATAACACACCCGTCACTGAGTACAATCTCCCCTTTGGCAAGTACATGACCAGGCACTTGCAGCCATTGGAATGCCCTCAAAGGTTCTTCACAAGGAAAATCCAGGGTATGAATGCCCTGTCCTACACAGATTGTCTTAAGTTTCTCTCTCTGTGCTCACTCTCCAGCAGGTTACTGAGAGTCAATCTACTCCTGCCATATAAGGAATCCTCAGATCCAGTTCGCAATCTACTCCTGCCATATAAGGAATCCTCAGATCCAGCTCGCAATCTACTCCCGCCATATAAGGAATCCTCAGATCCAGCTCGCAATCTACTCCTGCCATATAAGGAATCCTCAGATCCAGCTCGCAATCTACTCCTGCCATATAAGGAATCCTCAGATCCAGCTCACAATCTACTCCTGCCATATAAGGAATCCTCTGATCCAGCTCTGATGGATCTCTTGCATATCTGCAAGATAAAAAAACAACAGAAACACTAGATCCAAGGATCTGAACATAGTCTGCAACATAAATAGAACCTGCTGGAGGCACTGTTGTGTGTCTTGATGGATCCCCGTGCTATGGAATCTACATGAAACAGAATTCATCCCTGAGCCTATTCAAAAGTAGCCGTGATCATTGTATAGGAAATCACAAATTCACCCTGGGTTTTGAATAAGCAATAAATATTTAATTCCTCAAAAATATTTCATAAATATTTCCATTAGTTAACATCATATATGTTCTACTGCAATAATCAGTAGTGTCCATAATAAACACCCTTCCCCCTTTGACAGGCTTCATTACCTTTAAATTTCTGTTAGCCATTAATTTCTTTAGCAACATCTTTTCTTTCAGCCTTAAACTGTAAAACTTCTTTCCATACTCAATAGCAAGTTTTCTGAACATGCCCTTACAGAGAGATTGATATAACAGTAAACCTTGTTTAAGTGGTTGGTTAAATACACTTTTTCTTTTCAGGGTGCGTATTGCTGTTTCCCCGAAAGTATTACTACTGCTGTCTTTAAACATCATTTGAAACTTGAATTTCCTAGTACACATTTTAAAATCGATGATAAGTCATGTAGTATTAACATGCTGGGCTGGTACAACATTAAAAACTTTGCTCCAGTAAATTAAAATATGTGCCAGTCACAGTCATATTCATGTAATGTGAAAACATCTTCTTGAAACACAAATATGTTCTAAATTGTTGACCCTTGTACCTTCCATCTCCTGCTAGAAATTGGAGCTACAAATTAATTTTTTTATCCGATAAATCTGCTGTACTGGCCAAAAAGTCAGAATCAACAAAACTAAAAAAAAATAAACATTCAGTTTGATACCTTCTTCAAACATGGGCTGAAAAAATATAGTTCTGTCTCCGCTGTTTGTTCCTCATTCGACCCTATGGATATCTTGTAGCACAGTGTGACACTGTGCATGTGTGTGTGTGCTGGTACTGTTGTTCCTCTGATTGGCTATTCTTACCGATCTCTTCAATGGTGGACAATCCGAAAACAGTGTCCCCTGATTTTGAACTTCCTCACTGAACAAAGTAGATTTACCACCTTCATGTTTGGAGTTGTTGAAAAAGTTAACTTGATTATTGCCCCTTGATTCACGAGTGGCATCAGAGTTAAGATAACTGTTTAAAATCAGTGTTGACTACACCTTGCAATTTTTATAGTCCTTTTCATATCTTTTTAATTTGTTTTCTTTTCTGTTTCTGGCTGTTGTCAACTGTTTATCCAACCTTGCATATAACAAATCGTATTGCACCTACATGACTTCAAATAAAAGAGCGTTGGACAAAGTCTCAGTTCTGTCCATAATATCTGTTTTGAAGTGAGACATTTGCTAGTCTGTCAAACATAATGATCTCTATAAGCTTTAAACCAGTACTATCAAACAATCTAGCGTGTTCGTTGTGCATAATAGAAGTGAGTAATGCATCATTAGGATACTTCCAAATTCTCAGCACTTTTGGAACTTGCTGGACTGATAAACAATTTTCAAAATAGCTGCAAACTTTTATACTTAGATAATTTATTTTCTAATGTCCTCATTTGCTGCTGGAAATTACCTCACAGAGTAGATTCACCAATAGAAATGGAGGTAATCTTGTTTGACCACTCAGTTGTATCAAGCCTACAGATAGACCAGTTGTTTCCTCATCATTCCTGTCTGTACCGTTTGACTTACACCATATATACAGTCACACTCAATGGAGCCAGGACTGTTATCATACAGTACTCCATTGTAAGACATACTGATGCCCCCTAACCAAGCTGAACAAGGGAAGATAATGGTTAGTTGCTTATATGGAACCAGGATCTGCCAAATCATATGCAAACTCAAGTCATTACACCAAAAGTACCAGTATGATTCCATCATAGTCCATGTAGGTGTACATGATCTGAAACATACCTCCCTGGATAATTTGAAGAGAGACATTATGGAGCTCTCAGACTATGTGTCTCAGGCTGATATGAACCTAGCATTGAGCTGCATATTACCATTACCGAGGATGATGCCACAATATGATCAACAAAATATTGATTTTAACAACTGACTGTCTTTCTGGTTTCATTCTAAGGGGATCCAATATTTATCAGCTTGGAAGAACATGTTTAGCACACCAAATTGTTTTACAAAGAATGGTCTGCACCTCTCCCCTCTAGGTTTCGAATACTGGCTAAATTTTATCAACCCCATAGTGCCTTTTTTGGGCAATGCCAGATTGTCAAACCTAGCGACATAGCAAAATCAACTCAACAGAACCTCAAGGTGTTACTACTGAATGACAACAGCCTAAATTAATAAAATGCAGTCTCTCTCACACCCAAGAATATAGACAACTGTGCAGTTACTGGGACACGGTTTAAAGCAGCAGACACTACCCTGAAGTTTAAGGTTTCAGTGCTCTCCACACTTTTAGACTAGTAGCTAAAGGTAGAGATGTCTCAATATACATCAGTAACAAGCATTACTGTAAGGTGGTCAAACAGGATGATGTGCTGGAGTTACTCCATGCGCAGATCACCATAGAAAAAATCTTGTGCTATAACCTAGCCAGCTATATACAGATCACCTTCTATGTTCCATGAAGCTCACAGTGCATACTTGGACTTACTGAAAACTCTTACCATCCAACCTAACACACTATTCATGGGAGACGCTAGTTACTCCTCTATAGACTGGAAATCCTAAGCAGCCTCATATCTATGGGCACAAAAATTCCTGGACTTCAATACAAACACCCTGGACCAAATAGTGAAAATACCCATTACAGGTTCTAACATACTGGATCTCATACTCACAAATATGGGAGAATGTTGCACTCCCCCAGTGTTCCTCCTCCCTGGTAAGTTCTGTACATAAAGCTATCTCCTAAAAAAGAAAAATCAACTCTGTAACCCCAGTAAAACCAGTAACAGTTAGGAACTATTCTAAGGCAAACTACCTTTCATTAAGTGATGGTTTGTCCAAATTCAATGTCCCTCCAAATCCTGAGAACAGAGCAGCCTATGCTGAATTTCTTTCAGAAACTCTGTGCAACCATGTCAATGGCTGGATACGGGCTACTGTACCTACCAGAGGTAAGCCCAGAACTAGCCCAGGAAACAAACTGCCCTGCTGACAATCCAAATTAAATAGGGTGTACAACAAAAGAAAACAAATTATGGAAAAAATAAGGAAGGGTAATTCCCATAAAGATAAAAAAAATCTCTCATTAAAATAAAAAGACATCTAAGAGGGCTAATTTGGTCCAACAAAGCCAACTTTGAGGTTAAATTCCCAGGTGAATGATAACCATAAGGCCTTCTTCAGCTATGTCAGAAAATTCAACGCAGCACACAGCAATGGACTGAACTGGTGAATAATGGTGCCACATTCACTGAGCCTGGCAATATAGCAAACCCTTTAGTGGACAAATTTAGTTCCAACTTTACCTCATTCACACCCCCACTCATCGCCCAGGAAAATGCCCTCAAATGTAACACCCCCAGCTATAACTAGGGAGCATGTACTGGTTGCAATTGCTAAGAACACAGCCTCAGGGGCCCCATTAACATCCCAGAATGCCTCTTGAACAGTCTAAAATATAATTTATCAGGACCCCTGGAGTTACTATTTAATTATAGTCTTAAAACAAACTTTGCAATGAGATGGTGGATTGCAACAGTCATTCCCTTTCATAAGGGAAGACCTTCAACACATCCTGAAAAATTCAGACCCATTAGTCTGACTAGTCTCATTTGCAAAGCCATGGAAATAATTGTCATGGAAATTATTAACTAGGACATAGGAGACCTCCAGACTCTGGATCCATCTTAGTTTGGCTTTCTCAAAGGAAGGTCTTGCTTACTGAACTTGTTGGACTTCTTTGAAAATGTCTCTAAGGCAAGAAATGAGGAGAAAGCAGTGCATGCAACCTACCTAGATCTGGCTAAAGAAGTTGATACAATACCCCACTCAGGAATTATCAGCAAACTTACAGGACCTTTATAACATGATGGATAGTTAGCTGTCTCACGGATAGGATCCAAGAGGTTACAATCGGTGAGACCACCTCCAAAAAGAGGCTGGTCAACCCTGGAGTCCCTCAGAGCTCCATGATGGGCCTGCTCCCCTTTGGCATCTACTTCTTGGAGGTCAAAGACAATGTCATAGGTCTCTGGCTAACCAAGTTGTTAGAGGATTGCAAACTGGGAGCAGTCATTGTATCACCTAGTACAAGAACACACTTCAGGAAGGTCTAAAACAGACAAATGTTTGGAGCTAATGCCATGGTTTAAAACTGAATGTCAAGAAATACACTCTAGTACCTTTTGGGAAGTCAGCCACCCTGGGTAACTATGTCATCAATGAAACACCTCTAAAAGTTGATTCACTAGTAAGAGATCTGGGAACTCATGAAGATAGCAACTTAGTCTTTGACCAACATGTGCCCAAAGTAGTAAGAAAATCTTTATATGTTGCTCAACATACAAGTAAGGGCATGGGATCAAGGTCCAAAGAGGTCATTGTACCACTGTATTCTCCCTTCATCAGACCCATCATAGAGTATAATGCCCCATTTGGTATGTACCTGAGGAGACACATACAGCAAATGGAACATCCACAAAGGTTCTTCACAAAAAGATTTTAGGGAGCAAACAGAATGCTGATCACCTCAAAGCCCTGTCTCTTTACTCTGTATCATACAGACTACTGACAGGTGATATTTGCTTGACATTCAAGACATCCATGGATCCTGTTTTGATGAACCTTTTGCACATCTACAAAATAAACAGCATCAGAGCTTCTAGATCTAAGGACTAAATTTGCTTGCAACATAAACAGAACATGTTGGAGAGACAGATATGTTTCTCAGAGAAATCCTATTTCCATTCCTTGGATTAATGGATGGGTAATTGGAAATTCATCCCTGTTCTGATAGCCATGTCTCTAGTTGACAGAGGCAATCAGTAGATCACTCCTACATAAATCAGATTTGTTGGTAACATTTGGGTTGCATGACTAGGCTTATAATGTAGAAATGACTAAAACACTTCTTAATATAAAAGAACGACGAAGGAGCCAGTAAGCAACATCTAGCAATTAGGCTTCTGAATGTCACGCTGTGCAAAATGTGACAATCAATACTAAGAGGGCTTTTCTTAGTAATTAATGGTTGTACTCCTCTCTTTTGCTATTTTTAGATTTTGTATTCATCACTACTGAATAGCCAACGAAACATTTTTAACAAGAACTTTGATAATATAAACTAAACATGCAACAATACTCTTTAGAACAGGAATTGCCTTAAATAAAGAGGCACCCTAGGAGAAAAGGCACCAATAGTACCACCCCACAACCATACACGCACACCTCCTACCCATTGTCCATCATATCCTGGCCTAATCACACCAATCCTATTTCTTCCTTTGTCTCGTAGTTTGTCTTGCTGTCCAGTTTTCCAGCAGTTATTCATTTATTGATTAATTCATTTAGCATGTTCTAGCCAAGCAAGACTGAACTCTGCTAGCCATAAAAGAAACAACTGCATTAAGCCAGGTGTCATAGGGTCCGCAAACCTCACTCCCCCCTCACAAAAAACATGAGGTTTTAGATGCTCTGAGATGAAATTGTAAGCCTTTTAAACAACCTTTTCATCCACTGATAACCTGAATGAAAAGTATCACAAAGAAAAAAAATGGGTTTTACTCTTCAGCTTTTTTTCCATCCTTTCAACACACCCTAGCTGACCAAAACTACCCTATATTAACTAAATTAAGCTGAAGACAAGGGGATGCTAGGTACACAGAAGCCATGCTATGAGGAGTATTTTAAAGATTTTTTCAGCCTTTGGCCTGAACACAAATCAGGAAGAAATAAATTGCATTCAAATTTTAATGCCCAAAGCTGACCAAACACCAGTTCATAACAAACTAAGATGACAAATGCACATGAGGAAACATATATCATAACTAGGTATAGTACCTGCCAACCTAACACCCCATGTCAAACTAGGTAGTCATACCTCTCAATTGTCCAGATTTTTGCAGAATGCCACAGTTTTATATCTAGATTTGTGTTAATGAATTTTCTAAACACATCAAAAAATCAAAAATATTGTTTATCAGTGTTAGTTTAGTTAATTTTGTTGTACTATACTGTAAATTTAAACATAAATAGTGCCATATATTATCTTTGTCATTTACCAAAGCATTCTTTAATAAATAATTTTCATTCATTAGTATAACTGTTTCCAGTTGAAAGAGTATCTAGGATTTATCCAATTCATCACTATTTTAATTATAGATGCATTTATATAAGTTTCAATCTCTGGGAATTTTACCCCCCCCCCTTGTTCCCATTTTCTGATATGATGAGAATATGCCACTCTATTTCTTTTGGGGTACCATAGGAATTTCATCAGAGCTGAAGTGATTTCTTTCAGGGTTTTCTTTCCTGGTGGAAGTATAAGGGCTTGTGCTATATATAATATTTTAGATAACAAAACCATTTTTATCAGTTGTAACCTATCATCAAATGTTATAAACAAATTATTCCATTTGCTTATTAATGTCTTGATTAAGGCTATGGCTTTAGCATAGTTAAGCTGTAAGGTTTTCTCTATATTCTTACCTGAGACTATTCCTAAATAGTCTAGAGTTAAAACTTGGTTTCCAATAACATGATTAACTGGAACCTGTATGTTCTTTTTTATTTAGTAATAAATATTTTGATTTAGATTTGTTGAAGGAGAGTCCTGAGATTTTTTGGAAATTTGTTGTTACTATATCCACTTCACCTAACACTTCCTTAGAGTTGGGTAAGATAAGTAAGACATCATCAGCAAACATCATTATTTTAGAGATATATTGGTCATATATATTTATATTTATATATTTATATCTCTTATCATTGGGTTATTACATATTAAAATGGCAAGTATTTCTATGGCCAGGGCAAATAGGATAGGGGATATGGGACATCCTTGTCTAGTACCTCTAGTGATTTGGATTGCTTTGGAAGTAAAGGGACCTAATCTGACATATGCTAGATTATTTTCATAGATTTTCTTTATCATTGTTATAAAAAGGGGAAAATCAAATAACTGTAAGACTTTAAATAAATAACCCCAATTTAAGGAGCCAAAGGCCTTTTGAATATCTAGACCTATTATCAATGCTTCATGGTTTCCTCTATTGAGGTAATCTATCAGTGTTAATACTCTTTTAATATTATCCTGTGTATGCCTGTTATGTATGAAACCAGTTTGGTCTTCATTTATTATTTTAGATATGGGTATTTTCAATCTATAGACCATAACTGACATAAATAGTTTATAATCATTATTCAACAAAGAAATAGGTCTATATGAGTTGCAATGATTAGGGTCCTTATTCTCTTTTATATAGGGGAAATTAGAGATTATCTCCAAAAAGGAGGAATATTTGCTACTGTTTGAATTTCAAGAAAAGTTTTATGTAGGAGAGAGATTATAGAAGAAGGGAACAATCTATAAATTTCAATAATTAAACCATATATTCCAGGTGCTTTATTAGACTTACTTTCTTTAATCCCATCTATAATTTCCTTTTGAGAAATAGGTTTTTGTAGCTCTAACTTAAGTTCCTCAGGAATTCTTGTTATGTTGGGAACTATATTCTCTAATTTCTCACATTCATTTGTACTTATTTTATCTTTATGATGCTAATTAAAAGCCTCCAGAATGTCCCCTCTGTCCGAGACTTTCTTCCTTTTCCCTTCATGAAAGATACTATCAATGTTATTAATTTTTGATTGTATCTTAACTTTCATAGAAAGGTTATGAAGATGCTTAGGAGAGGTAGCATAAGAACTTAATTTCAGTTTTTCCATAGCTAAATTAGTTTTATGGGATAATATTTCATTGTATTTCTTATTTGCTTCTTCTATTTTCTTTTTATTATCTCATTATGTTTGGGTCTTGTGAGGTCAGCAGACATGTATGCAGTCCTGCAATTGCAGATCTATACACGTAATTAATTCAAGGAGACCCACACCTCCTTCAGAGCAGGGAATATATAGTCTTGGTATACACTGATTTTTATAAATCATTTGATAAGCATGAAGCATCCTTTTTGTTTTCCTATCTAACCAATCCAACAACTTTTGGGGCCCGTCAATCACTCCAAACCTGTAAGTTAGGACAGGAAGAGCAAGTTGGATTATAGCCTGGACTTTGTTCCTAGATGTCAGCATTGTTTTCAGTATTAATTTTAGTCTTCTAAAATATTCCTTACTGAGTTTTATTCACGTGTTCATGTTTTATTGTTGATCCTTCATCAGTCTCCAAATATGTATACACTCCTTCTTGCTCAAGTTCTTTTATAACACATTCCTGTCCCAGGTGATGTTTTCTTGGTACTGCAGTTTTCCTGCTTTAAAGGTTCCTTTTGCACATTTATCAAGACCAAATGACATTCTTATATCATCTGAAAAAGTTTTGACCACTTGCAGTTGCGCTTTCAGTTCCTCATCTGATGAACTATACAGTTTTAAATCATCCATAAAAGAAGATGAGAAGTCTTTGCACTTTGTTGTTTTCTGGGAGCCAAATTGTAGCCATAACCTAATCTGTTAAGTAAACAGCTTAATACATTAAGGGCAAGACAAAAGAGCAGCTGTGACAGGGAGTCACCCTGGAATAATAATAATGTGTCCTTTGTTATAACTTAACTGCAAAGTGGTTTGCCACTGTTTCATAGTCAATGTAATGTAATTGATCAGTATAGGGTATATCTTATACATTTTTAAGCATTCTTTTATCAATGCATGTGGGATACTGTCAAATACGTTTTTGTAGTATATCCATAACACACTTAGATTCTTCCCCTTTTTTCAGTTCTCCATTATGACTTTATTTAACAATAAATGATCCTTTGTTCCATATGACTTTCTTTTGTTACCTTTTTGTTCTACTGCCATGATTGAGTTTTCTTCTAAATGACTATAAACTCTGTCAGCATCAATTCCAGTGTACAGTTTATACGTCGATGGAAAGCAAGTTATTGGTCTATAGTTTTTAGGATCCTGTATCTTGCAGGTTTGCTCTTAAGTAGGAGTATTGTTTTTCCTGTTGTTAACCAGATTGGTGCCTGTTTGGTGTGCACATAGAAATAATCCTTACTCATGGCTAAATCTTCATGTAAAGATGGTAATACTTTTAGCCAGAAGTTAGGTACTGCATCTGGGCCTGGGGTTGTCCAATTAGGAACTTTTCTTAACTTTGTTTCAGTTTGTATGGCCATTACTTCATCCCATTTCATATTATGTACATTTGAACTTTGTATTCTTTCTTTTATTACTTCTATCCATTCCGCATCTTTGTTGTGTTCCACAGGGTCTTCATTGATATTTCTCCAAAATGTTTCTATTTCTTCTTTTTTTTGGTGGTGTTTCAATTCCTTTTGCCTTACTACCCACGTATGTATAAAACCTTTTGGATCAACAATAAATTGCTTATTTTGTACTTTTCATTTATAGTTACTTGTATATCTTCTATGTTTTTCTGGCTGTGTTGATATTTTTAGTTTATTATTTTCTATAGTGCACGATAGAGCCTGACCTGTTCTAATACTGTGCATTGTGTTTATAACGTCTATATTTCTGGGTATTTTTGTTGATGTGTTCCCTTTTCTATACTCTTCTAACAGTCACACTTCTTGACTTAATTGCTTTATAGTTTTCTCTACTCAATACTTCCATGATGGCATTTGATTTCTCCCTTTTCCTTTCCATTAGTGCCCTGTGTTTTTGTGGTAAGACTTTATCTGTTATTATCTTATTATTATTTATCTGTTATTAATTTAGCTGCACAGTAATATATATATATATATATATATATATATTTACTTTTTTATATTGCATTAATTTCTATGAACAGTCTTAATTACTGTGTTCATTTGTTTTATCAAACCTCTAACATTTTTGGATTCATTGACTTTCTGTGGTCTAGTTCTTTCATTGATCTTAATATATCTGTCCATCTCAATAAAATCAAGCAACATTTCTCTTAGATCATTTTCTTCTAAAGTTAGAGTACATTCTTTATTCTCCATTTCCTGCAGACATTCTATAGAAAGTTCCAGAGCATCTTCCTGAGCCACATTCTTTTCAGTTTCATCCTGTGTCATCAGTCGCTCTTTCATATGGGAACTCGCTGGCCTATCACCCACAACCCTGACTGCGTCAGACTTGCCGCTGTTTCCTGCTCCTTCTCCTGCTGTGCAAGTTCAACTGAACTTTTGTACTAGTTTCCTGTGGAAGGCTCCAAAGTATCTTCATATGGCAACTGATCATACGTTTCCCACTCCACTGATGTATCCTTAATTTGGGGATCCACTGCTCTATCCTGCTGTGGTGTTATCAGAGTTAGATCTTCTACACTAAATCCTTCCATTTACAGGTAATCCATAACCTCAGTTTCTATTCCTTTAACTTTTCCATTACTAACCCTCCTTTCCTATTTATTTTCTTATTTTTTTGTACAGTAAAATGTTTCATATCTGGGTGCCTTTGCCTATATTTCTCTTCAAATAATGTTGGTGCTGCTCTTTTTGTACTGATTAGTTTGCTTTCTCCTTTACATAAATATTACACCATATTAAATCTCTTTTTCTTTCCCATGTCCACATTTCTTCTTCAGATGTCTCCTGCTCCTCCTGTTTCTCCTTACTTTGGGGACTCATTGTTCCATCATGCTGTGATATAACCAGTGTTAAACTTTCTACACTAAATCCTTCACTTTGCAGTTATTCCACAACTTCAGCTTCTACTTTACTTATCTTCTGTTCTATATTCCCTCTTTGTGATCTTATGTTTTGTATTGTGAAATTTTCCGTGTCTGGATGCCTTTGCCTGTAGTTCTCTTTCAATATCTTTGGGGCTGCTTTTTTTCTATTGGATAATTTGGCTTTCTGCTTTGCATAAATATCGCACCATAACAGATATCTCTTTCTTGCCCATGGCCTGTGGGGTCTGGACAATGTTAAAGAAATATTGACAAACTTCACCAGCCCCCCACACAAGTACAGTGACCTTCTGTGTACACCCATGAGCAGGGCTGTTTTTAGATTATGTGACGATCAGGGCAAAGGTACTTATTAAACCCATATCCATTTATACAACCTTGGTGAGTGGGGGCCATCAACCCCTAGAATATCTATAGGTCTGGGTACTCTGTGATGTATTTATTCCTTATTTTTTCCGAGATGACTGTTAAACTGACCAAGTGACAACAGGGTCAATAACTATCATACAGACAACCCCCATCAAGCAGTATCTACTTCTATGGTGTACAGGTCAGATGTCTAGCAGTAATAAAAGAGGAAGACCTTGTAATGTTTTTCACCATTGCTCTAAAGAAACAGTTGCTGCACATTAAAATATTTCATGTTGCTTTTCTTAATCACATTAGTCCTGCAAAATAAGCAAACAACAACAGGTAGCTAGTCATTATTTTCCAGAGAAGATAACCACAGCAATTATACCTATTGTCTGTGCATATCAGGTGTCCAGTTAAGTAATCCAAACTTCTCACAAATACACACTATTCCTTCAAAGCCATATAGTGATTGTTTAAACTCCGCAAAGACAAGAAGTTCAGTTACTTTCATTCAGCCGACCCCAACCCTCACCCAGCAGGTTTAGCCATGACACCTGATGGGTGAGTAATATTATTTCACCTCCACAGTCCACATAAACAAATTGCCACACATTACAGTATTCCAATCTATTTGCGCCACACATATCACAAAGCCAGAAAAATATTACCGACACTATCTGGTTGATCACTGCCGTAATCACTGTAAAAATACTAAATGATCCTTTTCTAATATCACCATTCATCTCAACTTGACTGGCCATAAAAATCACAAAGCCAGAAATATTGCCCAAAACATCTGGCTGATGACTGCACCTCTCACTCACACCTCTCACTGTACCATTTCCCTCATCCCAAATGCATAAACAAAGCCAGAAATATTGCCCAAATATTCCCCCAAATATCTTGTTGACCACTACCAGTAGTATTGCAAAAACAGTAATGACATTTCTCACCTTCCCGTTCCTCTCATCCCAAAAGCCAAAAATATTGTCCAAAATATCTGGTTTATCTCAGTGACACCACATTGTTGTAGTCCTTCTCAACAGCAAGTGTATCCCACCGAAAAAGCCAGGTGTTCTGAAAAAAAACTATATAACCATTAACCATCATGAATATTACTTTATAATCTAAACCATAGGGAATTTATTTGTGCACAAACAAAAGTATAGCCAAACCAGATAGACTGAAAAAAGCCATTTAACAAATATAACTATAAACAATAAGTATGTTTTTTATGATTGCTTTACAATTTAAATTCCAGCAAATTTCTTTAAAATAATTAGAAACAGTATGCCATGGCATACATGACATGTACCTGCCCTGCAGCAGCCATGGAATAAAACTCCACAAACCAAAGTTCCTGTCAGCACATGTAAATGCAGATGCAGATTTTTCCCTGTATTCAGCTGAGATACATGAGCTATGTTTAGTCTGTTTTCAAGACTGAAGAGTGTAGCATTTGCCATTACAGTAATTCAGTAAAGCCAGACACTACAGATACACAGTTCTGGTTTTACCAAAAAAAAAAATTTTTTCCTTCAGACAACTGTGCACCTATATTTGAAAGTTTCAAGGTCTCTACGCCTGTGACCATGAAATATTCAAGCTAACGTAATTTGATGTGATGTGACTTGAATGGTAAGTCCCCTTCCTCTGGTTCTTTGGAGGGGAAGAATCAAAAGAGGAGGAAGATGTACATTTAGGGTGCTAAAGTCATAGATGGATGCAGCAAAACACCTACTGCCTGTTTGTCTAGCTGTACAAGAGATGTCAGGACTGAGGGTTCAGCAAAGACTTCCCTGCAACAGTAACGTGCCAGTACAGAAGTAGTAAAGGCCGTTGGCAGTATACATTGCGAAGCTGCCCGATAAACGATGAGAGGCCTGCAATTGATTTTTGTGGGACTTGACAGGAAAAGGGTTGCATTGATGCTGACACTGAATCTCCACCCTTGATTAGCAGAACCAACAGACCATTTCATGTCGGTAATGATGGTGTCAGAAATATCAACGCTGATGGAAGACCAGATAGATAAGGTGGTGTTGCTTAGTTATATTAGAACCAAGCATGTGTAAACTGGAAAGAGTCACACTAATAACTAACAAAAACTGTAGTAACCCAGGCAGGAAAGCTATACTTAAAACCAGAAATGAAATGCTCAGGCTGGCAGCCACACAGAAGACAAGATGCCATTTCTTTCCACTAGTTTATTGAACTTAAAACTAAGTTGATTTAGTGCTTTCGTCCTTCAACTGGAGACTTCATCAGAATGAAAACACACTTAACTGACAGAATTTAACTACTCCCAGAATAAAACATGATTAGGTGAACAATAAAATAATCATATACTTGAATCAAGCAATAAAATATTTAAAGAACCACTGCAATAAAAACAGTATGTTAAAAAACTCCAAAAAACAGTAAATATATTATATTCCATGAGCAGAATCATAGTAAAATGACCTAGAAATCACATTGGTGTGAAATGCGGGTCAAACTGTAATCAGAACTAAAAACCACGATGTAAAAATGTTTTAAACTTTTTTGTTACCTTTTTATAAAACACGTTAAAGGAACACATTACAAAACCCATTAAGAAACCTTAGATAGGGAATTAGTATTTCAATGCTCTTAATTTAAGGGCAGGGGCTAAGGACAGATGGTCATTTAGTCCAGGGGTTCCACAGGCATTTAACTGCAACTGCCAAATAAGTTTACGGTATTTTAATTTAGTCTCCCGTTCATCTCCTCTTTCATGCGGTGTAACCTGTTCTATGAACCTATGAAGAACCCAGAACCTGAAGTGTGCATCCTCACAAGTAAGGGTATGTTTGTACAGAGGGTTAGTGTCCATCTTCCTATTAATCTCATATAGGTGTTCATATACCCTTTGTTTCAGTGCCTGCTCTGTCTTGCCCATGTAGAAGAAGTGACAGACAAGGCAGTGGCTAAATAAACAACACCCTTTGTAAAACAGTTAAAATACTTAGAACCTCTAAAATTTAGGTTCACACAAGGAATAGGCACTTCAGAACTGTTCGTCATGAAAGGATATTGTGGGCACCTGCCACACTTGAAAGTATCCTTTTTGACCCTATTTTCCTCCTCAGTTATAAAACTAAATTTGCTTTCAAAAATGTTCTTTAGGTTAAAACCTCTCTTGAAGCTAAATGTCAGGCATCTAGAAAAACCCTTGGAGGTATTGGGCATAGCAGCAAATACGTTCCAATATTTAGATATAATGCTCTGTATACCCATTGTAATCTGACTAGTTTAGAGCTAAAAATCGTTCACTTCCACTCAAGTCTTTTGAGGTTGCTCCTGTGTGTGAACACTGTGGGAGGTTATCTCTAAAGAAGAAAGCTGTGCACAACCAGTTAATGGTAAAATGTTTTCACCTCAACCTTGTAATATTTCATCATTGAGGGAGGTGGTAAGGGTCTCAGGCTAACCTCTAGCTAAAAACGGGGTCTCAGTGTAATGCAACTCATTCACTAAATCATCCTGGAGGGAAGTCATTCAGGCTGCTCAGACTATTTGACCTTCTGACCTTCCACAATGTTTTTCTTTTGGTGAAAGTGTGACTACTACTGTAATGTAAATAAGAGTTGGAAAAGTTTTCCTTCCTGTATAATTTCAAAGCAAACCTATTATTGGAAAGATTCCTCACAATCTTGATATCAAAAAGTGTACATCATTCATTTCTACTGTATGAATGAAAAACAAAATGTCAATAGTACTATTAATAAAGGACATAAAGGCATCAATGTCCTCCACCTGACCTTTCCAGACAATAAATATGTTGTCCAGGTAATGACATACAGGTAATATGGGCAGTCTAGTTAGCAATAGAACATTTATATGTTACAAGCAATGTTTTTTGGTGATTGACAATGCTAGTTTAGTTGATGGAATTGGAAAAAAATGCAGAAATTGTTTTGCTAAAGGAGGATGTTCACTGTATTGACCAATGTCTGTGATAATTCTACACAGAGAGAGAGTCAACCACAGTTAACACTAAAAATCATTTTCAAGAGCGATACAGAAAATCATCAGTCAACCTTCTTTAGTTTCTTTGAAACAGCTGCCATAAGTATTAAATGGGCATGAGCTATATAATCTTAATAATGTACATTTGAAAGAGATTGGGCCGGATTTACGAAAGCTTGCACGGAGTTGTAGAGTAGAGTAAGACGTCAAACAGGCAATATGTCTGGCGTGCAATCCAGGAACAGCCGGCAGGGGCGTGCACAAAAGCTGCTAAAGCTACTCTTGCATGGACAGCGTCATGGTATGCAAATTACCTCATTTGCTGCTGAAAGCTATGCAAATGAGGTACATTTGCAATCCAGGAAACACTAACCTGTCCGTGGAAGATTAGTCTTATCTGCAAAAAGATACTCTGTTGGTAACGGAGTACCGTTCTGCAAATAGTTAAACTGAGGTATGACAGCTCCAAATAAAGGATGCATACAGTTGAGGAAGCATGCCAATAAATATAAGGCCATTGGCATTTATAAATGTTTAAAATGATTAAAATCTAACTTTTTTTTCCCCTGATCTCCGATGTTTAAGCGTAGTGCAGCACCGCGCAAATGTGCGGTGCTTTAAAAACAAGAAAAGAATTTAAAAATAGCCATTTTCACTAAAAAGCTTATCCTGTCATGCAGGTGAATGGCAGGCTGAAGACAACATGACCACTGAGTAGTGGTTGCTAAGGGGGGAAAGCTCAATGTGAGAGATGTAACCATGCATTAGTAGGCAATCCTATGCAAATGAGGATAAGGATAGTGAATCCCAAGTTTCACCAGCATGTGAGCCATGTCCCAAGAGTGCAAGTGTGGGATTAGGTGAGTAGTAGAGTAGAATATAAGTGACATCATGAGGTGGTGTATCAGAAAGGCTGTAAGCTAATTGGAGCACAGTGTCTTGAGTTTACCCTGAGTTGCTCAGGATTGCAAGAGGTGTGTCTACAGTTGTCCTTTTTGAAAACCAGAAACCAAAGGTGTACACTGTGAAAATATCTGAAATTTCTTGCAAAAGTGCACACAGCATGTGCGTGCGTGTGCACGTGTTTGCGCGGCACTGCCCCAGGCGGAAACAGAAAGGGAAAAGGAAGGAAAAGAAGTAGTAGGGAGTTAACCAAGGAGAACTAGCAGAGCTGCCAGGTGAAATATATCAGAATCAGCCAATTACACAGGCAGCAGACTAGCCCAGCCCAGCACTTTAAACTCTGCAAACAGCATTCTTCTCTGTTTTTTTCCAAGAGCTCTGCAACACTGCAGTATACAGAGAGGGAAAGCTTAAAAACTTTAAAGTCAGACAAAATGTTAGGGGCTGCTCTTGCTATCATAAACCAACATGTGCAAGGTGCTGAGGGTGGTGATGTTGTGAATGCTGCTGAGCAACCCACAGTGAGGAGATGGAGAAGAGTGTACAGACCCAAGGTAACCTACCAGGGACTACATGAGCTGGAGATAGTGGAGCGCTATAGGGTGGACAGAGACCTCCTGCAGCAAATTGTTGAGCTGTGCTGGCCACGCCTCACACACAGAACCAACAGAGGGGAACCCATCCCAGTGGATACGAAGGTATGTGTTGCCTTAAGAATACTAGCTACAGGTACCTTCCAGTGACCAACTGCTGATATGATGGGGATTTCACAGGCATCAGCATCCAGGGTACTGCACCAGTTCCTGGATGCCATGTCAGCACATGTCGGTGAACACGTATATTTCCCCAATTCCCGTGAGGCATTGGCCAGCAATATGCATTTTTTCCACCAAATAGCAGAATACCCTGAGGTAGTGGGTGCACTAGACTGCACGCACATACACATTAAAGCAGCACCCGGTGAGTGGGGTAGGGTCTACATCAACCGCAAGGGCTTCCCCTCCATCAACTGCCAGGTCATGTGCAATGCCCAGGGCATAATAATGAATGTGTGTGTTGGCTGCCCTGGAAGCTATCACGATTCCCACATCTGGCATCTGACACAGCTGTGCCAGAGATTTGCCAATGGGGACATCCCTGATGGTCACCTAGTGGGGGATGCTGGATACGCACTGGAGCCGTGGCTGATGACACCCATCAGAAATGCACACAAACCCGAACAAGAACTCCATAATGAGACACACACACAAACAAGAAACATAATTGAGTATGTGTTTGGGATGCTCAAGTCACGGTTCCGGTGCCTGGACACATCTGGTGGAGCCTTGCAGTACTCACCAACTACATGTACCCAAATTGTCATGGTATGTGCCATGCTACACAATATGATCTTGTGGAAACAGCTGCAGCAGGAACAACATGGGGCAGGGCCAAACAGCCCCCCAACTTTGCCAAGGCCTGCACAGGCACAGCGTGACTTGGAGGAGGAACAACCTGAGCCTGTCCCAGTAGGCAGAAGGAACCGTGCCCAATATACCCTGGCCTTGGCAAAGAGGCAACGCATAGCACATACACTGAATCAGTAGGAACCCTGGAAATGACACCTCTCTCTGACTCGCACATACACTAAAAGGGATGCCTAACTTGACACTACCTGTTTTCAAACATGTATAGGGAGTGTAATATGTGCATCTGACATAGGCAGCCCTGCAGCACTACCTGAGGCATGAGTCCCTATTTTAAGCAATATAAAGCACTGCTAAGCAAATTTTACCAGTATTGAGCATATTTAAATACAATTGCGTGTAGCTGCGCACCGCGCTAACCAGAGCAACATCGGGCAAAGTTGGGCAATGTTGGGCAAAGTCGAGCAAAGTCGGGTAAACACGCTCACACCTGCTTTACTGTTCCTTAACCAGTCAGGTCTGCCCAGCAGGAAAATAAAAAGCAGTGACAGGGCTCAAACTCAGAATACTGTGCACTATAGTCACAGTACTGAACGACTAAGCCATGACAGCATTTCACTGGCACAGACACAACTTAAGTCACTCACACATACCAGTTGGGGGGGGGGGGTCACATACCTAACAGTCACAGCCAGCAGGACAATTGTAGACAAATGCAAACACAAACAAATGCTGTATCATGCCCTCTGAAGAGGCATATGAGTAATCTCCCCCCAGGTCTATGCAGAGAGATAACAGCAGGCCAGGCAGTGTGATGTGGGTTGGGTAGGCTATGAAGTCACAAACTAATATGCGGGTAATTGGAAGCTAAGGTCTGTAGTACAGTGGTATGCCTCAAGCCAGTACGATAGGCAACAGTACAGACTGAAATGGAGTACCTGACATAGCAGTGCAGGCCTAGCAAATGTGTATAAGTGTCAGGTGTACCCCTCATCCTATGTACACCCACAGCAACAATCAGGTGTGCCCCCTCTGGTAGAAATGTACAAATAATAGCTGTCCCCCCTGTATGTAGAAATGTTGATAAGGTCTATGCAAATTGACTTATGGAAGCCCTGCAGGCACAGCATGCTTCCTGTCAATGTACAACACAAAGGTGAGCCCTGAAGTAAAAACCAACTTGATTTTTCGCACACATATAGTATATATGCCCATAGTGGGCATGCTCACACACTTAAACAAATTTAGCAAATTTCAGTCAGCAACATACTGAAAGGTCATACTGGGCATGCTCACACACTTAAACAAACTAAGCAAATGTCAGTCAACAACATACTGAAAGGTCATACTGAGCATGCTCACACACAGGCCATGTCTGAGTACAGCAGTGGGCCACACATATCTGGCAGTTGCAGTTCTTACTCCAGACACTTGTCACTATTCACCATTCCTGCCTTGCGCACACAGTGATATGAAAACAGACCCATATAATATATTGGACCCCTGTCATAATCAAACTATGTACTACAAGTACTTAAGTTGTTCAAAGAAAGTGAAAATGCAAAGAAGATCGATAAATCTCCGATCAGTATCATCAAGAAACAATGAGCACTCCTAACATTATCCAAGCCATGTTCTGGCAAAAATATTGCCAAAGAGTCCATAGAGAACCATGAAGCTTTCTTTCGCTATGTCATAAATATCAATGTAAACTCATATATGTCCTGAGTTAGTGCAAAGTGTAAAGGAATACATGCACATGACTGACATTGCCAACATCTTGTCAGACAGGTTCATACATATTTACCCCCCTCTCACTGACAAAAGGGCCCATTACCATACCTGGAGATTGTGAAAACCCAGAAATCACATGTACAATGGTTAAACAGCTCTATCCAAACCTTAAAACACGGCGTCTATGGGATGACATAGTTTCCCTGGCTGTGTCATATGTGAACTTCAAAACAAACAGACCCTGCACCTGAACAGTCTGTTGAGACTCACCCTCTGTACAGGATATGAAACTGTTGAATGGGTTACAGCAACGTTTGGCACACTCCACACAAGTGTTGGTGCATAACAGACCATCGGAACTATTGTCTTATAAGCCTAATAAGCCTGATCTGCAAGGCCATGGAGTCCATCATTATGGAACTCATAAACAGCTATTGGGAGCCTACAATCACCCAACCCTACCCATTTTGGTTTAGTCAGGGGCAGATCATGGTTCCCAAACCTGCTAGACAGTTTTTAAGGCAGTTACCCAGGACATACATCAATGAAATGAGCTACACACGGCCTACATAGACCTTGAAAAGCCCTTTTCCAACATCACACACACATGTTGTATCCACAAAATCAACAACCTGTGCATAAACACGTATGTCATCTGATGGATTGCCAACTGGGGCACAGATAGATCCCACAAGGTAAGAATTGTGGTCACCCTGTTGGACTGTAAGCTGGTAACAACTGCTGTCCCCCATGGCTCAGTCCTGGGACCCCTCCTGTCTGGTGTATACTTTTCAGAAATACAGTCAAACACACAAGGGCTATGGTTAGCAAAGTTTGTGGATGACTGCAAAAAGGTTGTCATAATCGATGTTTGGGACAACAGAGACATCCTTAAAAAGGGTCTCAGTCAGACAGATGTGGTGTCAAAATTATGGCCTCGAGCTACAGTCATTCAAATACCACATAGGTGCCAACACCCTAAATATGGAGGTAATAATAAGGGATCTATGGACACATGTGGATAGTCATCTCTACTTCCAGAAACACATTCACAAAGTGGTTAGAAAATAATTCTATGTGTTCCCACAAAATGCCAAGGTCTTTGCATGTAGGTCAAAGGAGGTTCCCTCTATTCATCAGTCATCAGACCCATCAGAGAGTATCACAGCACACTTGCGATGAATCTGACTAGGCACCTTCAGCAGCTGGAAAGACCACTGAAGTACCTCAACAAGAGGATTACTGGCCTCAAACAGTTGCCCCATGCAACAAGACTAAAGTTAACTCAATCTGTACTCTGTTGCATACTGTCTACTCAAGCGATCTCTGCCCAACAGACAGGCCCATGTCCAGTGCAGAACTGATGTACATGCTCTATCTGAAGTAAACCCAAGCTCACTGTGCCACATGCTCTAGGGATATCATCATCACAACAATAAATACAACATGTTTGAGGGATACATTACTAACTCACAGACTTCCCTTGCTTTGGAACAGGCTCCCAACCTACATTAAGCTGAGTCCCTCAGTGACACTCTTCCAGAGGAGCCTTGATGAGTGTATGCGAAACTGAACTGTCACACCATGGATCACTTCATCAGCTCTACTACACAGAGGCCTAGGGAACTAACCCCATGTGTGGTGATAGCTGCATACTCTGGCCATACTAATAGATGACTTCAGGCAGATAACCTATTACCCACCTATGTGCCTATATATATATATATATATATATATATATATATATATATATATATATATGTAGGGGGAAGACAGTATAATAAGCCAAAGATGGATGGGCAGAGATGTGTGTAAGAGGGTGACCATGACAGGGAGCCATCCAGGACTGTCCCACACAGCACACATCCCAATGGCACAAAAGACATGAGCTGCACATCTCACCCACTGTACATAACAGCCACCAGTATCTGTAAGCATTACAGTGTATGTGGTCCATGTGCCTGCTGTACAACATGACGGTACAATGAAGTACACATCTACTATCTGTAGACATGTACCTGTCACATAGGTTCCTAGGTATGTAGTAGACCATCTTCACAAAGGCATATATTAGCCTAGGCAAGTTGTGCAGCTTTCACCACCCCATTGGGTAGTCTTCTAAGCCCTAGTTCGAATAGTTAGTACCCTAAGCCCCTTTCTAGTGGGGCTGCTGATGTGATGCCTGGCGTGAATTGTCTGTTTCCCATCCACTCATTAAGGTTCCTATTGAAGAGTGTCAGCAAGAGGATCTGTCTGATGTACATTGGGACTCTGTCCCACCAGCATGTTGTATTCATTGTTGTGATGAGGTTCATATCCCTGGAGTGTGTAGTGCGACTCAATTTTGTTATCTGTAGATGGAGCATGTTCAACAGTTATGTGTTGGATATGGCTCTGTATGTTAGGCAGAGTGTGCCTCTGAGTAGGCAGTATGCAATGGAGAACAGATTTAGTTTTACCAGTTGTGTTGCATAACACAACTGTTTGAGGCCAGTAATCCTCTTGGTGAGGTACCACTGTGGTCTCTACAGCTACTGGATATGCTTAGTTGAGTACATCCAAAATGATGCATTGTACTCAATGATGGGTCTGATGACTTAAGAGTAGAGGGCCACAACTATCTCTTTTGATCCTGATGCAAACCCTTTGTTGAGTAGGTGGGCCACATAGGTTTTCCTAATCACTTTGGCAACATGGTTGTCAAAGGAAAGATGACTATATACTTGTGTCCCCAGATCCCTTATTACCTTGTCTGTTTTTAGGGGGTAACACCTATGTGGTAGTTTGTGGGTACTTTGTTTTCACCAAAGGGGATTACTATGCATGCATTCACATTGAGCTTGAGGCCATGATTCTGACACCACACATCTGTCTCAGAGTCCCTTCTGGAGAATATTTGTGTCATCCAGGGAATCTATTATGGCAAACACTTTACAGTTCCTAGCAAACTTAGTCAACCACAACCCTCCTGTGTTGGCATGTACTTTTGAGAAGTCTATACCAAACAGGAGGGACCCCAGGACTGAACCCTGGGAGACACCAGTTGTTACCGGTATAGAGTCTGACATGTAGCCAGCAACTCTTAATTTGTGGGATCTATCTGTGAGCCAGTTTGCCATCCATCTTGTGATGTATGGATTCATGCTCAGGTTGGTGAGTTCATCTATGATACCAGACTGGGGAATGGTGTCAAATGCTTTAGCGAGGTATAGGTAGGCTGTGTGGAGCTCATTTCAATCATCTGTAGCCTGGGTAACTGTCTCAAAGAAATCCACCTAGTTCAGGAGGTGAGATCTGCATTTGATGAAGCCAAACTGGGTGTGCTCAACTGTGTGAAGGTTCCCAATGTCTTTATTGTTGACTTCCATTATGACTGGCTCCATTGCCTTGCAGATCAGACTCGTCAGGTTCATAGAGCATGAATGCCAAGGGTCTTTTGTGGTGCCACCCCTGTGGAGTGGGAAGAACGTTGCTGTGCAACACTCTATGGGTACATATTCTTTAGAGAGGATGTAGAGAGAGGTGTAGGTATCCTTGATGAATATGGATACATCCCCACCCTATGTGCTATGATCCAGGTTCTGATGCTGGAAGGTATGGAATGAGTAGTATCCTGGTAGTGCTGGTGTGCTCTCTGGAGCCTTGAACTAGGTTTCTATTACTGCACAGATATCAACATTCTCCATACTGAGAAGTGCCTCGAGTGTGTGCATCTGCAGGCTGAGACTTCTGGCAATGAGTAGCATTTAGCTCACTTTGTGGTTATTTGTGTTGGTTATGGGGTTTGGTTTGTCCTGAGTGACCAGTGTTCCATACCTGAAGTCAATGCCTCATTGGTCTCATCTGACCATAAGCTAATTACCCTATCTATCCACATTCTGGCCCCACCCCCCCATTAAGGAAACCATGTTAAAGTATTTCTCCAAGGCCAATTTCATGCTTCTTAAGACAGAAGTGGTGAACTTCAGGACACCCATGCAGATGGACAATACAGTTATAACTACTGAATCCTTCACAATTGCATTTTATAAGCACTTACATGAGTGCATGCATCGTGCTATTGCAAACAGAACCAAGACGCTATCCTCCAAGAAAAGGAAGCCAATCTGGTGGTCCCCTGCCATAAACAAACTGCACAACAGAAGGAAGAAACTGTTGCAAAGAGGGTAAAATCCCATGAGTGGACGAGCTCCCTTGTCAGCCTCAGTAAGAAGCTGCAATCCCTGATAAAATCCTTCAAAGCTAGTTATGAAAAGAAAATCGCCACTGATTCTAAAGACAACCACAAAGCATTCTATAGCTATGTCAAGAAGCTCAATAGCAACATTCAGATCTGCTCTGAGGTACAGCACAATGGCACTAAATATACAGACCAAACTGATATTGCCAACATCCTGGCAGATAGGATCAGTGCTAACTTTACTCCCCTCTCACCCATGAAAAAGCCCATCTCTATACCGGAAGAATGCAAAGTTGCCGTCATCACGGCTGCACAGGTGAAAACCACTCTCCAAAGCCAGGAACACAGTATCCATGGAACCAGATAAAATCCCAGGCTGCATTCTACATGAACTACAGAATGAACTGGCACCACACCTACGTACCATGTTCAATCATAGCCTCACCTCAGGCTTTGCGCCTGCTGAATGGCGTACAGCAACGGTTATCCCACTACACAAGGGGGGAGCCACCACGGATCCCGGGAACTAGTGCCCCATTAGCCTGATGAGCCTGGTCTGCAAGGCCATGGAATGTATCATCATGGAACTTATAAACAAAAAGACATTGGTAATCTCCAAACTCTGGACCACAACCATTTTGGGTTTGTAAAAGGCAGATCATGTCTCCTAAACCTGATAGACTTCTTTGAAGCAGTCACCAAAGCCGTAGACAAGGGTAAGGTGGTTCACACAGCCTATCTAGATCTTGCCAAGGCTTTAGACACCATCCCTCACTCTGGAAATATAGATAAACTCGATAAACTAGGTATAAATCCCTATGTCACAAGATGGGTTGCCAACTGGCTCACTGACAGAACCCACACTGTGAAAGTAGCAGACTCCAAGTCCAACTTCAGACCAGTGACAAGTGGAGTACCACAGGGTTCAGTCCTGTGTCCTGTCCTGTTTGGTATCTACTTCCCTGAAGTACAGGCTAACACAGAAGGTCTTTGGCTAATGAAGTTCCCAGATGACTGCAAACTAGGAGCCATAATCGAAACTACTAACGATGTGGACATCCTACAAAAGGGCCTCACTGAGACAGATGCCCGGTGTCAAAGCCATGGCCTCAAGCTCAATGCCAAAAAGTGCATTGTCATCCCCTTTGGTTAAAAACTCTGTACCCATGAACTACAACATAGGCAGTAGTATACTTAACACTGAAAGTGTGATAAGAGATCTTGGGACACAGGTGGACAGTAGACTCTCCTTTGATAATCACATTGCCAAAATGTTTAGAAATTCCTTCTATGTAGCCCACCTAATCACAAAACGGTTCACCTCTAGATCAAGAGAGGTCATTGTGCCCCTCTACTCATCACTCATTAGGCCCATAATAGAGTACTATGCCCCATTTGGTATGTACCGTAATCGGCACATGCAACAGCCGGTAAGACCACAGAAGTACCTCACCAAGAGGATCATGGGCCTCAAAGAGATGCCCTATTCTGCTCGACTAAAGAAACTCCAGCTCTACTCGGTTGCTTACTGCCTGCTCAGAGGTGATCTATGCCTGAAGTATAAGGCCATGTCCAACCTGGAATTAATGGACATGCTCCACCTCAAGAAAACCAAATCTCTTGGAGCCACATACTCCAGTGAATTAAACCTCAGCATAGCAATAAACAGGACGTACTGGAGGGATAGATTCCTGTCCCAGAGACTTCCCTCGCTCTGGAATAGAATCCCAATTGATGTTTGGCAGAGCCCCTCGCTGACTCTCTTCAAGAGGAATCTTGATGAGTGGATGGGAAATTGTAAACTTATCCCTGGGATCACTTCAGTGGCCCTGCTAGACAGAGGCCCAGGAAACTAATTTAAAAGGGAGGCAAAAGCCAACACATTATGGCTAGGCTTATAAATTCCCTGGGGCAGATAGCCTAGTACCTACCTATGAACCTATGAACCTTTGAGCCTTGCCTAAAAAAGGTAATATGGGGACAGCAAGAGCCTTGGCCAGTATTCAGAAGCATAGGGGTGACAGGTGCAAACCATCTGTAGCAAAGCTTGTCTATCATGTCATCACAGGCAGACAGAGACTGGATCCCCTTTGAATGACACCAGAAGCTCAGCCAATTGTTGAAGTTTATCGTCTTTCTGTTATATTGCAGTATCATGTAGGTGAAGGTAAGATGCTACTCAAGGTCAGGGTCATACCAGCCTGGGCTACATGATCATAGAGCTAATATATATCTCTTGTCATGTTGTCCTGGGAGGTATGTCTCAGATCATTCACAATGACATGTACAAAGAACATGTCATATATGTACCTGTTCTGGAGTGATGTAAGTGCTTGTGTTATGTGGCAGATCATAGCACCTGACAGACAACTGACAGTAACCTTCCCCTTGTCCAGCCGAGTGAGTGGAACATCTGTGTGCCTGACTATGAAGTCACCTATTACTAGTGTGTTGGGTATGTTGTTTTGCCTTAGGGCCTGTTGTGAGGCACACTGCTTTGGTGTATTATGTGTTTTCTGGTGTGTGATTGGAGGTGCATGTTGCTTGCTGGTCTGCTTAGGAGGACACTCTCTCTTTTTCAGATTAATATTCATATTCTCTGAGTATGGTAATGTGTATTTATGTGTGTGTTTTGCTGGTGCTTATATTGTAGGTCTATGTGAGGCAGTTGGTGTTGTGGTTGTATGACCCTACTCCTCCTGACTGTATTGTCCAGTATTGAGTTGACAGAGCTTAGCCACCGGTTTGACCCTGTGTGTGCCAGCATGTGGTGCATCAACCCATATATGATATGGTCATGGCCTATGCATACAATACACTCACAATACACCTAGTATAGGTTCATAGGTTCATAGGTTCATACTAGGCTATCTGCCCTAGGGCATTTATAAGCCTAGCCAGAGTGTGTTTGGCTTTCGCCACCCATTTTAAATTAATTTTGCTATGCCCTTTTTCGAGGTTAGTATACTGTGCCTCTGTCTAACAGTGACACAGAAGTGATACCCAGGGTAAAGCTACGATCTGCCATCCACTCATCAAAATTCCTCTTGAAGAGAGTCAATGAGGGACTCTGCCTGACCTGGACTGGGATTTTATTCCAGAGTGAAGGGAGCCTCTGGGTTATGAATCTGTCCCTCCAGCATGTCCTATTTATTTCAGTGCTGAGGTTCAAGTCTCTTGAGTGCGTGGCTCGATGGGATTTGGATTTTCTGAGGTGCAGCATGTCCATTAATTCCGGGTTGGACATGGCTTTATATGTCAGGCACAGATCGTCTCTGAGCAGGCGGTATGCCACTGAGTAGAGCTGGAGTTTCTTTAACCGGGCAGCATATGGCATCTGTTTGAGCCCTTTGATCCTCTTGGTGAGGTACTTTTGGGGTCTTTCCAGTTGCTGCAGGTGTCTGGTAAGGTACATCCCAAAAGGGGATTGTACTCAATTATGGGCCTGATGAGAGATGAGTAAAGAGGCACGATGACCTCCCCTGATCTAGATGTGAATCCTTTCATGATCAAGTGGGCTATATAAAATGTTTTTCTAACCACTTTGGCCACGTGGTTGTCAAATGAGAGATTGCTATCAACGTGGGTCGCCAGGTCCCTAATTACTTCTTCTGTACTTAATGGATTACCACCTATGTGGTAATTTGTGGGCACTTTGTTTTTGCCAAAGGGGATGACTATACACTTTTTGGCGTTTAGCTTGAGGCCATGGCTCTGGCACCAGTTGTCTGTTTCTATGAGGCCCTTTTGGAGTATGCTTGTGTCGGCTGGAGAGTCGATTATGGCGCCCAGTTTGCAGTCATCTGCGAACTTGGTCAGCCACAGTCCTTCCGTGTTGGCCTGTACCTCCGAGAAATATATACCGAACAAGAGAGGTCCCAGGACTGAGCCTTGTGGGACGCCACTTGTAACTGGTTTGGAGTCTGACATGGCTCCAGCAATTCTAACCATGTGAGTTCTGTCCTTGAGCCAGTTTGCAACCCATTTAATGACATAGGGGTTTATATTTAAACTGGTGAGCTTATCTATAATGCCCGAGTGGGGTATTGTATCGAAGGTTTTTGCAAGGTCCAGGTAGGCTGTGTGGACCACCTTCCCCTCGTCAATGGCTTTGGTGACTGTTTCAAAGAAATCGACAAGGTTTAAGAGGCAGGATCTGCCCTTAACAAAGCCGAACTGGGTAGGATCCAGTGTCTGTAGGTCCCCAATATCTTTATTTATGAGGTCCATGATGATCCTTTCCATAGCTTTGCAGACCAAGCTAGTCAGGCTTATATATATAGATAGTTTCCAGGATCCGTTGAGGCACCACCTTTGTGGAGAGAGACCACTGTTGCTGTACGCCACTCTTTGGGTACATATCCTGTAGTAAGGTTGAGATTGAACAGTAGTTTTATGTTTGGGTTTAGCTCTTCTTGGAGTTCATGCAGGACGCAGCCCGGGACACCGTCTGGTCCCATTGATGCTGTGTTTTTTGCTTTGGAGAGGGCTCTTACCTGAGCATCTGAGATGTCAGGGGCAGCACTCTGCTGGGATATATATTTGCCCTTTGGTGGGAGGGGAGAAGTTTGCGCTGAACCTGTCAGCTAGGATGTTGGCAATGTCTGTGGGTTCGTTGTATTTTTTGTCATTTTGGACTAATTCTGAGCATATCTGGGAATTCCCACTCAGGTTTCTAACATAACTAAAGAAAGCCTTGTGATTATCCTTAGTGTCCTGTGCAATTTTTCTCTCGAAGCTGGCCTTAGACAATTTTATGAGTGCCCATAGTTTTTTGCTAATACTGATCAGAGATGCCTTCCCTTTTTGGGATTTTGCTCTGTCATGTAGTAGCTTCCTCCTTCTATTGTATAGTTTGTTTATAGCTGGGGTCCACCAGACAGGACGTCTGCCTTTGGAGGATTGGGTCTTGGTTTTATTTGGGATGCATGATCCATGCATTCCTGAAGGTGTTCATAGAATGCGTTTATAAAGGATTCTGCAGTCTGAGCCGTATTTACCACAGGCCCGGGGGCTTTGAAGGATTCCACCTCGGTTTTGAGGAGTGTGAAATTTGCTTTAGAGAAGTTTTTCACTGTGGTTTTCTGGGCAGGGGGTGGGGTCGGGATGTGAATATCCAGTGAGATTAGTTTATGGTCTGATCTTACCAGTGAAGGATACACTTCTGGTCTGGAGCATAGAGTCCCCATGTTGGTGATGATCAGGTCCAGTATGTTTTCCCCTCTTGTGGGAGTGGTAACAAGTTGTTCCATAGCATCTGAGTTTATAAATTCTAGGAACCTTTGGGCTAGGTTGTTGGAGCTAGAGTAATGCTCCCAGTCTATGTCTGGGTAGTTGAAGTCACCCAATATAATGGTGTTTGGAGAGACCTTCATATTTTCCAGTGTTCTCACGAAGGCCGAGTGGGGTTCCTGGGTTTGGAAGGATGGTCTGTAGCAGGCTATAAACTGGAAGGCAGTTTTACCCACTGTTAGTTGCACATGGATAGTCTCTGATGCTTCGTGCTGTGCCACCAACCTGGAGGTGTGGGTATCTTTGACGAATATTGATACCCCCCCCTCTTTTTGTGGTTCGGTCCAAGTTATGGGGCCGAAAAGCATGGTATGAGGTATAACCTGGTAGTGCTGGGGTGCTCTCGGGAGCCTTGAACCAGGTTTCTGTTACTGCACAAATATCGATGTTCTTCATGCTAAGGAGAGTTTTGAGTGCATGCATCTTGAGGTTTAGACTTCTGGCATTGAGTAGCATTACTCTTAGTTTCTTATCCCTTGTGATACCTATGGAGGTGGTTTTGTCTTTTGAGCCTTGCCTAAAAAAGGCACTATGGGGGTAGCAAGAGCCTTTGCCAATATCCGAAAGCCCAGGGGTGACAGGTGCAAGCCGTCCCTAGCTAAGCATCGTGGCTTGTCGAGCATGTCATCCCAGGCTGACAGGCATTGGATCCCCTTTGAATGACACCAATACTTAAGCCAATTGTTGAAATTGATCATCTTGTCTTCATATTGTGGCATCATTATTAGTGAGGGTAAGATGCTACTCAAGGTCAGGGTCATACCGGCCTGGGATACATGCTCAGAGAACTCCTCTATGTCTCTTTTCATGTAGTCCAGGGAGGCACATCTCAGGTCATTCACACCAGCATGAACAATGACTGAGTCATATTTGTACTTGCCTTGGAGTGACCTGAGTGCTTGTGTTATGTGGTGGATCCTAGCACCCAACAGGCAGCTCACTGTGACCTTCTCCTTGTTCAGGCTGGTGAGCGGGACGTCAGTGTGCCTGACGATATAGTCACCTATTACAAGTGTATCAGGTGTGTTGTTTAGCCTTAAGGGCTGTGACTGTTCGGCACACTGGCTTTGTGAGCTATGTGTTGCATGTGTTTTGTTTTGAGGTAGCGGTTGCTTGGGTGTCTGCTTTGGAGGTCTCTGCTGCTTAGGCAGATTTTTATTTAGAGCCTCCGAGTATGTTTTTGTGTGTATTTAACCTGCGGACAACATCTTGCCACATTGCAGTATGCTCCTGATGGTCCTGGCTGGTTCGTGAGAACATGAGACTGTAGTGCTAAATCATACTGTTAGTAATTATATCATCTTCAGCACTACTGTAACTGGGGTTTCTGCGATGCGCCATGATCCCTGGAAGACATAAATATGAAAATATGTCTGAGCAAGTCATATGGCACATTTAACATTATACAGTACAGATATCACTGAACTGCCATATATAGCAACCTATTAGCTAACCGAGAGTGAAACACTTTAACTGCCACTTATCACTGCTCACCCCACAACTGCTTGAAAGTGCCTGGATCACTCTCTATCTAATGAACCATGTTCTGCACAGCAACAAAATAAAATCACTATATAAGACTATACAAGAGTACCTGGCACACTGTATGCAACACGATGCACCACCTAGCCACAGCAAATATACATCAAGCTGATGTGTAAAAAAATATATCATCCATCACAATGAGTGTAAGGTCCAGTAAATGTATTACTATTATACCACACAACTTGTTAATGGCAAACCCGTGGCCAAAATATGTGCACAATTGGGAATATAGGTTGCATACTGCTGTAGTACACTATGAATGTTGCTAGATACGCAGTTATATGTTTTACCACACATATGTCAAAGGACATTTTACAGACATACCCACACACATCAGACATAATTACAGGACACAAAGGTATGACAACCCAGATAAGCTTTCAGTGTGTACTATACAGTATTGTGTGTCAGTACGTACACAACCTTAATCTTGAGAAATGTAATCTGTGATGAATGCAGGGACCACACAAAACAGTGGATGCAAGCAATGTGGACATACACCATACTTTGCTGTACAGGCCCAGAGCTTCAAGTAGTACTACAGTACACACAGGATTTGGATTCAACATCAGTACCAATCAATAATCATAGATGTAGTGGTTTAGCCTCCAATGACACACCCTAGTTAAAACCAAGGGACTTAATCACACTGTATGCAATAGCACTTTTTCTGCCTAGCAACAGAATACACAGCTTTTGCTAGGATCAAAGCAAGGTCCCATAATACCATGACATAAACAGTTTCCCACTAAGCTATCCCACAGTACATATCTTTGATGTATTCACAAACACATTGACCATCACAGTCAGTCAACAGTACAGAGAATGTATTGCAACAAGTAGATGTAGGTGTGTATGAGTATATATATATATATATATATATATATATATATATATATATATATATATATATATATATATATATATATATACACACACACATATACACATCCATTGGTGTACATATACATATATATGTAGGCACATTTCACCTTTCATAGTGAGAATATCAATTGTATAAAGGATGTGAGGTGTACAGTAATGTAATAAAATCGCACAGTCTTAGGATAAATGCATTGAAGGTGTTCACAGCCCAGGTAGCTTTAACAGACCTCAGTGGCTTCAACATTGCAAACTGAACAAACCACCCAGTGTTTAACCACCAGATGGCATATACCAGCACTGTATGCTGTCTTGTTTGTCACACACTAAAACCTATTACAAATATGCACATACTAACCTTCACCAACATATATATCTCCACCCTTCACAAACAGTTGCAATATGTCCCCTGCTCTATGCACATATACAGATGTGAATATATATCACACGTATATATTTTTCTGTATATCTGTAGCATACACACACACACACGGTCCACACTGTTGTAAGTCCCTGGACCTCACAGCTGAACTGTTGGGCCTTGCTGAAACACAAACAGGTGTCACATATGAACACACACTAACATTAGGGAGGTATATATGGCTACAAATGCTAGATAAGCATACTAGACTGCTACAGCAGTTGGCAATGGTAAGCTACACTTTAATATGACTATCATGCATGTGTTGTTCTGTCACACCCATGTTTATATAATGTCAGCGCTAATCCCCCCAACAGCCATTGGCCACACTACTGTACAGAACACAGATAACACGGATCAGATCTTTGACATTTAATGCTGAGCTACACATTTCACAGGTATGTTCCACTGCCCACAGGTACACACTGTATTGTCCATAGCAGTAGTTAAGCAGAACATCTATGCATAAATAAGTACTGCTGCCACATATGAATGGTTCACATTATGTAGACTATTCTTCAATAACATCTTTTTCCTTTTCTCTCTCTCTCTCTCTCTCTCTCTCTCTCTCTCTCTGTGTCTCTCTCTCTCTCTGTCAGTCTCTGCAATAGAGTGATTGAGTTTGTTGGCAGAGATTGCAGCCTGTTTTATAGGTATTTGCACATGAGCATGTGATGGCCTCTGCACCAATTAGTGGCCACCATTTGCTAATTGCATGCAACCTGCTGTGTAGTAATTGCAGTAATCACTGTCATAGAAACCCAGTACTATAAATTGCTAACTCAGGTAGGCGTGGCCCTTTCAGCTTTCCAAGATGGAGATCATCCTTGTTTGCTCTGGACATCATTGTTTAAGACAGAAGGTTGGTATAGTTCTTATATCAGAAGCCAGGGGTGTAGCCTGAGATTTACATTTTGTACTCAGACTTAATGTTGCTGCTTGTCAGTGTAGAAATGCACTCACCCCTCAAAATGCTACCCCAAGATACATGGACAGATGTACTTTCTTTTCAACTTTTACAATTAACTGCCATACAAAGCTAGTTATTGAGATGTATTCCTTTGTCACAAGAATTGTTTGTGAACTGCTATACTGTGAATATTCATTTACTGAGTTCTAAACAGTTTGTGCTTTTTTAGTGTTAACATTAGCACAAGCTGCTCAGAAAAACTGGACACATTTCAGTACTGTGAGTATACTTACCTACATCCTTGGTAGACCCTGCACACACACACAGGTATATTCTACATTTGGGTAGGGCTGTAGATGTACAGAGAATGTAAGTATTATTGTGTGGATTTTATCTTGCTGGACTTACAGGGTTGCTGTATACATGTTAGTTTATCAAGGCAAGTAGTCTGTCTGCGTAACTCCCAACTGTGGACCTATCCACATGGTAGCCAGAGAATAGCCTGTTACTTTTTGTCTGTGCACCACACAGGTCTTTTCAGCAATAGATCAATGGCATTGTTACAGTTGGTTGCTACCAGTACATGGCTACATCCATTTGTATTTCAGTGTTGTATTCCAACATAAGGGTATGCTTCCGAAACTCCTTTCAAAGCTATTTGCACAGTGTGCAACAGCAGAAAGGCTGATATGCCTCTGTGTTTCTGCCTCTGCCAGACCTCACAAACTCAGGTATATATTTGAACAGACTCAGGGAAAAGTAAAGAAAAAGTGGACACCTTTAAAATATTAGTGCCATTAAGTTGAAACATTGAGAGAATCAGAGCATATGAATTAATACACCTTTTCTGAAGTAAAAGAAGTGCCTAACTCTTAATTATTGTCATTATTCATTAAGTGCAATTCACCACCTTTCTGCCCAAAGTTTTAGGAAGGATTCAGAGGGACAGAGCTAAAATTTGTGTCAAAATCAGGGACATCCCTGAAAATTAGGGAGAGTTGGGAGGTATGGCCTCTGCCCTAAACAAATATGCCAGTGTTTGTCCTGCTGTGATACTGTGTGGGGTTGTAAAGTGATGGTGTAACATTATTTCCTGCTAGAATGGCTGCTTCTCTTATCACAGTCATGTAATGTAATCCCACAACAACTGTTGGTAAAGATCCACAGAACAAGTTGTGTGGTATGGCATTCCTATTTTTCCTTTACATTCACTCATTCTGATGCATAACATATTTATTTCAGCACCAACTTGTATATCTAGCGTGGCTTAGTGGTACTTCATGTTGTGTAGTGTGTAAAAGGTCTGGGGTTCAAGACTGACAGAGGTGTTTTATTTTGCTCCTGAACAGAACAAGGGCCCTCACATACAGAGTGACTAAGGCACTTTTAAACAGTTGTAAGCGGGTTTGCGCAGATGTGCGCGATGCTTAGCAATGCTTAGCTAAGCGCAAACAAGCGCACACTTGCGCAACCCCACTAACTACAGCTTAATACTGCTTACTCCCGCTAATCCCCGTGCTCATTTCTTTGAAAGAAAAGAAAAATTGGGAGACAGGAAAGTGGTGAGAAAGGGGCACAAAGAGGGAAAGACAGTATAGAAACTAGCTCGGGATGTGCAGGACGGTTGTAGGGAAGGTCCATAGCTGCCCATTTCTTTAACAGCAACAGCTGTGCATATGGAATAAATTTGGAGGTAGATATGAAACCTTCAACCCGAGAGAGGGGTTAGGACAACAAAGTATGTTGTAATGCCAATTAAATTACATTTTATGTGTCCAGTGGACATGTGTGCAAAATGGGCAGCTATGTATGGGGCGTAATTTTTTTTGGGAGCAAATTGCCCTTTTTTTTTTTCAGGTGAGAGTGGAATGTGGGGTAGGGGAAGTAGGTATATTTGGGGAGGTATGCTGGGGAGGTAAACAGACAAGACAAACAAGACGCATGCAGGGGCGGTAAATGACACGTGGTGGGTGAACACCTTTGATGGGGAAGGATGTTTGGAAATCGCAAGCCCATGAGCCTACAGATGGAAACAGTGGGACTGAGGTCCCCACCCATGGGCAGTCACCACTGCACCTTCACAGCCCAGAGGGTGGCTGTGCTAGGGGCTGTGTAGGAGAGGCAGGCTGACCTGGGAGTTGCACCACTAGTGCCTCAAGCTGGCATAGAGGCTCTGCAACAGAACATTCAATCACTCTACGCACCACAGCTCGGACCGTGCAAAGGATGATAGGTGGCCCTCTTCCTCCCACGTTTGCATGGGGGGGGTGAGCCCCATCCCCTGCAGTACTTCCACCTTAAGGTGGCACAGGGCCAACAGAGTAGGAGGTCCCAGGCTGGGCACCGGACCTGCTGGTGCCAGGTGCCATGGCCAGCTGAGGTGGGACAGGTGGGTCCGCTGGGACCAGCCTTCCCATATGAACTATGTTTTGGAGAGTTTAATAAAGATATGGGTTAGTAACAGTCAACAGCATTCCCAATTAGTTATAACAGCATGCAGAAGTATTCCCATTAACCCAACACACCAGATTTTCAACAGTTGAAAAGCAAGCATAACATATGCATATATAGAACAATAGTGGACATTACAACAGCATGCAGGTTGAATTGATGGCAACAGGCCACCAATATTGTGATATTTTAACAGGGCACATGCATAGAAATAAATGCAAATATTTATAAACCAATAGGACATATGTCCCAACAAATGTTTTGAGATTAGACATACCGATTGAGGTGTGGAATTGCATTTTTTATGCACATACAGTAGGGTGGAAACATATAGCTCAATTAACAACTTATATATCCTTCTAATTTTCACGACATTCCTATTAACTGCAGTTATATGTCCCTTACATGTATTATTACACTACCCAATATCCTTATATTGTGCAAATGGATTTTGCTAGATCATTATATACATGAGCTGTATCTTACATACAAGCTGTCCAAGATGCAGATGTTACTGCTACATATGTTGAGAGTTGTTCACACACACTACTGCTAAGATGGTACACTGACAACTCTACTTTCATATAATTATTTAGATATGTTCAGGTGAAAGTATCAGTTATATGTTAACAGCTCCCTACATTTCTGGCAGCACACTGACATTTCTGGGGAACACAATACCAAGCTACTCATGTGCCAGATTAACCTGTACATGCTGGGCATGAACCAACAGTTGAGGGCTGTAAATATGCATAAAAGCTACTGGCACTCCCTTCATCCATGTTATATGGGCCTACCCAAGTGTGGGTTAACACTACTTAATACTACAGTACTATTTGTAAAATGCAACAGTACAACAACATATCAAAGAAAATGACACAGACACACTCCAGAAATTATACATTTATTAGAGGATTATTACACCTTTATTTATTGGGTTAAAACACTTTTTGAAGGCTCTCTCATTTATTTTATATAACAGTACATGCAGAATAATTACTAACCTGTGATGCAGCCTTTGCAACCTATCTTCATGGGCTTGCTGATTCATAGCCCGGACACCTGCAGCTGTGAAGTAAATGCAGTGATATTGAGACATACCTATCCATAGTATTGACAAGCATAGCAATTCTTAACTACTTAATACAATGGCTACTTACTCAGTACTGGGGCATTAGGCATCGCACGGGATTCCTGGATCCACTGGTCCAGTTGATCTTCCTTATGTCGCTTCAGGTCAGCCTGACCTGCTCACCAGTCTGAGGAATGCCAGTGGTACTGGTGAGATCATGAGCAAGACTGTTCCAGGCATCCGTTTTATATTGGGCGCCCTGGTACTGGCCCCGCAGGAGTCTTTCCTCATGATTGTGGACAAGGAGCCAAACCATTACTTTGGACTCCTCAATGCCCCAGCGTTGCGCTCAAAATCAAGTGCCTTCTCCAACACCGGACATTCTGACTGCAGAAGGGAGCTACAACCAGTCATGGCAAGTATTCCCGTTTGTGGAGCTTAAATATGCCTCATTTCCCACACCTATTTGTGATTGGCCAGTTTTGAAAAAACTCAGATGTAGGCACACCTGCTTAGCTGATGTTGGCAATGTTTAAAATTCCTTTGATAGATATGTGTCTGTTGAAAGTGCATGGTTATGAAATGCTGTCATGGCGTAGTGGTTATGTACTGTGACTATAGTGCACAGTATCCTGAGTTCAAGCCCTGTCACTGCTTTTTATTTTCCTACTGGCCGGACCTGAATGGTTAAGATACAATAAAGGAGGTGTGGCCATGTTTAGCCGACTTTGCTCAACTTTGCCCAACTCTGCCCAACGTTGCTCGACGTTGCCCGATGTTGCGCTGGTTAGCGCGGTGCACAGCTATGTGCAAATACATTGTAGTTGCGCTGGTTGATGCGGTGCGCAGCCACGTGCAAAGAC
>NC_056747.1:1334244674-1334422174 GCF_019279795.1 Protopterus annectens
AGTTAACATTTTTCTGAGGATCAGAATATTCAGCTTGTTGAAAAATCACTGGAACAAAAAACATTTAAACTCCATTCCCTGTTCTTCTGACTGAGAAGCAGTGTTAGAATGAGACCTTTTTTTCTTTTTCTGTCTGAAGTGAAGAAACAGAATTTGAAATATTAAAAACAGAAATTAATTCCTTAGCAAAAACCAGTAAGTCTTCCCTGTCCATAGTAATAGAAACATTATACATAGTAACATTCTCAGTTTCCCTGTCCATAGTAATAGAAACATTATACATAGTAACATTCTCAGTTGTTTGCATTCTTTTCCTTGGAGACTCATTGAAAAAACAGTCACTAATGGCAGGGCCACTATCCCAGGAATCAGACATCTTAGTCCAGCTACACAATAGACCCTTACCCACTCCTTCCTCGGGACACTGAGGGGAGTACAACTCAACAGCTGCAGTGGATGTGACTAATTCCTGGTCCTTAGTGGCTTCCTGAGGAGCTACACCGCAGGGACCAACAGACATCAATTAGTGGTCCTAAGTACCAAGTCCAGCCACAGCATAGTCACTCATCAATGGTTGAGGCAATGAGGGATCCTGCCTGGCACCCAAAGACTCATGAAAGTTTTCTTGTTCTGGACAGGGGAAACAGGGGAAGGAAGAACCAAGAAGATCTGTAACTGCTCTATGCTCCAGTCAAATAAGAAGCCCAAAAGAAAAATAGTACAGCCTGTGAGAGATAATAAAACCCTAACAGAAACACAAAGATTTTGAGGTAAAAAAATATTCTAACAATCTAACTCTTATTAAAGTTTAGAAATTAAGAAAGAAAAAGTGTTTTGATTTTTTTCATGCAGGCATACAGTGAGAACACCCCCCCCCCCCCAAACCTCTCCAAAAATGATGACAGTCCATAAAAAATGCTTTTCCTAGAATAAAATAAATGTTTACACAGAAAAAGCACAGTTGTTAATCAGAAAATGAAGAAAGTGGAAGGTTTTACTCAGAAGGGGTTCTTATCTGCCCAGTCCTGAAGGATTGCAAGATGACCGTCAATTCAAGGAAGCCACCAGAGGGACATCACTTTGACATCAAGAAATCTCTGAAACTTTTAATGCCTCAACTGTCTTTTTGTATGTCTCTGCTCAAGTCCCTTTCAGTTAGTGCACTCAGAAGGTGCCTTGAAGCTTTGAAAGCTGGCCAGTGGTCCTATCCTGTGCAGGACATAACCCAAACAGATTAAGCTACTGCAACAGTAATTTAACTTTGAACATCAACCATTATCAATAAATAAAGCAAAAGAGAAGACAAGCCATAGGGGGTGTCTTTTAGGGAGAAAATATACAAAGAAGGAAACTGAAGAGAATATGAGAATGAATATGATGGTAACTTTCAGTGTTCCCATACCATGAATCCTGAAGGGAAGTCTGATGAATATGTTCCAGTTCAGGCAGTTAATATGCAAAGATACATTTCAGTTTTTGGGGACTCACAATGAAAGGTGTTAGGAATTTATTTCCAAGAATTAATCATGAGCACAGCACCATGTCTAACTTTTCAGGCTGTAAAATGTAAGACATATTAGAAGATCTCCAGAAGATTTTTAAGAAGTATAAATCTTATGTTTTACCTATCATGAAATTGTTAATAAATAGTATTTGGCACTAACAAATCCCTGGGCTTTGTCTTGGTTCCTGTGTTTCTCCATTTTCCTTGTTTGGTCAGGGGGAAGTTTCTTTACTCACCAGTGAGAGTGGGGAGTACTGAGCTGCCTGTTTGTCCTCAGAGGAGTGGTTTAAGGCAGTAACTTGTAGTTTATTGGCCATTTTGGGTCATTTCCTGTCTTTTCCAGCCCCCTGCTATAAAGCACGCTTTAGCGTGCTTTAGCGCGATTTAGCGCGGAGTTGCTACAGGAGCACACAAGAGCAGCGGCGGTTAATCAAGGTTAAACTATTTGGGCTGCCTAAAGTCCACTCTTCAAATTTTCCCTTAAAACAGCCTTCCTTGAACTGTACTGCTGATCAAACCAGCGTATTCTATATCTAAAAAGTTCAGCTCTACTTGATTCTTAAGTAGACTATTCTTTATCTGTAAAGCCTAGCACTTGCTCCTAAAGTATTTTTTTACCTTGATATAGCACTTTTATTATACATAGTACCCCACCAGCCAAAACCCCTTTTCGATCACCCACATCCCCCAGAGTCTTTTCAAAGTCCTTGTCTATTCCTTCTAGCATGTCGAGGGATCAGTTGCTAGTGTCTTCTCCTGCTCACCTGGTGAATCTGGGAATATTGAGGCAATGTTACAATTGCCTCATGTACACAGACAACCCTCTCTTTCTTCCACAAAACACAAATACATGCGAGAGATGCAACTATACAGCCAAACTGGAGGCTGAGCTCTCTCAACATAGGACTGGCAAGACCAGACAGGAGGAGAAGGTAACCACACACACTACAAACCCAGTCTCACATAGTACTATCAAAACTTCAAATCGTACACATAAATACACAAAGACATACTCGGAGGCTCTGATCAAAAATCTACCAAAACAGCAGAGGCCACCAAAGCAGACACCCAAATAACTGCCACCTCAGGACACAACACATTCAACACATAGACCACATAGTCAGTGTGCCAAACAGTCACAGCCCTTAAGGCCAAACACATTGCCAGACACACTCATCATTGGTGACTCCATAGTCAGACACACTGACGTCCCGCTCACCAGATTGAGTAAGGAGAAGGTCACAGTAAGCTGCCTGTCGGGCGCTAGAATCCGCCACATAGCAAGCACTCAGGTCTCTCAACAGCAGGTACAAGTGACTCTGTCATTGTCCACGCTGGTGTGAACGACCTGAGGCGTACCTCCTTGGACTACATGAAAAGAGACATAGAGGAGCTCTCTGATTATGTAGCCCAGGCAGGTATGACCCTGACCTTGAGCAGTATCCTACCTTCACCAAGAATGATGCCACAATACAGAGACAAGATGATCAGCTTTAATAATTGGCTTAAACTCTGGTGTCATTCAAAGGGGATCCAATGTCTGTCTGCCTGGGATGACATGCTGGACAAGCCACGCTGCTTCGCAAGGGACGGCTTGCACCTGTCCCCCTGGGCTTCCGGATATTGGCAAAGGCTCTTGCCACCCCCATAGTGCCTTTTTTAGGCAAGGCTCAAATTCTAAACCTACCACCCTAGTACACAAAAAAGGAAAAAAACTAAGGGTAATGCTGCTCAATGCCAGAAGTCTCAACCTCAAGATGCACGCACTCGAGGCCCTTCTCAGTATGGAGAACATTGATGTCTGTGCTGTGACTGAAACCTGGTTCAAGGCTCCAGAGAGCACCCCGGCACTATCAGGTTTTACCTCATATCATGCGTTCCGGCCCCAAAATCCGGACAACACCAAGAAAGGAGGGGGGGTGTCTATATTCATCAAGGACACCCACACCTCAAGGTTGGTGGCAACGCACGATGCATTGGAGACCATCCAGGTGCAATTAACCATAGGCAAGACTGCTCTGCAATTTGTAGCATGTTACAGGCCACCCTCTCAATCTCAGGAACCTCACATAGCTTTCCTGAAAACACTGGAGGAGATAAATGTATCTCCAAACACCATCATACTAGGTGACTTCAACTACCCAAATATAGACTGGGATCACTACTCAAGCCCCAACACTCTAGCCCAAAGGTTCCTAGAGTTCATAAACTCAAATGCCATGGAACAACTAGTCACCATCCCCACAAGAGGAGAAAACATACTAGATCTCATCATCACGAACATGGGGTCACAATGTTCAACACCGGAAGTATACCCCTCGCTGGTAAGATCAGACCATAAACTAATCTCACTGGAAGTCCACATCCCCCACCTGAGATAAAAAAGACCACAGTGAAGAACTTCTCAAAAGCCGGCTTCACACTTCTAAAGACTGGTGTGGTCTCCTTTAAGGCCCCGAGCCTCGGAAACCATTACTCAAGCCGCTGAATCACTTACAAATGCCTTCTACCAGCACCTACAGGACTGCATGGATCAGGCAATCCCAAACAAAACAAAGACTCTTTGTACCAAATGCAAGCGTCCAGTCTGGTGGACCCCAGCCATAAACAAACTCTACAACAAAAGGAGGAAGCTACTACAAGATAGAGCAAAATCCTTAAAAGGGAAAACACCTTTGATTATTATAAGTAAAAAACTAAGAGCTCTCATAAAATCATCCAAGGCAAATTTTGAGAGAAAAGTCGCTAAGGACTCAAAAGACAATCATAAGGCCTTCTTTAGCTATGTTAGAAACCTGGGAGGAAACTCCCAGATATGCTCAGAATTAGTTCAAAATTATGTAAAAATTACTGAATCTACAGACATTGCCAACATACTGGCTGACAGGTTCAGTGCAAACTTCTCCCCCCCTCCCCCCCAAAAGGTGAGATAGCTATACCAGAGGATTGTAACCCCCCAAACATCTCAAACACTCAGGTGAGAACTGCTCTCTCCAAGGCAAAAAACACAGCATCCATGGGACCAGATGGTGTCCCCGGATGTGTGCTCCACGAACTCAATGAGGAATTAAACCCACAGTTAGGGCAGCTGTTTAATCTTAGCCTCACCTCAGGATATGTGCCTAAGGAGTGGCGTACGGCAACTGTGGTCCCACTTCACAAAGGCGGTGCCTCCACTGACCCTGGAAATTACTGTCCCATCAGCTTGACAAGCCTGATCTGCAAAGCTATGGAGAGGCTCATAATGGAACTCATAAATAAAGACATAGGGGACTTGCAGACTTTGGCTCCGACCCAGTTTGGCTTTGTCAAAGGCAGATCATGCCTTTTAAACCTGGTTGACTTTTTCGAAACAGTCACCAAGGCCATTGATGAGGGAAAGGCAGTCCACACAGCCTACCTTGACCTGGCAAAGGCTTTCAACACAATACCCCACTCAGGTATCATTGAAAAACCCATCAGCTTAAATGTAAACCCATACGTCACAAGATGGGTTGCAAACTGGCTAAGTGACAGAACCCACAAGGTCAGAGTTGCTGGTGCCATGTCAGACTCAAAGCCTGTCACAAGTGGTGTCCCACAGGGCTCTGTCCTGGGCCCACTCCTGTTCGGCATCTACTTTTCAGAAGTACAAGCAAACACAGGAGGATTATGGCTGACAAAATTTGCAGATGACTGCAAACTGGGCGCCATAGTTGAGAACACATCTGACACAGATATCCTTCAGAAGGGTCTTATAGAAACGGATAACTGGTGCCAGAGCCATGGCCTAAAGTTAAATGCCAAAAAATGCATAGTCATACCCTTTGGGAAAAACAAGGCTATCCCTAGCTACCATATAGGCGGCAACCCACTGAGCTCAGAAGAGGTTATCAGGGATCTGGGGACCCAGGTTGACAGTAACCTTTCGTTTGACACTCACATTGCCAAAGTAGTTAGGAAGACCTTCTACATTGCCCACCTGATCATGAAGGGATTCACATCTAGATCAAGGGAAGTCATCGTCCCCCTGTACTCATCACTCATCAGACCAATGATTGAGTACAATGCCCCATTCGGAATGTATCTGACACGACACCTGCAGCAACTGGAAAGGCCCCAAAAATTCCTCACCAAAAGGATAAAGGGTCTCAAAAATATGTCCTATGCTGCCCGACTGAAGGAACTCCAACTCTATTCAGTCACTTACCGTCTGCTCAGAGGTGACCTGTGCCTGACATACAAGGCCATGTCCAACCCAGAATTGATGAACATGCTTCACCTCAAAAATCTAGATCCCTCAAAACTACAAGGGCGGGAGACTTAAACCTTGACACGGTTATTAATAGGACGTGCTGGAGGGACAGATTCATCACCCAGAGACTCCCTATGCTGTGGAACAAAATCCCGGTACATGTGAGGCAGAGCACCTCGCTGGCTTTGTTCAAGAGAAATCTTGACCAATGGATGGGAGATCGCAGATATACCCCAGGGATTATCTCAGTGTCACTGCTTGACAGAGGCACAGCAAAATAATGGGCATAGTATCCTCCAAACTAAAGGGGTGGCGAAAGCCACAAAACTCTGGGCTAGGCTTATAAATGCCCTTGGGCAGATAGCCTAGTATGAACCTATGAACCTATGAACAATGTAGAGCAAACTTCATTAGAGCAAATGGTCCACAGTGTGAAGGTTATTATTCAGCTAAGCATAGTAAAAACTTTACTGTTTATATTTTCTGATATTTTGCCATTCTTAAGATTTGGGCCAGTATTAGAAAGGGTAGCAAGTACATTTTTAAATAGAATTTATGAATTATCATTTATGAATAGCATTACTTACTGTGTTTGTGGGAATGTTCTGTGTGCAAACTTTCTTGTTTTGCAAAAGACAAAAGTTAGGTAAAGTACAGTTGTGTAAGTTAACTTTACCATAAGAGTAGATAACTGTTGCTGTAGCATGTAGCTATATGGTAGATATCCTGACACTGATCACATCTTGGGCCAGTATACAAAAGCTTTGGGGCATCTTCTATGCGCACCACACATCCTGAGAAACCTTGAGGGCATGCCATCATAAATTCAGTACTATGGGTACCAAAAATTAGGACATTCTTGTCTCTATAAAACAGGAAGGCTGAGATGTACAAGCAACCAGAACCATTTGCCAAAATGGATAATTCTTCTCTTGTAGAAAATTAAAAAAGGGAGAAAGTAAACCCCACCCTGCCCAATATTGTATCCAGAAAAAAAGACAAAAAACAGAAAACAAGATAAGGGGTTACAGGATTGCAGTACTGCAATGTTTTCTATTTGAACATCTACTATTATGGTTACTTATACAGTTATGTTCATCATTAGATCGCTTCCTTGGTGGATGGATATGTGAAATGTAACCATATGAAATGTCTGCATCTGCTAGAGTGAGTCCCAAAACATAGAGACTGAATGGCCGAAAGATCAGACTTGTATATACTAAGTCTGAGATGCCATTTCTTGGAATATTCCCTTTTCTCCAAGTTAAGAGGGTGTGGGAGGCTTGTCCCCCATATGGAGGGTGCAGGGGGGCTTGCCACCCCCAAAAAGAAGTTCTAAAGAGAAGAATGATTTTTGTGATTCACTCTTCTCAATGTTTTAAACTTATGCGGCGGTGCAGCGGTAGCATTGTTGCCTCACAGCATAGAGGTTCTCCCGTTCGATTCTCGGCTTGGGTTGGGAGTGCCTTCTGTGTGGAGTCTGCATGTCCTCCCCGTGGTCGAGTGGGCATTTGAAAGACATGCATTGAATGGGTGTGCCTTCGTTGAGGTTGGACGTCAGGCTGCCAGCATGAAAAACAACTGCCAATCATTAGCGGACCGGAGTTCTACTGTGGCGACCGCTAACCGGGAAAAGCCGAAAGACAAACAAACTCTTCTCAATGTATTCATTGTTTTTTTTCCATCTTTTTGGTACTCGGCATTTCAAGTGCCAACATTTTAATACATAACCTAAGTCAAATCCCTTTCAGCAATTGTTTAACCCAAAATAAAGAAGGGGTATCTAATGGCCTAAATTTAGCAATTCACAAAGACAGTGGAGAACCAGAGGGGCTTCTGCCTTATTTGGATCCAGATTCTTCTTGTGCCTCTAACTAGAAAAACTCGTCCATTTGGTTTAGTAGTTTCTAGTAGCAGTTTTTTTAGCCTCCTTTAACACCTGCTGCACATCCTCAGAAAAAGGTGCCCAAGAGGGTTCACAATTCTAACATCCAATCAGTCAAATCAAGACTCTGTAGTATCCCTAGTCCTGTATAAGCAGATCTCTTCTGCGGGGAAGACTACAGTAATTGCCTTTTGACCATTTTCATAAGAAGAACGAACCAAGGTTGTCAGGCCGAAAGGGGTTTGCCAAGATGATTTTTGGAGAGACTCTTTGGATCTTTAAAAGAATTCTGGTTATCAAAGGAAATGGGGAGAGTATGTAGGAATATTGTCTTCCATGAAGAGAAAAAAAGCATCTGTCTTACAATCTTTCTGCAAGGTATCCTGGAGCAGAATTTTTTCAATTGCTCATTGTGAATGGAAGCAAGAAGATATACTTGGGGAATTTTCCATAGGTGAATTATCTCATGGAAGACCTTGGAACGTAACTTCCATTTACGGAGATTTGTCCTAGATCTGCACAGTTTGTCTGCCACAGTGTTCTGCTCATCTTCATTCTGAGAGAATGAAAGTGAAGGGACAAATTGTACCGAGTTACAAGATACCATATTATCATGGGCAGCCTGCACGGGGTTCCCTGCCCCTTGTTTATATACCACATTAATGTAGTGTTGTCTGTGATTACCTGAGGAGATCCTAAGGTACCTAAATAGTTTAAGGTATTTATTGCATGTATCAAGACCATCTTTTATTTGATATGCATGCATTTTTTCTTGAGATGATAATTCCAAGGTCCTTGTACTTTGATTCCTTGGGATACTGCCCCCAGGCAAAGTCTAAAGGATCCACAGACTGGTCTGAGGCTGAAGGGGGAATTAAAAGATGTGTATTCAGTAAGGTTTGATGAGCCCACCAAAGTATGTATTTTCTGAAGACGTGGAACACTGTGAATTACAAAGACTGAAGGTATTGCTGTTGAACCCGCATTGATTTGAGAATCCATTATATTTTCTTCATTTCTAACCTGGGCAGAGGAATCAACAAGATAGAGAAAGCCATGTATCCCAAAATCCTGAGATTCTGTCTTGCTGTAGTCAGTATTTGTTGAGAAAAGAACAGAAACTGTCAATGATAAAAAGTTGTCTTTTCTGTAGGAAGATAAACTTTTAGTTATGTACTCACCATAACTTCAGATGTTTGGGATCCATCTCGCCTACATTCTGAATGATGGGTTCGGAGCCGATCCCTCGGCTCCGACTCGGCATGCTTATGCCAAAGAGCGAAGTCTCTTACTGGCTGAGCTTACCATATCCCAGGATGCACCACTACCAGTCCCCCAGATCTAGTTTGTCCGCATACATGCACACATGCATACCCTGCTTATATAACATCGTCAGATGAAACAAGATAAAACAGTAGAACTCAAAACCGTTCAATCTCTTCTGATCTCCAAGGCAGGGGGAAGGAGGGTGGGTATTAGGAATGTAGGCGAGATGGATCCCAAACATCTGAAGTTATGGTGAGTACATAACTAAAAGATGTTATGTGATCCTATCTCGCCTACATTCTGAATGATGGGACAGCGTCCCTAGCACCTGAATCCTGGGTGGCTCACTGGAAAACACTCCTGAGTACCGTGGAACCAAATGAAGCTCGTCCTCTAGATGCCACATCCAATTTGTAGTGGGAAATGAAAGTGTGCGGATTGGACCAAGTAGCCGCAGCACAGATTTCGATATAGCGAGCTTGGAATGAAAAGCTATAGAAGTAGCCATAGCTCTGGTAGAATGAGCCTTGATAGATGTTGTAAGTTGCTTATTCAAGAAGAATAAGCCTGAGTTATGCAATCTCTGATCCATTTTGAGATAGTAGCTTTTGTGATGGTTTGGCCCAGTTTATTATCTGAGAAGGACACAAACAACTGGTCTGACTTATGAAGTTGCTGAGTCCTGTCTAAATAGAAGCGTAATTGCCTGTGAACATCCAATTTATGAAGAGTGTATTCTGCTTCATTGGAGAATTTTGGGAAGAAAACCGTAGCTCTAGAGATTGTTGGAGGCAGAAACTAGAACAGACCTTTGGGACAAAGGATGGATTAGGCCTAAGTGATACTCTATCCTTGTGGAAAATCAAGTACGGTGGCTTAATAGACAGGGCTTGAAGCTCTGAAACTCTTCTTGCAAGTAATTGCAACTAAGAAGGCAGTTTTCCAAGACAGATATTTTAACTCGCATGTAGCAGCCGGTTCAAAAGGGGGAGATGTTAATGCGCGAAGCACCAAATCAAGATCCCACGGAGGTGCAGGATGAAAAATTGGTGGTCTTAATAGGCTCGCACCTTTAATGAAAGTTTTGCATAGTCTGCTGCTCATCAAAGGAGGATCCATGGATTCGTGGAATTTAGAGATAGCCGCTAGTTGGACTTTAATAGTTGAGACAGAAGATCCCTGATTAAACAGGGATGTTAAAATTTCAAGACCTCTGGGACAGGAGCAGTGATAGGGTCTAAGCCCTTGAGTTGAGCCCAGATAGCAAACCTCTTCCACTTACTAAGGTACAATTTGTTAGTGGTGGGTTTGTGGGCGAAGATAAAATGTGAACAACTTCCGGTCTAGTGTGTGCCTTCTAACTAAAGTCGGAAGTGGAGGAGCCAAGCTGTCAATTTTAAAGATTGAAGGGACTGATGTCAAGTCCCGACTGATGGATTAGCAAGTCCGAATCAGGTCTAAAGTCCACGGATCGTCCACTGCATGCTTCTTCAGGTAGGGAAACCATACCTGACGAGGCCAGTACGGGCAATCAGTATCATTGAAGACCCCAGTTGAGAGGCTTTTGAATAACTCTGGGAAGAAGCGGAATTGGAGGAAAGGCATAAAGTAGCCCTGTTGGCCAAGGTTGTGCTAGAGCATCCATGGCTGGTACTCCCTGATGTGGGATCAAGGAGAAGAACCTTTGGCACTTGGTGTTTAATGGAGTTGCAAATAGGTCGCAGCACGCGTCCCCATCTCCTGAAAACCTGAGCTGCTACTGTGTGGTTTAGAGACCACTCGTGAGGAGAGAGAATTGTCCTGCTCAATTTGTCTGCCAATACATTTGACTTTCCCGGGATGTGGGTCGCTACCAAGAAGCGGTTGGTAGCTACAGCCCATTCCCACACTCTCATGGCCTCTCTGCAAAGGGGGTATGATCTGGTCCCTCCTTGTTTGTTCAGATACCAGACCACCGACATGTTGTCTGTGTGGATGGCGATGATGCCCTGAGGAAGAAACTTGTGTAAGGCCTGTAGGGATAGAAGTACAGCCCTCATCTCCAACACGTTGATGTGGAGAAGAGCTTCGTCTGGAAGCCAGGAGCCCTGAACTAGCCTGCCCAGACAATGCCCCCCCCACCCTATCTGGGAGGCATCTGTCGTCAGGGTAACCACTGGAGAGGGAAGAACAAGGGGGTTTCCTTGATCCAAATTGGATGTCTGAAGCCACCAGCGAAGGTCCCTTTTGCATATATCCGTAATCATGATGTGATGATTGAGGGGAAGATCCTGAAAGGACCATTGCGTTGACAATAGCCACTGAAGAATCCTCATGTGCAATCTTGCCAGAGGGACTAAAAGAACCGTGGCAGACATTGAGCCTAGAACTTGTAGAACCATCCTGGCTGGGGCTTTGGATCTCGAGATCAGAGCTTGAACTTGGCCCTGTAAAGTTTGGATCCTTTCAGCAGGAAGAAAGACGCGCATCAATCTTGAGTCTATCTCTGCTCCTATGAACTTTATGCGTTGAGAGGGCAGCAAGACAGACTTTGACCAATTGAATGTAATCCCCAGGGTAACACCCAGGAGATGGTGGCTTTGAGGTTGTCCATTAGTAGATGCCTGGTGGTGGCAGTCAGGAGCCAGTCGTCCAGATAGGGAAACACTTGGAATCCAAGACTTCTCAGGTGAGCCGTCACTACTGCCAAACACTTGGTGAACACCCTGGGGCTGTGGTGAGACCAAAGGGCAGAGCGCAAAATTGGTAATGACTGACTCCCAGGCTGAAGCGCAGATACCTTCTGGACGCCTGATGTATCGGTATGTGATAATAGGCGTCCTTGAGGTCTATGGAGCACATCCAAACATCCTTCTCCAACAATGGGAGAATGGATTGTAACGTGACCATTCGAATTTGGTTTTCGTGACGGATTGGTTCAGTCTGCTGAGATCCAATATTGGTCTCAGGTCCCCTGTCTTTTTGGCACTAAAAGAACCTGGAGTAATTTCCTGATCCGATCTGGTCTGTGGGGACCGGTTGGATGACTCCTTTCTAGCAGCTTTAAAGCTTCTGCGGCTGCCATTTCCCTTTGACTGGGTGGTGGGTCCGGGATTCTTTTGGACGGTGGGGGCGAGAATGTGAATGGGATGGTGTAACCTCCGGCAATGATCCGAAGCACCCATCTGTCCTGAGTGATTGACTCCCAGGCTTTTAGGTGCTTGGCAAAACGACACCCGACTGGCTCCGGAGCAGCACAGCCGGGCAATCCCTCATGACATGTGGGAGGCTGAAGAGCCACGAAAGGACTTGCGGTCTCCAGAATTGCGGGGCCCTCTGCCGCCTCTGGGACGGCGTCTCCCTGAAAAATTTCCCCGTCCTCTGCCTCTGGAAGGGGATTCTTCCTGCTGTTGGGAGAAAAACTTACGGGATTTGCAGAACCACATTTTCCCCCCTCCTTTAGCCTTGGGGTAAGGCCGAAAGGGAGTGGAATAACGGGCACCTACGGCAGATAAAGTTTTTCCCTCTTGCTCACAGCGGGTAAGGGTGTCTTTAACCTTGGGTCCAAACAAGGAGGACCCATCAAAGGGAGCGTCGGCAAAGGAAGACTTGAAGGCCTCCGCAAACTGACACAAACGGAGCCAGGCTTGTCTCCGTAGAGCCACGCCTGTGCCTGCCGCTCTACCCGCCTTCGGCCGCATAGGAAATGAGCCTCATGGACGAGTTAGAAATTGACGTAAGGATAGCCAACTGAGAGCTAACCGACTGGGCTAGCTGCTCAGGTAGGTTACCCGAGAGGGAATCTGACAACTCCTTGACCAGATCCCTCTGAAGCCTGGTAAAATGTGCCAAATAATTCAGAGACCTTAAAGTAAAGGCCGCTGAAGTCAGGGTGCGCTTCCCGTACCTGTCCATACTCCTAGACTCCTTATTAGGAGGATGGATGGACGTTGAAGCCTCTGCCACGTCCTGTTGTGTAGCAGATGCCACCACCATGGCATCTACAGCCACGCCTTTAGTGAGGAACTCCTTCTCGGGGGGAGCAGACAAAAATTTATTTGGACGAGAAGGGACTGGTTCCACGGTATCTGGATGTTCCCACGCCCTTCGACAAACTAAATCCAGAAGCTCGTCGAAGGGCGGAGACACCCAGGAGGCGGAGGGCTGAGCCCCAAAGGCCTTGAGGAGCACTGACTCGTCAGTAGAGGGGGGTTTGGATATCCAGCCGCCTCGTTGTTTGAGGATCTCTAAGATGTCTGCAAAGGAGACATCATCCGAGGACGACTTCGGGACCCCTCTGCATCATCCAGATCAGTGTCTGAAGTAATAGACTCGGGGGAGTCCACGTGCTTCCTCTTGCACGATCTCTTCCTTGGGGGTTCCTCCGAAGAAAGCTCAGAAGAACCCTCAGGAGGAGGGGAACCCCCACTGGGGGTAACCTCAGGCCCCGGGGCTCCGCTGACTACGGACAGGGGAACTGCCAAAGACCCAGTCTCCACGCCTAGTGAAGGTGCCGGTAAAGCCGGGGAGATGGCTGAAGAGGACTTGGCCAAGGCACTCCTCATGGCTCTGAAAGCCGGACCCCCAGAATCCTGGGAGTGTCCGGTCCCCGGAGCCGTGATAGTCGACGGAAGACCCGCAGCCGAAGCACCGAGGGGGAGGCTCGGAACCGAAAGCATAGGTCCCGAAACATCACCCCCGGGTCCAGCTGAAGACGTCCGCGTACCAAACTCGGACCCGAAGGCCCGGGTTGGAGTAAGGGTCGGAGCCGACCCTGAGATCTCCATCGGCTCCAACAGCACCTGCTTGACGGAGCCGAAGCAGTCGGAGGAGGAATGGCAATGGGGTGGGCCAAGGTCATCGGCTCCGAAGCCAACTGGGTCGGAACCGAAACAAATTTTTGGAAGACTGGGGACTGGAACAGTCTTTGGAGCACCCTGTCTATATCAGAATCTGACATCCTCGAAGACCGAGAGGAAACAGAACGGGTCCGAGAAGGCCTCTCCAACGGCCCCAAAGGGCTAGGGGACCGGCTCGAGGCGACTCGATGAGTATCGGCGCCGAGGGAATACACACCAGTTTCCATCGGTGCCGAGGTGGACTTGCGCCGAGGAGGAAGTGTCTGAGCGGGCAACCTTTGTCGGCTCCGAGCAGTGGAGCCGGCGAAGATGACCCGCCTCGATGCCCCAGCTATCGGCTCCGAAGCCAGAGGAGTCGATACTGGTGGCATCGAGGCAGACCGTTCGACCTCGGCTCCGAAGTCCTTGGAGCCGAAGGAGAGGCCTGCCTTTGTTTCTTAGCGATCGGATCCGACGGACTGGTCGGAGCCGACGCCCTTTTCTTTTTGGCCGGAGAAGGAGAGGATGCCAAAGCTTCTTCGAAAGAAGGTTTAATTAATCCCTTAAGAATTAATTTATTTTTCCTCTCCTGGAGGACCCTTGAGGAAAAAGCGTGACATACACTACATGATTCCTGTAAATGCTTTGCTCCTAAGCAATACACACATAGCGAGTGATCGTCCGTGATGGACATTTTGAAGCTACATTTTACACATTTCTTGAAGCCCGAAGGCCTGGGATTCTGAGACATTATGGAAATTTTCAAAGGTAACTGAAAGAACACTGGTAATACACCTAGAGTAGGCTTACAGTTATCACTCGCAATACTGTGAGTTAGTCAAACACAGCACAAACTCTGTAATATAATAATTTCTCTCCGTTAGTTCTTATTTAAGAAGAGAAAAGTAAATGATTCAAAACAGAACCGAAGTCACCTACAAACAAAAAGACCGGGAAGGCCTTTCCAGACAAGAGGTACTCCTAGTCACTCACAACACAAGAATTCACCAAGTGAATTTTGTCAAACACACTCAAAACACAAGAATAGCTGTTAAAACAGCTTTTTGTAGAAAAAGAAGGAAAAACCTGACAGAAAAACTAGTGAAATAATCACTACTTAACTCAGCCAGCTCGAGACCACGTCTTCACTTGTTAGCGGCAAACGAGATCTGGGGGACTGGTAGTGGTGCATCCTGGGATATGGTAAGCTCAGCCAGTAAGAGACTTCGCTCTTTGGCATAAGCGTGCCGAGTCGGAGCCGAGGGATCGGCTCCGAACCCATCATTCAGAATGTAGGCGAGATAGGATCACATAACATCCATCATTAGAGATGCATCTATCAAGTGACAGAGAAATGTGCTTCAGGATAGGATATTGCTGGGTACATGGTACTCTTTCTGTACCAGGTAGGTGCTCCTCTGTTAACCTAAAAAGGGAGTGTGTTTTCACATATTAATCTCATGTCATTACAAACATCTTCCTGTACAATTTCCTAAATCATTTCATGTATAAAGATTCTTCAACCAGCAATGTAAAGAAATGTAAACAATTGCTAAAAATGTGTGATGTACCTGTATTTTTAGAATCGGTCATGAAAAATAACTAATATTTGTGTTCATTGGAGATTTTCACCCCGGACCTCTGCTGAAAATGCACATATATCCAGTTGAACCAGCCCGGTCAACAAATGTAAAATAAATAAAATAAAAATAAAATATGCCTTCTCAGACAGAGGTGTAAACCTAGGTTTTGGAACAGTTTTTTGACAAATATCTGAAATTCTTGACAGTTTTGAAAAGATTCTGCAAAAAAATAAGGCAATCATCCAGATATGGAAAACATGAATGCCTTGCAGTTTGCAAAACAAAAATACTGGAACTAGATACTTTGTGAATACTCTTGATGCCATAGTAAAACCAAGTGGTAAAGAAGAAAACTGAAAATGTGAATCAGAAGTGGAAAGTCTTAAAAAGCATCAGAAGTTGCTGTGAAAGGGAATGTGATGCTAAGGATCTTTTAAGTCCAGAGTAACCAAAAAAAATATATAAAGCGGATGGATGAATCAAATGAAACAAAGATTGTAGGGTAAGCATTTTGAATTTTGGAATTTTTAAATAAAGATTTAAGAAAGTCGGCTCTATTATAATGTCTTAAAGTTCCCTAGGTTCATAGGTTCACAGATAAGTACTAGGCTAGCTGCTCTTGTAGGTCCTTTTAAACTTAGTCAATTTCCTTTACAGATAACAATCAAACCCTGTATTTTATGTATGCAAGACAAACAGCTTTACCATTACACCAACCCTCACTAAAACATGTTTGAGTGTGTAATCTATATGGACTAACAACATCAGCACATCTACCAATCCATTGAACAATTCCGTATAGGCCATATGTGCAGAGATGGGATTTGAACCCACGTCAGCAGAAATTACAACAAGTAAGGGAGAAACATATAACCAACATGCCACAAACCCAATGACAACTTTTTGGGTACCAGGAAAATTCTTGACTAAAACCCTTTTTATTTGTGAGACTAGGGGGCATGTTCTGTCATTACTTGAGGTAAAGTGAGAACTGATGAAAAGGACAAAATGGGTTTAAATCTCTGGGACTATTGGAACCTCTAGATTTGGATGAAGAGTTCCACTGCCACTTGTACCCATTCTAGATCATTTCCAACAGCTAGGAATTAGCTGTGATCTGAATCCAGAAGTGGAACTAGAAAATCTGCCTGAAAAGTTTAGAGTATGGCCAGAGTGGAAGGTAAAGGGTGAAGTTAGGCATTTTTCTTCATACGGTACACAATACCTTTTTTTCTTTGAATTAACTTTTCATTGATTGCTTTTTTTTTTTTTACTGTTGCTTCACAGACTTTTGCTGAGCTTGTTTAAAATATGCTTTCTGTAAGAAGGGCCCAGGACACTATTTTTTCTCTTGAGTGCATTGCTCCTCTCATCAATCTTTTGAAAACGTCAGCAGAAGTAGTAGCAAACAGTATTTCCTTGTATAGTGCCATGATATCCTCAGGCATATTCTGAGAGTGAAACCATGCATACTTATGTATAACTGAACTGGTTAACCTTCTCAGGATACTGCATCAATGGAGTTATATGAATGGTTTAAAGAATGCTCAATGACCTGAGTTACTGAACAGACCATACTGAGCAGGAAAGATTTACAGTCTGATGAAGGTAAATTGGCAAGGACCTTTGTCATATCAGCAAAAGATACTTGCAAATACTTTGCCATGTGAGCTTGACAGTTAACAGTCCTAAAAACAAGGCTAGAAGAAGTATAAACTTTCTTCCCCATCTGTCAAAGGTTCTTCCATCCTTAACCAAAGGCAAAGGATTTGTAACATAAGATGTTTGAATCCAGTGTCCAGTATCCTTAGCTAAGGAAATCATAGATATATAAATGGATAAGTCAGAGGACTGTAAAAAAGGAAAGTAGAGTTATATAAGTAAACTTATCATAAAAGTAGATACTCAAATAATCACTGCTGGAATGTTATATCTTACTTAGGTTATAATAGCCAGCCAACTTCCAAAGTTAAGGGTACCTTCCTTGTGCAAAAACAGTTGATAGCATGAGGAAAGCTGGTTAAAATCAGCAGCATGGGTGCCAAGCTCACGCTGGTTTTGCATGCCATTGAATCTTTCCCATGTGGAGTATGTCTAGAGGAATCATGAGAAAATGCAGTCGTGTAAGTGAGCTTAGCAAAACAGTACATGTTTGAATGATCACGGCTACAGTACCCATAGCTATATGGGTTATATCCTGCCTGGGATATAATAGCTGGCTAGCTTCCAAAGCTTCAGGGCACCTTCCTCACGCCAACACTGTCAGTCAGCTTGAGCTGAGCTTACTAAAAAGACACATTTGGATGCCAAGCCTTTCTGAGTTTGCATGACAGGGAGAGAGGGAGTCTGAGCCCTGAAAGGATAATGTTAAAAACAGCAAAATAAATGTCCTCACCCAGACATAAACAACACTCCAAAAAAACAAGGGGGGATGAAGAAGATGTTGACTACTGCAGCTGTGATTATTTATGTTAAATTTACGTACACAACTGTACTATGTTAATCATATTAATCACAGCTGGGGAAGCCTTAGCAATATGGGTAGATTACCCTAGCTTACTACATCTGGAAAGTGGAAAGGCCAACAAGCATTTTACAAATACTCCTAGCAAAGCCTGATCTAGACTTAGAGAAGGAATCAAGCTTGTAATGCCTTGCAAATGTATGTACTGAGAACCAAGTTGCTTATTCTAGAACACTCCTCAACCTCATTAGCATAATCAACAGAACGTGCTGGAGGGACAGGTTCATAACCCAGAGACTGCCCATGCTATGGAATAGATTTCCCATACATGTCAAACAGAGCACCTCACTGGCCCTCTTCAACAGAAATCTTGAGTGGATGGGAAATAGAAAATTCACCCTGTGGATCACCCCAGTGGCTCTACTCGACAGAGGCACTGGTTACTAAGGTCAGGTGGCACGATGCCAGGGTAATCCTATGGGCTAGGCTTGTAAAGGCTCCAGGGCCATTAGCCTAGTACACATCTATGAACTTGTAGAATCCAGCCCTTTCTAAAAAGCCATAGATGAAGCCAAGGCCTTGGAAGAGTCAGCCTTCACCTACCTGGAAAAGTTTTATTGTGGTGAGTATAACAAAAGGTAACAGCCCTAGACAACCATTTGGAAATAGTGTATTTTGACACAGGTTGTCCTGTCGTCTTACCTTCACAAGAAATAAACAATTCATCCGAAGATCAGAAAGATTTATTTCTGTCAAGACAGTACCTGAGTGGTCTATGGACATCCAAGGTATGTAGTTTCCTTTCTCCTTCATATTTAGGTTCAGGACAGAAAATGGGGAGATGCAAAGTTTGGCTTAAAGTAAACGCAGATGCAGCTTCAGGCTTGAAAGAGGGATTAGTTCTCAAAGAAACCCGGTCTCTGTGGAAAATGACATAAGGTTGACTCACCATAACAGCCTGCAACTCAGATACTCTTCTTGCAGAGGTTACAGCAACTAGTAAAACTGTTTTCCATGTTAAGAATCTCAAGTCAGCTAGATTAGCTGGTTCAAATGGAACAAGTATTAGCTCCTTTACCACAAAATTAAGATCTCAATGGTCCAAATTCTTAGAGGCATCTTATGCAAAACAACTTTCAAAAACATTTAACATGAGAATGCAATGAAAGAGGAGGATCAATGGACAGACATGATGAAGTGGCCTAAAAATGAACCTTTATGGAGGAGTAAGAAAGATAATTCACAAAAATACTATAAAAACAACAAGGCCTAGCCCTGAATGGATGGTGGTTATATTGTTGGCACCAGCTAGAAAACCTCTTTTAGTTCCTAATATATGATTTTCTAGTATCAAACTTTTTGCCTCCACTAGAATTTACTGCAGGTCCTCAATAAACAGGTCTCTAAAAGGAATTAAAAGGGAAAACCACCATTGTCTGGGCCAGAAGGGAGTCACCACAATGATCTTGGGGGATACCTTTGGAATCAACTCCAACTGCCCAGCCGTCAGGGACATACGCGCACAGTAAAAGCGCACAGTAAAAGCTATAACAAATTAGATGTAAATCCAAAAAGCGTCACTTCAAACAAGTTGTTTAACGCGATTTTTAATAAAAAGAAAAAGCGTTTTCGCTATAGACAAAGCTAAAGCTTCTTCAGAACAGAACAGAACATTTGAAAAATACTGCCAAATTCAATATATATATTACGTATTACGTACCAACGTAAACTCACTAATTGAAAATGCTTAAAGACACAGGTACAGTCATATATTGCTTATGCACAAATTCATTAACACAACTACCAAATGACACTAGAATAAATGTTAGAAAGTGAACTATTACAGATTGCAAAAATGTGAACAATTACAATTAATCTTCTAATGTCAACAATCCTAATTCATTAGTAGTTATTTCTTACCTGCTCTACAATCTAAATTACATTATTTATTTTACCAACGCCTAAACTTTAACTACTCTGTAGTCAACATCACATCCAGCTGTCTATACCGCACTAAACTATTTCATAATAAAATCAATAAAAATGTATGTCAAATATAGAATAACTAATCATACACCAATTTTACACTTGATTTATAGTCTTCCTAACTTATGTGCACGGGTCCACGTATAACAATAAGGAAGGAAGGTTAGTGTTAAAAACCTAACTTGTAAAATCTACTACATTAGTAATGTCAAAATTAACTATATTCCAAACTATATGTATATATAAAAATGTTAATAAAAATAAAAATAAAAATATAAATATATAACCTGTTGTTGACCTAAAACTAAATCAAACTAATGCCATCTCCTGTAATTCCTCATTTTTAATATACAGGAAATGTTACAATGCTCATTTAGTCCTGGAACGCTAAATGAATTTAATAACAATTGCCATTGACACTGTCCAAGGAAAGGAAAAGCCATCTGTCTGACAGTTGCTTGTTCAGAAAGCAGGCAAAGAGGTCTACTTGAGGAACTCTCCAAAGATGAGTCAAATTTTGGAAGACACTCTAATCTAGTTTCTATTTCTGAAGGTGTGTCGTAGTCCTGCTCAACTTGTCTGCCACACAATTTTGCTCTGACAGAATGTAGAATGCCTGTAGAGTGAGACTGTGCAATGAAGCTACATCCCAAGCTAACAAGGTTAGTCTCCAAAGATGGTAAGACTCAGTTCCAAATTGATTGTTGATGTACCACACAACTGCAGTATTCTCTGTAACCTGGGGACCAAAGATTGTTTAGAGAGTTGATTGCCTTCATCAGGGCAAGCATCACCTTGATATTTATGTGCTTGCATCTTATCTTGGTGTTCCACACTTCCTGTACTTCTGTCCCTCCTGAAACTGCTCCCTAAACAAAGTCCAAGGCATCTGTAGTGACTGACTGCTTTGGAGCAGGGAGAGAGAAGAGTAGACCTGTATTTAAGGATATCTGTTGTCTCCACCAAATGATTTATTTCCTGAAAAAAACAACAATGGGATTTGAAAAGATAAAGGGTGCTGGAGCTAGGACAAAAGAGATTTCAGATACCACTGTGTCTTTCTCACGTGGAGTCTTGTCAGGGGTATCATGGGAATCATAGGTGCCATGAGACCCAAATTCCTGAGGTATTCCCTCACAATGGCCAAAACCTGAGTGGAAATCCTCAGAACTCTATCTAGATATAGATCGATTTTTTCCTGTAGAAGGAAAGCTCATCAAACTGAGGTGTTTAGTTGACATTCCAGGAACACAATCCTGTGTGATGGAGTCAAGAAAACATTTGACTGTTCTCTTGGCATCCTAACTTGTGTAAGAGATCTCTCACCCAAGACTGAGACTCCTGACTCTTTGAGAAAGACTCTGCATGGATAAGCAAGTCATCTAAATATGGAAAAACATGAATATCCTGTAGTCTTCAATGAACTACAACTGGAGCTAGACACTGTGTATACAATCTTAATGCGATGGATAGTCAAAAGTTTAAGGTAGAGAACTGATTATGTGATCCAGACATACAAAACCGTAAAAAACATCTGAAGTCTGGATGAATAGAGATTTGATGATAAGCATCTTATCAGCCTAGTGTTACTAGGAAACTTTAAAAAGGAAGAAGAGGTAACAGGTTGTGAAGTGACATCATTCTGAATTAGGGCAGTATCACAAACAGATTTAGAAAAGAAAGAGCCAGAACTAGTCACTAAGCATGTCCTTTGGCACTAGGAACATCCTTGAATAGAAACCTTTCCCCACTTGAGAGAAAGGAAGTCACAGGTGGAAACAAAAAAGCCTGATCTGGAGGATGAGGAATGATTCCCCTGGAAAGGAGGAATTTCCTCCCACTACCATCTGTAACCTTGATGAATGATATTCAGACCACATTTCTCTGAAGCAATCTGTAGCCAAAAAGAAAAACTGAGATTAAGACTTTCTGGAAGAAAAAAGGGACCAGTGTGGGAGTGGGTCACAGGGTCTCTTGAATAGCCATTCAGACATATTGGACTGTCCTTAGTTTCGGGAGGTTTGAGACTTCATTTTGGAACTCTTTTCCTATTCCTTCTTAAACTTCTATGCTTGAATTGTTTTGAGACTGTTTATTCTGTTTTCTGTCAAAAATGGAAGATGGGAAAACAAATCCCTTGGACAATTTGGAAAAGGAAAACTGAAGAAATCTTAGAGATTTCCAGAATCAGCTTGCCCCTTTCTTCAAACTTTCTGATCACGTCTGCAGCAGAGAGGCCAAACACAAAATTTCTATCCAAGGGAGACTTTAAAATTTCATTTTTAACATTATCTGAAAGGTTCTAAAAATGCAGCCATGTAAACCTCCTCAAAAACAGTACCAGTGGCCATTGCCCTGAAAAAAGTATCAACAGCGTCATACACACATACACTGCAAAGAATGTGTAGCAACTTGTGCAATTTAAAGCAGACTTTTCCTCACAAGATGAAACTGCAGATAAAACATTCCTTTTGCGTACACAATTTGTCACAACAAACTTTAACATACGAGCCTAATGATTCAAAATTCTGAAAACCAAAGTCACACAAGTATACACCTTTTTAACATACCTATCAATAATTTTCTCATCCTTATCGGAAAGAGTAAGATTGGAATTAACTAAGTACTTGGCAGCTGTGAGATCAACTAAGGCTATTGCTGCTGTGTAAGATTTGGGAATAATATAAAAAAATGTAACAGTCTAAGAAATTTTATACACCCTATCTGCCTTTTTTTAGGGACAGCTGGCTAACAGGCAAACTGCAGGCAGTAACACACATATCCTGTAAAGGTGACAGAACAGGAGGAATGGGTGCGGGTTCTAGGAAATCCTTCTGAAACTCAGTATTTTCTGAGGAACTGAGAAACCAGTCTTCTCCCACTTAAAACAATAGTCTCAGAGAAAGAAAACCCCTCACAGGCCAATCAGAAAATGAATTTTCCCTTGCGTCTGAATCAGAAAACCCTGCATCTGTCCCTTCATATTCCTGTCCAGATTCAGAATGTTGAATCTCTTCAGGAAAAAAGGCATCCTTCTTTCTTTTACAAACAACCACATTCTAAGAAGGATCAATAGCTTGAATTAAATCCTGAGCCAGACCCAGTAAAGTACTCCTGTCTGAAAAATATGAGGCACAGTAGATACATCCTTGGTTTTTTGTCTCTTTTTGACAGGAAAAATGGGGCCAACCATGTTACTAATGGTAGCAGCTGCTTTCCCAGGAATAGTTACAGCATTCTGGCACAACAGGGAATACTTCCCTATTCTCTCTCCCTAGGACTGGCTAGAGTGGCTATCATAGGTTCATAGGTTCATACTAGGCTATCTACCCTAGGGCATTTATAAGCCTAGCCAGAGTGTGTTTGGCTTTCGCCACCCATTTTAAATTAATTTTGCTATGCCCTTTTTCGAGGTTAGTATACTGTGCCTCTGTCTAACAGTGACACAGAAGTGATACCCGGGGTAAACCTACGATCTCCCATCCACTCATCAAGATTCCTCTTGAAGAGAGTCAATGAGGGACTCTGCCTAACCTGGACTGGGATTTTATTCCAGAGTGAAGAGAGCCTCTGGGTTATGAATCTGTCCCTCCAGCATGTCCTATTTATTTCAGTGCTGAGGTTCAAGTCTCTCGAGCGGGTAACTCGATGGGATTTGGATTTTCTGAGGTGCAGCATGTTCATTAATTCCGTGTTGGACATGGCTTTATACATCGGGCACAGATCGCCTCTGAACAGGCGGTATGCCACTGAGTAGAGCTGGAGTTTCTTTAACCGGGCAGCATATAGCATCTGTTTGAGCCCTTTGATCCTCTTGGTGAGGTACTTTTGGGGTCTTTCCAGTTGCTGCAGGTGTCTGGTAAGGTACATCCCAAAAGGGGCATTGTACTCAATTATGGGCCTGATGAGGGATGAGTAAAGAGGCACAATGACCTCCCCTAATCTAGATGTGAATCCCTTCATGATTAGGTGGGCTATATAAAATGTTTTTCTAACCACTTTGGCCACGTGGTTGTCAAATGAGAGATTGCTATCAACTTGGGTCCCCAGGTCCCTAATTACTTCTTCTGTACTTAATGGATTACCACCTATGTGGTAATTTGTGGGCACTTTGTTTTTGCCAAAGGGGATGACTATACACTTTTTGGCATTTAGCTTGAGGCCATGGCTCTGGCACCAGTTGTCTGTTTCGATGAGGCCCTTTTGGAGGATGCTTGTGTCGGCTGGAGAGTCAATTATGGCACCCAGTTTGCAGTCATCTGCGAACTTGGTCAGCCACAGTCCTTCCGTGTTGGCCTGTACCTCCGAGAAATATATACCGAACAAGAGAGGTCCCAGGACTGAGCCTTGTGGGACACCACTTGTAACTGGTTTGGAGTCTGACATGGCTCCAGCAATTCTAACCATGTGGGTTCTGTCCTTGAGCCAGTTTGCAATCCATCTAGTGACATAGGGGTTTATATTTAAGCTGGTGAGCTTATCTATAATGCCCGAGTGGGGTATTGTATCGAAGGCTTTGCGAGGTCCAGGTAGGCTGTGTGGACCACCTTCCCTCGTCAATGGCCTTGGTGACTGTTTCAAAGAAATCAACCAGGTTTAAGAGGCAGGATCTGCCCTTAACAAAGCCGAACTGGGTAGGATCCAGTGTCTGTAGGTCCCCAATATCTTTATTTATGAGGTCCATGATGATCCTTTCCATAGCTTTGCAGACCAAGCTAGTCAGGCTTATGGGGCGATAGTTTCCAGGATCCGTTGAGGCACCGCCTTTATGGAGAGGGACCACCGTTGCTGTACGCCACTCTTTGGGCACATATCCTGTAGTAAGGCTGAGATTGAACAGTAGTTTTATGTTTGGGTTTAGCTCTTCTTGGAGTTCATGTAGGACACAGCCCGAGACACCGTCTGGTCCCATTGATGCTGTGTTTTTTGCTTTGGAGAGGGCGGCTCTTACCTGAGCATCATGTCAGGGGGGCAGTCCTCTGCTGGGATAGATATTTGCCCTTTTGGTGGGGAGGGGGGGGGAGAAGTTTGCGCTGAACCTGTCAGCTAGGATGTTGGCAATGTCTGTGGGTTTGGTGTATTTTTTGTCAATTTGGACTAATTCTGAGCATATCTGGGAATTACCACCCAGGTTCCTAACATAACTAAAGAAAGCCTTGTGATTATCCTTAGTGTCCTGTGCAATTTTTCTCTTGAAGCTGACCTTAGACAATTTTATGAGTGCCCGTAGTTTTTTGCTAATACTGATCATTGATGCCTTCCCTTTTTGGGATTTTGCTCTATCATTTAGTAGCTTCCTCCTTCTATTGTATAGTTTGTTTATGGCTGGGGTCCACCAGACAGGACGTCTGCCTTTGGAGGACTGGGTCTTGGGCTTATTTGGGATCGCATGATCCATGCATTCCTGAAGGTGTTCATAAAATGCGTTTATAAAAGATTCTGCGGTCTGGGCCATATTTTCCACAGGCCCGGGGGCTTTGAAGGATTCCACCTTGGTTTTGAGGAGTGTGAAATTTGCTTTAGAGAAGTTTTTCACTGTGGTTTTCTGGGCAGGGGGTGGGGTCGGGATGTGAATATCCAGTGAGATTAGTTTATGGTCTGATCTTACCAGTGAGGGATACACTTCTGGTCTGGAGCATAGAGTCCCCATGTTGGTGATGATCAGGTCCAGTATGTTTTCCCCTCTTGTGGGAGTGGTAACAAGTTGTTCCATAGCATTTAAGTTTATAAATTCTAGGAACCTTTGGGCTAGGGTGTTGGAGCTAGAGTAATGCTCCCAGTCTATGTTTGGGTAGTTGAAGTCGCCCAATATAATGGTGCTTGGAGAGACCTTCATATTTTCCAGTGTTCTCAGGAAGGCTGAGTGGGGTTCCTGGGTTTGGGAGGGTGGTCTGTAGCAGGCTATAAACTGGAAGGCAGTTTTACCCACTGTTAGTTGCACATGGATAGTCTCTGATGCTTCGTGCTTTGCCACCAACCTGGAGGTGTGGGTATCTTTGATGAATATTGATACTCCCCCTCCTTTTGTGGTTCGGTCCAAGTTTTGGGGCCAAAAAGCATGGTATGAGGTATAACCTGGTAGTGCTGGGGTGCTCTCGGGAGCCTTGAACCAGGTTTCTGTTACTGCACAGATATCAATGTTCTCCATGCTAAGGAGAGTTTCGAGTGCGTGCATCTTGAGGTTTAGTCTTCTGGCGTTGAGTAGCATTACTCTTAGTTTCTTATCCCTTGTGATACCTATGGAGGTGGGTTTGTCTTTTGAGCCTTGCCTAAAAAAGGCACTATGGGGGTAGCAAGAGCCTTTGCCAATATCCGAAAGCCCAGGGGTGACAGGTGCAAGCTGTCCCTAGCGAAGCATCGTGGCTTGTCGAGCATATCATCCCAAGCTGACAGGCATTGGATCCCCTTTGAATGACACCAGTACTTAAGCCAATTGTTGAAATTGATCATCTTGTCTTCATACTGTGGCATCATTCTTGGTGAGGGTAAGACGCTACTCAAGGTCAGGGTCATACCGGCCTGGGCTACATGGTCAGAGAGCTCCTCTATGTCTCTTTTTATGTAGTCCAGGGAGGTACATCTCAGGTCATTCACACCAGCATGGACAATGACTGAGTCATATTTGTACTTGCCTTGGAGTGACCTGAGTGCTTGTGTTATGTGGCGGATCCTAGCGCCCGACAGGCTGCTCACTGTGACCCTCTCCTTGTTCAGCCTGGTGAGCGGGACGTCAGTGTGCCTGACAATAGAGTCACCTATTACAAGTGTATCAGGTGTGTTGTTTAGTCTTAAGGGCTGTGACTGTTCGGCACACTGGCTTTGTGAGATATGTGTTGCACGTGTTTTGTTTTGGGGTAGTGGTTGCTTGGGTGTCTGCTTTGGAGGTCTCTGCTGCTTAGGCAGATCTTTATTTAGAGCCTCCGAGTATGTTTTTATGTGATTATGTGTTTGGTTTGCTGTCGTTTGCTATCCTTTGCCTACTGAGGGTACTCCAACACCACAGAGGAGGTGACTAACCCCAACTCTATAGTAGCTGCAGGTTCTAGACCAGAGGGATCTGAGGTAAAAGATGAGTGGTCTGAGTGCAACAAATGACCAGTGCAGAGTCACCCTCATGCAACTGTAGCAAACTGCAAGCATGCTATGGTGGCAAAGGCTGGTTGCTTCATTTTTTCCTTTTTGTGGCTAGAAGAAGGGCTGACATTGGCATCAGTAGTCTGTTCCATGGTGAAGCCAAAAATAATGTCTCTTTCCTGAGAAAGACAACCAGCAAATGGTAAATACTACTAGTCCACAGAAGTTACTTTTTTGACTAAAAAAACACAATAAAAAGCACTTTAAGACACTATGCCAGCCATACAAAACCAAAATAAACACAAATTCTGCGCAAAAAATATTTTCACTTATTTTGCATCACATTTAACTTACATGAAAAATGAGCACTGACAGTTTGGATGCATGGAAGGTGCCCTGAACCTTTGGAAGCTGTCCATCTGCTGTATCATTGGCAGGATATAACCCATTTAGCAAAGGCTACTCCAGCAGTGATAAATATAAGGAACATTTTTACTACCATTTTTTTATTACTGTAGAAATTTCAAATGATCTCAGTAACCTCGTCTAACTGATTTTAACCTTCTGTGTTCACCACTGATCATATTAGTCATGCAAAGATGCACAAATGCACTCTCTCAACCACATTTCCACATACACAGACATGCAAACAAACACACGCACACACACACACACACACACACACACACACACACACACACACACACACACACACAATGTTTTTTACAAAGAGGAAGAGACAGAAAAAAAGGAATAAGGTCCGTATCTGTTATCAGTCTTACGGCACAGCTGTCAAAACCTGCTGTTACACTTTGAGCCCAGCTTACCAGCTGTTTTGAGTTTACATTACATCATCCTATGCATATGAAATCAGCTTTTATTCTGCATGTACTAGAAATTGTATACAAGAATGGAAAATAGCCTGTACATTCTCATTAGGCAATTTTATCTCAACTATAGATAATTACAATATAGCAGAAATGTTTGTTTCTTGCCCAGAATAAAATGTCATCTGGTGTTTGAAGAAGCCCATTTCCTGAATAGACCAAACAGCTGCATTAATCAGTATTGCATTGGGTTTATAGCTGAATAGGTTTAGACTTTTGTGACATCGTTTTACATTGCCTAAACTAGAACGTTAAAGGAAAATTAGAAAAATGTCCCTGGCTTTCAACTGCATGCGAGTCCAAGAAAATTAACATGACTGGTCATGCTTCGATGAACACATATTATTATAAATCTGGCATTAACACATCAGTTTTAAACATGTATATGACGGAGCCTCCACTTCTCAAAAACAAAACAAAAATAAAAAAAACAAAGTGATGTCAGTTTGTCAAAAGATGCACATGCATGCACAGATTAGATGCTTTAAGACAAGAATGAAGAAACTGCAGGTACAAATTTAAAATGCTTTTTTCTAAATGAAGTACTGCAATTGTCTAAATTAGGCATTACAGCCATGATTACAACAATGCTCAGATTCAATGTAGGTGGAAATGGAATCATGAAAATGTCTTTCATTTCACACTTTTAGACTTGATCTTTAAAGAGGAGTATTACTTTTCCTGTTGTTAACCAGGATAGTGTCTGTTCAAGATGGGTATAAAAGTAATTCTTACTCGGGGCTAAATTGTTTTGTAAAGATGTTAATGCTCTTAGCCATAGGTTTGGTACTGCATCTGAGCCTGGAGTTTCCAGTTAGGAGCTTTTCTTAATTTTGTCTTTGTTTCATTGGCCATTACTTCATCTCATTTTATATCCTCTACAGGGCCAGGCTTACCCGAAATGGCACCCTAGGCGAAGTAGTGCTCCGGCGCCCCTTAAGCCCCACCCACACAATACACTTGAAACACCCCTATATGAGTCATAGCCACAGGTAGAGCACACCCAAGAAAGCACTCCAGTTGTTCTTCTTTCGTCTTTTCCCGGTTAGGGGTCGCCACAGCGGAACTTCGGTCCGCTAATGATTGGCAGTAGATTTTTATGGATGCCAAGGTGCCAGCTTGACACCCAACCTTCAAAGAAGGCACGCCCATTCTATGCATGTCTTTCAAACACCACTCGACTGTGGGGAGGACATGGAGACTCCACACAGAAGGCGGTCCAGCCGAGAATCGAACAGGAGAACCTCTTGCTGTGAGGCAACAACACTACCGATGCACCACCGTGGCTTCTAAGAAAGACACTCCAGTGATTTTCTTAAATTATGAAAATGCATAGGAAGAAAAAGATACCTTACATACATACATACAAATATTTCAAGCACGGGCATTACTGACCTTCTAGCTTGCCAATATACCAAAATGCTTGTTCCCATAATAAGTGCTCAGTGTGTTCTTAAAAATATCTAAACTAGTACTTACTTTAACGTAATTAGGTAGTCTGTTCCATGCATCGGCTACTCTGTCAGAGAACCAAATAGTGCACCTCTCATTCCTATAGAATCTTCTACATGGGTTATCTGATGATTCTCTATTACCTTTTGAATACCCCAAACGTTCCCAGAGGTAGTTGTCTCTAAATGCCCTATATAGCTAAATATGATCTCCTGTTAAATATCTATATGAGACACTGTGCAAGGTCAGATATTTTAGTCTTTCATAATAGCTTAAATTTTCACATCCATGGATAGCCTTAGTATTTTTCCGCTGTACTCTTTCCAGTTTACTCATGCTTGTTTTCTTATAGGGTTTCTATATTGTTATTCCATACTCAAGTTTGGGTTTAATGTAACTAACCAACAATGACTTCAATATTTTTGATTTCCTAGACTTTATAATTTTTTTTATATAACCTTTAGTTCTACAACTATCATTAACCAATTGGTTGATATGATTAGAAAAACTCATAGCTGAATCTACCCATATACCCAGGTCCTTAAATGAGTCTAAAGTTTCCATCACTGTGTGGTGTATTAAATATTCACCTTTCAGTTTATGTCTCCCAAATCTCATATGCTTAGTTTTTGATGTATTTATCAGCATGTTATCCTCCTGTGCCCAAATGTTCAGTTTAGTCAAGTTATTTTGCAGACATGCCTTATCTGTAACATGTGTAATTGGTTTACCCAATTTCAGGCATCTGCATATAGACTGCAGAACACCTCAGATGAAAAGGTTAGGTCTGAAAGATACAATCTAAACAAGTAAGGGCCTAGGACAGTGCCCAGTGGGACACCCTGACTGTAACCAAGGATTCCACATGTCCAGTTGCTGCGTGATACTTGTCATGTCCTATTTGTAAGCCATGCAGCTATCCATCTTATCAATACCTAGCTGTACTAATTTATTGATCAGTGTTTTGTGTATGACCCTATCAAATGCTGAAGTTACATCTATATAAATTATATCACAACTCAATTTTTCATTCATAGCTGTTATTATATTGTTATAGAACATCATGTTACATGTGGCAATAGATATATTTTCCACATATGCATGCTGATATGTGGTTTCAAGTCCCAACCTTTCCAATTCTGACAATACTTTATCCAATATTACCTTCTCCATTATTTTTCCACAACATGAAAGTAGACTTAAGGGTCTATATGATTCTGGGTTTGTCCTACTCCCCTTTCCCTTAAAGACAGGTTTAATAAGTGCATGTCTCCAATCTTGAGGAATCTACCCATATTTATACAACCTAGTGAATAATAGATATAATGGTACTATAAGTTCTTGCTGAAGTTTTCTCAGGTCATTGTTACTAATTCCATCTCCTCTCTGCACTTTGTTTGGATCCAGTTTGCGCAGCTTTTTTTCAATATAATCTAATTTGATTCCAGTATCTGTGGTTACCTGGATGTCACCAGGACAACTTATCACACCTTTTGTGGAGCCAAACTGTTTTCATTAAGATTTTGTAAATATATCTACAATCTGTTGTGTCTGAGAATAAATTTCAGAATCTGCACACAGTTTATCATTTTGCGTGTCTTTACTCCTTCCACATCTTATGTATCTATAACAAGGTTTCCTATTATGCTCCATATCTTTATATAAAATTTCTTCAATTTTTTCTTGATCTTGTCTCGCGCTATGCTTAATCTGTTTGCCCAGCTTGTTTATTTCAGTTTTTAAAGTTGCAGTACAACCTCTCTTCCAGTTCTTATATTTTTTGTCTCTCACCTTAATCAAATATCCTGTTCTTATGGAAATATATCCCCCTGATGTTGTATGCCTAGAGCCTGATGTTAAACATTTTTTTTTTACTTTTTTGCACTCAAACAATTTCTCTTTCAAACCTTTCCACATTCCATCTGCAGTTTTTCCACTGAACACCTCACCCCAGTTAGTTTTATATAGTAACTGTTTTGCTTCCATATAATCTGTAATTAACCTTCTGTGTATTGGCTTAGATTTCAGTTTGGCAGAATTATCTAGCAACAAATTAACCTTTATAACCCCATGATCACTACATATCAGTCGTGGTAAAACTGACTTGAAGTTACAGTAATTTCTTTGGGAACACAAACAATGTCGAATATATTCCATCACTGGTAGGATTTTATACAATCTAAAGCAATTTTTGTTCCTGAATATACTCTGAAATAATTTCCTTACTAATGTTGTTGAATCAATATTATTCCAGTCTGTTTCTGGTAAATTTAAGTCCGCAGCTAATATTATTCTTCCCTCCTGTGTTTCAAGTAAGAAATGTATGAATTCCTCTAGGTCATCTGCACTTGACTTTGGTGGTCTATACAGTCCAACAATTGTTATATGTTCCAGGGCTGTCTTTTGTTGTCACAGTTACACAGTCTATAGTATTGGTGTTATCACTGAACATGTAATAATCACAGGTCTCATAGCTATCTTTAATCCCTATCATAACACCTCCACCTGATATTTTGTTAGAATGTCTGTTACAGTAAAAACATTTATACCCTGTCAGAACTAGTTTCCAGTCATTGTTCTTTAACCATGTTTCACAAACAATAACAACAATCTTTTCGGACTGTAGCAAATTTTCCAATAAAAAAAAACTTTATTATTAATGCTCCTAGCATTAACAATAATCAGAGATGTATCAAATGTTGCTATCTGTGAAATGTTAAATTTTCAGCGTAGCAAAATTCCTGTCTAGTGTTTGTCAAATATTGCAAAATATCTGCTGCAAAAATTTTCTTCACTAATCTTGACAAATCCACACCACCCTGTCTGAACACTTGTACCCAAAACAAGGCTTGGATGCTCTATACATTTCCATTTTTCATCTGAATAGTTCCACATTAAAGAAATCTGTAACTAATAAAGAGGTTGCGACTGGCAAACAGCTTTACATCTCAATGTTTTACCTACAAATTCAGTGTCTGCTGCCCCTGAAAACTTAATTGTCTATATTACATTAAAAAATTGGTAAATCGGTAATATTGCAACAGTAAATGACTAACAAACCAACAAGTTCATTGTCACTAGGCATCTCATACAAAGGACATACTCAGGAGTGTAGAACCCCTATCCGCCCCCTTATAATGCACCAAATAATCAACAATCATATGGGCAATGCAATATCAGCACTCTGTCTATGTGGTGTAGGAGAAGGATCCACAGCCTGAGCATCATGCACCAAACGCAATTATGCTACTGATACTGCTTTCAGATTCTACAACACAATGTACCATTTGATAAACAAAAAACAGGTAGTTTCACATTGAAAACATTTACATTTGTTAGAGTGTATTTGTAGTTGGGAACATTTTTTCCAGTAAGTAATGAAACAAAACATATGACCCAATAATGAAAAAACTGCGCATTTCAGAACATTTTTAACCATAAAAGGCCACTCAAACGTCTGTCATTACAGTCCACCAGTGTCAGTCAATAAGCACAATCTCAACAGAAGTTAAATTCATCTGAATAATTCTACATTAAAGAGCTTTGTAACTAATGAAGAGACTGTTACTGGCAAACAACTTTACATTTCAGTGTTTCATCTATAAATTCAGTGCTTGCTGCCCTTGAAGAATTAATTGCCTATGTCACATTAAAGAAAAAATTGGTACGCTGGTAATACTCCAATATGGAATGACTGAGAAACTAACAAGTTCATAGTTAGTAGGCATCTTATACAAAGGAGGGAAAACTAAGGAATGCAGAGCCCCTATCCCCCTTAAAATGCACCAAATAATCGGCAACTAGGGCATTACAAACCATGCCTCGATACCTCTCAACCTCTTAGCACAAGAAATCTAAACAAAGCCTAAAATAATGGGGGGGGGGGGCAAAGGCCCCCAAACAGGGACAGATTATAAATATTGTTCTTATAGACTTAAAAAATTGCTAGAATAGCAACATTGTCTTAGTATGCATTTTCTGAAGGAAATGAAGGCTGAAACGCAAATGCATGACATTTATTTATTTAAATGCTCAGTCATCTAGCAGAAAACCACAAATTTTATGAGGAATAGGCCAAAAATATGAGGCAAAAATCTGGACAGTTGAGAGGTATGCATAGCTCTCAACTTCTTAGTGCAAGAAATCTGGACAAAGCCTAACATAATGTAGATGCAATGGCCAAAAAAATAAGGATAGAGTTTAAATATTGCACTTTTTAACTTAGAAAGTTGCTAAAACAACAGGATTTGTGTTAATGTGCATTTCGCAAGGATATGAAGTCTGAAAGTCACGTGCGTGTGTGTCTGATATATATATATATATATATATATATATATATATATATATATATATATGTGTGTGTGTGTGTGTGTGTGTGTGTCTGTGTGAGAGAGACGCCCGTGTCCTGGCCCAGCTATCCAGCTATCAAGGAGCCTCAATCCTCACCACTAACACCAGTGAGGGGCGTCTCATATAGGAGGAAAGGATAACAAATACACACAGTAAAGTGCAATTTCCCTTAAGAGCACACAGAGATCAGAGTCAGTCTGGTGTTAGTCGTTCCCTTGCTCTCCAGGTCCCCAATAAGACTCCCCACTGGCACAGTTATAGTGTCCAGATCTCGGCCTAGTGGGCAAGCTAAAACCTTCAACACCCTCTCTGTCCAACCAGTGCTTTGTGTTCCTGCCCAAGTAGCTCACTCGCACACACACACACACACACACACACACACACACACACACACACACACACACACACACACACACACACACACACACTTTTAAAAGAGTTTATACAACCACACAGACACTCCTGGGGAAGGCTGGCACAGATTCTCCAGCTGTGCCCCTTTTTCCCAGACTATACGGTAGTACCAGCTGCCACCACCCACTAATATTTATCAGCTACTCAAAGGCCCTTAAAAGGGTGTCTAATTATTACTGTGCAATATTACTATCCAATTGGTAGTATAGCCCAGGGCTAAAGCTATTGAAGTGGCTTTGTACAATTTTACCAAAGGCATACAAGTACTCTAAAGAGCTTAAATTATCTCTACAAACACAGCCACAGTTGAAAGGTTTTAAAAATATTTAATAACAAATAGTCAAAACATAAGGCAATACTTTTTACTACACAGTGCTAGTCAAGAGTTCAGAGATCACAGAGAAATACTTAAAATAATTCAGTAGTACAGTTCTGACATCACAGAAAAACACTTAGTCTAATCTTCCTAGTTTCTAGCTATTTCTAAGAGAAAACAGAAGTCTAAGAAAAACTTACATATAAAGCAAGACAGTGCTGATGAGTTGGACTGTCAAGACAAAACACTTAATGCTCTCTGATTCTCTCTGTTTAAAATTGATATTACAGTCCTGATTCACATTACATTATTCTTCACACTTTCCTGGGGTTCCCAGGCTAACAGGCTACATTCTTTAGTAAGCTCACACCAGGTCAGGAAGCAAAGCCATTAAGGACATTTATGCATGCAAATTCTGGCCATTAACTCTGGCCTTAAAACAATAGCAAGAATTCCTTCATACAGACTGGCCGGAGCCGTGTTTTAACAACAAAGGATCACAACATGCTTTACTTGGTCAGTAGAGTGCACTGTTGTTACATTTTTTCCAGTTCCACATATAACACTATTTTTACCATTTAAGACAACAAGCATGTGGCTTACATTAATATTTACAGATGACAGAATTATCCCCAAAATTCTTTCTGGCTAGGATGGCAGCCTTCATCTATCTTCACCCAATCTTCACATATCTCCCCCCTGGAGAACTCAAGCTAGTTATTCAAGTGACATTTGAGAAATGCTGCTTGAGGGAGTTAGGTTTATCGGAGTATATCTTACCCCATTCCCTGTCTTGATAGCCCATCTGTATTGGCATTGCTAATCCCACTGCGGTGCTGCACGGACATATATGCTTGCAACCCCAGGCTCCATCTTAGCAACTTGGCATTTTTCTGGCTGGCTCTGTTTAACCATGTTAGGGGGTTGTGATCTGTCAGAACAGTGAATTGCCTTCCATACAGATAAGGCTGAAGTTTCTACAATGTCCACACTATGGCTAGACATTCCTTTTCTACAGCTGCATAGCATTCCTCCCTGGGTTGGAGCCCACGATGGAGATAATCCACTGGGTGCTCTTCCCCCTCTGAAGAAATCTGGCTAAGTACAGCCCCCACCCTATGGTTTGAAGCATCCACCTGCACAACAAATTCCCTGCTGTAATCTGGACTGGCTAACACAGGGGGTCCTCCAAAGGCTTCTTTAAGCTTCTGGAATGCCTGCTCACATGATGGGGTCCACACTACCTCAACTGGCTTGTTCTTCCTTGTCAGGTCTGTGAGGGGAGCAGCTATGGTACTATAACTGGGGGCAAACATTTTGTAGTACCCTGCTATCCCTAAAATGCCCTTACCTGCTTTCTAGTAACAGGTGCAGGCCATGCTTGAATAGTTTCCACTTTGGCAGGTTCTGACCTTATCTTACCACTCCCCACTCTGTGTCCTAGGTAGGAGACCTCTGCCATATCAACCTGACATTTGCTTGGCTTAATGGTCAACCCTGCCCTCTGTAGTCTGCCCAGCACCTCCCTGACATGCTGAAGGTGCTCTTGCCAGGAATCGCTGTAGATGGCATTATCATCTAGGTAAGCAAGAGCAAACCCTCCTGCTCCTGCTAGGATATGATCTACCAGCCTCTGGAAAGTCACTGGGGCATTCTTCATCCCAAAGGGCATCTTTTTGAACTCATACAAGCCAAAACGAGTTACAAAGGCTGACCTCTCTCTAGCACTGGGAGTCAACGGCACCTGCCAGTAACCCTTGGTAAGATCGATAGTTGTAAGATACTTAGCCCCACCCAGCTGCTTTAAGGCCTCATCTGTCCTAGGCATGGGGTAAGCATCTGATTCTGTGTGACTAATTTCCTATAGTCCACACAGAACCTGGTGCTGCCATCCTTCTTTCGCACCAGCACCACTGGGAAGGCCCAGGGACTGTTGGACTCTTGAATCACCCCTAGTTTCAACATCTCCTGTACCTCCTCCCTCAGAGTCTGTTTGACTCTCTCAGGAACTCTATAAGGGGCCTACCAATAAGCCTTTGGGGTCCTGTATCCCCCTGGTGCTGCCACAGGAGGGTGCACCCTGGTTTCCCAGTGAACATGTCTCCAAATTCCTGCAACACTGCTCGGATTTCTTGAACCTGGGCAGGAGATAACTGCTGGGACATGGCTACCCCTTCCACTGAGGTGCCAGCCCGAGCCTCACTGAGGAGATCAGTCATCAGATCTCCCTCAGGCTCCTCCTGCAATCCACTTCAAATGCTCAGCACAAGAGCCTCCCTATCATGGTAAGGTTTCATCATGTTAATATGGTACAATTTGTGCCCCTGCCTTCTGCCTAGCAGTTCCACCATGTAATTAGCATCACTTACCTTTCTTGCCACCTTGTAGGGTCCCTCCCAAGCTGCGTGCAGCTTGTTGTGTCTGACAGGAATAAGAACCATTATCTGCTGCCCCAAAGCATACTCTCTAGATCAAGCATTCCTGTCATACCACACCTTTTTCTGTTGTTGGGCTTCTGCCAGATTCTCCTGGGCCAAGCCCATGAGTTTCCTGAGCCTTGTCCTGATGTTCAGGATGTATGCCACAACAGACTCCTTGTGAGACTCGCACTCACCTTCCCACTCATCTCAAATTAAATCTAGAGGTCCCCTCACCCTATGCACATACAGCAACTCAAAGGGTGAAAAACCTGTGGATTCCTGGGGAACCTCTCTGTAAGCAAACAACAGATGGGGCAAATATTTGTCCCATGCCCTCTTAAACTGATCTGCAAATGCCCATAGCATGGACTTGATTGTAGAGTTTAACCTCTCAACAAGACCATTAGTCTGGGGATGGTAGGGGGTGGTCTTCATGTGCTTCACCCCACAGGACTTCCACAGACAAGCCAGCAGGTCTAACATGAAATTGGCACCTCTGTCAGTCAGTATTTCTTTTGGGAAACCTACCCTGCTGAAAATCTCTAACAATCCATTTGCCACCTTCTCTGGCTCAATGGAGGACAAAGCCACCACCTCAGGGTATTGTGTTGCATAATCCACTACCACTAGGATATACTTTTTCCCTGTGGAACTTGAGGTACTCAGAGGACCCACAATATCCATAGCTACCCTCTGAAATGGCTCCTCGATCAAGGCAAAGGCATCAAAGGAGCTCTCACCTTGTCTCGTGCCTTGCCTACATTTTGTTACTGCTGACAGGTCCTGCAGTACCCTGTTACATCTCTGGAAATTCCAGGCCAATAGACGTTCTGCATAATACGCCTCTTTGTATGTTTTATGCCCATATGACCTGCAAAGGGAATATCATGGGCTATGGCTAGACACGCCAGACGGTAGGCTCTAGGCACTACCAACTGCTCACTTTCTAGCACTCCTTCAGGGGTCCACTCTTTGTACAGTAACCCTTTGTCCCAGTATACAGATTCCCCCTTTCCTTGAGAATCAGGTGCCTCCATAGCTACCTGCCTCAGGCCTTGCAATGTAGGGTCTGAGAGCTGAGCCTGTCTCAACTCTCTCCTTGTAACCCTTCCCAGCTCCTCTTCCATGGGAAGTCTGTCATCCTCTGACAGTGGTGCCTCACTGTCAGCCTGGGTACTACTACTCACCTCTACCTTTGCAGTCACTCTGTCCAAGGGACAATCAGTACCCACAAGCAGCTGTGGCTCACCTTCAGTCTCAATGCTAAAGGGTAGCTCCCCTCTCTGAAGTAACCACCTCACCAATCCTGGCTGCAAGTATGCAGTCTGTCTGGGATACCCCCAGGCTACCAGACTTACCTGCTTGCCTCCAAGCCTGACAGCGAGTAACTGCACAAGCACAGGGTACTGTACTAACAAAATCATTCATTATCAGGACATCTGCAGCTAACCAGATCCTCATGTACTCAGGCAAAGTGCAAAGGGCTTGTTCCCTCACAAAAATGTCTGCCAGCCCTTCAAAAGTGGTGACCTGACATCCACTCACCCACATATGGAAATAAGTGCTCAGTTCAGCAACATATTCACACACACTTTCATCTGCCTTGCGTCTATGCTCACAAAACTTTTTCTTATACATTTCAGGTGTTAGCTTAAACAATTCTAACAAGTGATTTTTAACAGCAGTGTAATCAAAACATGCAACGTCAGACATTGTTGACAAAACAGTTACAGCTTTACCATGGAGTAAGGGGGTCAGGAACCGTACCCACAGCCTTTGGTCAACACCATACTGTTTGCATACCTTCTCAAACATATGAATGAAACTATCAAAATTATCCCCCTCTTTAAACTATAGAATAAATTTACTGACCTTTTGTGCTTTTGGGGTCCAGTTACTCCCTTCCCCATTAATTCCATGACTCTGGTGAAGAGTCAGCATTTCCCTCTCATGCTTCCTGTGCCGGTCCTTTTCCTTGGCTTCCAGGCATAGCAGTTTCTCATTCTCCTCAGCCTGTAGACTCCTCAGTCTCTCAGCTGCTTCTATCTCCAAATGCCTGGCCTCCAACTCAAGTCTCTTTGGCTCCAGATGGATTTTTAAGTCCTCTGCAGAAAGGTTGAGCTGTCCATTCTCCAAGGGTATTATATCTCCACTGCCAGTCTGATTGTCCTCCTGGTTTCTGTTTTCTGATGCAGCTGTAACCAAGGCTGCAATCAGGTCTGCCTTAGTCAGGTTTCCATGCACCAGTCCCCTAGCCTGGCACATCTCCACAAGCTGGCTCCTTGTCAGCTTTCCATACTCCTCTGTTGACATGCTGCCTGCTCACCCTGATTAACTAAGCTTACAACAGAAATAAAACAATTGTGATCTGAATTCTGAGTATTCACTGTGTGGCTGATTTAGAGTACAAAACACCTTCAGAGCTCACTGTATATCAGCCACAGGAATTCATTCTATCCACACCACTACCAGCCAATTAGTATTTGCCAACCAATTAATATGTGGTGTGGTTATCCCATCACTGCCAAACAATTATGTGATGCCCATGCCCTAGCCCAGCAATCAAAGAACCTCAGTCCTCACCACTAACACCAGTGAGGAATGTCTCAATATGTATATGGGTCCACTTTGTAATTTCGAAATTCCACAATCCTGACATTCTAAATACCGATGCTCAGATCCTCAAGACTGTGGAGTCCCGAAACCTGTCAGTGGAGATCACTGTACAATGCAGAATGGGAACATTACAGGTTCATAGGTTGGTACTAGGCTATCGGCCCTAGGGCCTATACAAGCCTAGCCATAAAACTTCCCTGGATATTTCTTCCCACAATATTTACTTCTCTGGACCCTGTCTAGCAGGGCAACTGACATGATCCCTGAGGTGAATTTCCTATCTCCCATCCAATCATCAAGGTTCCTTTTGAAGAGGGCCAAGGAGGCGCTTTGTTTGACATATATGGGCAGTCTATTCCAAAGTATGGGGAGTCTCTAGGTCAGGAACCTATCCCTCCAGCATGTTTTGTTCATTGTGATGACAAGGTTTAGATCCCTGGAGTGTGTGGCTCTGAGGGATTGGGATTTATTTAAGTGGAGCATGTCCAACAGCTCAGGGTTTGACATGGTCTTGTATGTTAAGCAGAGATCGCCTCCGAGTAGACGATATACCACAGAGTATAGCTGGAGTTTTTTTAGATGGTCAGCATATGTCATCTGCTTTAGGCCTGTGATTCTTTTAGTGAAGTATTTCTGTGGCCTTTCCAGCTGTTGCAGATGTTTTGTGAGGTACATACCACATGGGGCATTATACTCTATAATGGGTCTAATGAGGGATGAGTACAGTGGGACAATGACGTCATTTTTTCTGGATGAAAAGCACTTAGTGATGACGTGTGCCACATAGAAGGATTTCCTGACTGTTTTGGCAATGCGATTATCGAAAGTGAGACCACTGTCCACCTGTATCCCTAAGTCTCTCTTCACACTTTCAGTGTTTAGTGTACTGCCATCTATGTGGTAATTCATGGGTACATGTTTTTTTCCAAAGGGGATAACTATACATTTCTTGGCATTAAGCTTGAGCCCATGGCTGTGGCACAAGGCATCTGTTTCTGTAAGGCCCTTTTGTAGAATATCCACATAATTTGGGGATTTGATAATGGCTCGCAGTTTGCAGTCATCTGCGAACTTTGTTAGCCAGAGTCCCTTAGTGTTGGTCTGTACTTCAGAGAAGTAGATGCCAAACAAGAGTGGTCCCAGGTCTGAACCCAGAGGTACAACACTTGTCACTTGTCTGGAGCTGGATTTGGAGTCGGCTACTTTTACAGTCTGGGTTCTGTCAGTAAGCCAGTTGGCAACCCATCGAGTGACGTAGGGATTTATGACCAACTTAGAAAGTTTATCTATGAATGCAGAGAGGAGGATGGTGTTGAAGGCCTTGGCGAAGTCCAGATAGGCTGTGTGGACCGCCTTACCCTCGTTCACAGCTCTGGAGACTGACTCGAAGAAGTCAATCAGATTCAGGAGACAAGATCGTCCCTTCACAAACCCAAACTGGGTGGGGTCCAGTGTTTGAAGGTTGCCAGTGTCTTTGTTTATAAGTTCCATGATAATGCATTCCATGCCCTTGCAGATCAGGCTTGTTAGACTGATGGGATGGCAGTTCCCGGGATCCAAGGCGGATCCCCCCCTTGTGGAGTGGGATAACTATACCTATGCGCCACTCAGTGGGCACAAAGCCTGAGGTGAGGCTATGATTAAACATGACACTTAGGTGAGGTGCCAGTTCATTTTGTACTTCATGTAGTACACAGCCCGGGATGTCATCTGGCTTTACCCCTGCAAAATGGGTTTGTTGATGTATTGTTGTTTTAGTTTTTTTTCTTTTTTTAATTTTGAGATTCCATAATCTCGAAGTTCAGAGCATTGGTATTTAGAACATCAGGATTGTGGAATTTCAAAATTACAAAGTGGACCTATACATACATACATATATATATATATATATATATATATATATATATATATATATATATATATATATATATATTCAAGGCACTTAACAGGGATATGCCCCCCTCCCCCAATCTTGTGCGACCCTGGAGTTGATATATATAGTTAGGGGGGGTGTGGGAAGTGAAGCCCCCGCCTATTTTTGTTTAAAAGCATGAAAATACAAGAAAAACTACACATTTTAAATGAAAATAGGTGGAAGGCTTCGCTCCCCACACCCCTCATTAGCCCCCCACACCCCCCAACTATATATAACAACTCCAGGGTCACACAACATTGGAGAGGGGGGCAAATCCCTGTTCAGTGCCCTGAATACTGGTTGTCAACCAAATGAATTTCGATCAAATGGTCTGTCGATCTTCTGAAGTAGACCCATATATATATATATATATATATATATATATATATATATATATATATATATATATATATATATATATATATATATATATGGTTCCCATTCAGAATCCTGAAACATCATAAGCCTGAAAATCAAAATCCTGAAACCAAAAGCCTGAAAATTCAGAATCCTGAAAACTCAAAATCCTGAAAGCCCAAAATCCTGAAAGACCAAAATCCTGAAACTCAAAATCCTGAAAACACAAATAATGCTAATATGTCACTATAAAGACACTAATATCTACCAACTGACCCTGACCCTAACCCTAACCCTAAGGTCCGTCACTATCGCACACTCACCTGACCCACGCCCTAAACCTAACTCACTTAAACCGCCCCTAACCCCAATATTTGTCACTATTGCATACATGCCTAACCTGCGCCCTAACCCTAACTCACTTAAACCGCCCCTAACCCTAAAATAAAACCAACCGCACACTTACCTGACCCCAACGCATGACCTAACACCACAGGGCTAACAATAGCAAAGCCACAATGACATCAGTATGTCTATTTTGTGTTTTCAGGATTTTTGAGTCAGGATTTTTTGGTCTTCAGATTTTTTGGGCTTCAGGATTTTTTTTTTTTCAGATCTGAATTTTCAGGCTTTTTTTTTGAGGATTTGATTTTTCAGGCTTATGATGTTTCAGGCTTCTGGAATATATATATATATATATATATATATATATATATATATATATATATATAATATATATATATATATACATATATACATACATAAAATCATTATTTAGTGACATCAGTTCTCTGTGATTTACCACAGACCCACAAATTTTATGAGACTCATTTAAAAACTACGATGATAAATCTGGACAGTTGAGAGGTATGTTACAGATAGACACACACACACACACACACACACACACACACACACACACACACACAAGCAGCTACTTTCTCACATACCAGTACACACACACACACACACACACACACACACACACACACACACACACACACACACACACACACACACACACACACATACCTACTCTTTCACGAAGCAACCCTCACATACTTTCTCTTTTCATACAGCAACTAATGACTAGTTTAAATTCCACACACTCCTACTCTCTCATACAACACACAAACGCACACCTTCTCCCTTATACAGAAGCCTGGTTTACACTACACATAGACACACACATACACTTATCTTCTTTTTAAACCTAATGGCCACATGTGCACACATGGACTTAACCCCTCATTTAACTGAACTGCTAGTTTAAATTCCACGCATGACTGTAGAATGCCTTTCCATACATGTTAGCATGCGTGCGTGCATGCGACGCATGCATGTTCCTCCTTAGAGGAGAAGACTCTGCTACCATGGAGTAAAGATTTTTTTTTCTTTTTTAATTGTTGAAGCCTCCTGGCCAAAAACCTACACCTATAAAAGTGGGAGGGCACTCACCCCTCCCCCTATAGTTCCAGCCTCCTTCAAATGCATAATGAGAAATGTAAGTAAAATAAATAAATGCAAATTGTGCCCTTTACGAGGCCGGCCTGTACGGCGCCCTAGGTGGTTGCGTAGTTTGCCTATGCCTAAGACCAGCCATGATCCTCTACATTAGTGTTCCTTACTTTTTCTTCTAATTTTTCTATCTATTCAGCATCATTTATATGTTCAATGGGATCTTAATTACTTCTCCAAAATGTGCCTATTTCTTCTATTTTGGTGATGTTTCTGCACCTTTTGCTTTGTTTCCCAGTTCTCTATACAACCTATGTGAGTCGTCGTGAATTGCTTATTTTGCACCTTTCCTTTATAGTTATTTGCATACTGTCTAAGTTTTTGTTCCTAGGGACATCCTGACTGCTAAATCCATTACATGTATCGGCACTTGGAATGTTCATACAGCCTACAGTACTGGTAGACTGGCATAAATCAAACACGAGATGAAGTGTTACAATTTATTGGTTGTTGGAACCAGCAAGATCCGATGGACTGGATCAGGCAAGATTATTTCCAATTATTTCAGAAAATGCCACCGTTCTGTTTTAGGTGGTGATACACATGAGAATGGAGTTGACATATTGCTAAGCAATCAGCAAAATAATTATTTCAGTTCACCTACAGAGCCGTTTCACCAAACTAACATTACTACAAGTTTATGCACCAATAGAAGCTGACGCAGATACTGAAAAGAAAGAATTTTATGTACAGCTACAAAATGTGATGGACTCATTTCCCAGCTATGACCTTAGAATTATAATGGGTGATTTCAATGCTCAAATCGGAAGTAACAGAGAGGGATTTGAACATGTCATTGGCTCTGCTGCTTTAGGAAACAGAATGGATAATAGTTACAGATTACTGCAGTTCTGTACTGACAATCACCTTAAAGTTGGGGTCAGCATATTCAAACACAAAGACATTCATAAGGCAATATGGCATTCACCCAATGGATACACAGTGAATCAGATTGATTACATTTTCATATCTCATCGATGAACAAGTATGTTTCAGGATGTCAGAGTACAACGGGGAACTGATGTTGCATCTGATCACTACCTTATTGTTGTCAATGAAAACAAAACTCAAGAACTGAAAGAAAAAGTCAGTATTTCCTTGATTTAGCACCGATATGTTGACATCACTTGATGTGCAAACCAGATACAACATCAAAGTTCAAAAAATGATCTCTACCCTACAGAGTGTAGATCATGACATTGAACAGCAACGGGAGCAATTCAAGACAATCATTAAAGACATTGCAGAAGCAACAATAAGAGAGGCAAAAGAAAAGAGGTGTGGATAACAGTTGATATTTGGAAAGCCATTGATGCACGATCTGATTGCAAAAGAAGATGAGAGCAGGCATACCAAACTGGCCAGTCATTAGACACTGTGATTGAAGAATATAAACAGAAAGATAAACTAGTCATAAAAGATGTGCAAGAATGACAACAAGTTATGGGTTGAGAAAGAGGTAACAGAGGCGGAAACAGCTGCAGCGACTGAAAATCTCAGGGCATTATGTCATGTTTCCAAAGAACTTACAGATGAGAATAAACAGAGACCACCTATTAGATTAGCAAATGGAAAAACTCCCTAGGACTGGCTAGAGTGGCTATCATTTCCCTACTGAGGGTACCCCAACACCACAGAGGAGGTGACTAACCCCAACTCTATAGTAGCTGCAGGTTCTAGACCAGAGGGATCTGAGGTAAAAGATGAGTGGTCTGAGTGCAACAAATGACCAGTGCAGAGTCACCCTCCTGCAACTGAGGCAAACTGCAAGCATGCTATGGTGGCAAAGGCTGGTTGCTTAATTTTTTTTCTTTTTGTGGCTAGAAGAAAAGCTGACATTGTGACCAGTAGTCTGTTCTATGGTGAAGCCAAAAATGATATCTCTTTCCTGAGAAAGACAACCAGCAAATGGTAAATACTACTAGTCCACAGAAGTTACTTTTTTGACTGAAAAACATAATAAAAAACTTACCTTTTTGACTGAAAAACACAATATAAAGCACTTTAAGTCACTATGCCAGCCATACAAAACCAAAATAAACACAAATTCTCCACAAAAAAATATTTTCACTTATTTTACATCACATTTAACTGACATGAAAAATGAGCACTGACAGTTTGGATGCATGGAAGGTGCCCTGAACCTTTGGAGGTTGTCCATCTGCTGTATCATTGGCAGGATATAACCCATTTAGCAAAGGCTACTCCAGCAGTGATAAATATAAGGAACATTTTTACTACCATTTTTTTATTACTGTAGAAATTTCAAATGATCTCAGTAACCTCGTCTAACTGATTTTAACCTTCTGTGTTCACCACTGATCATATTAGTCATGCAAAGATGCACAAATGCACTCTCTCAACCACATTTCCACATACACAGACATGCAAACAAACACACACACACACACACACACACACACACACACACACACACACAATGTTTTTCACAAAGAGGAAGAGACAGAAAAAAAAAGGAATAAGGTCCGTATCTGTTATCAGTCTTACGGCACAGCTGTCAAAACCTGCTGTTACACTTTGAGCCCAGCTTACCAGCTGTTTTGAGTTTACATTACATCATCCAATGCATATGAAATTCTGCATGTACTAGAAATTGTATACAAGAATGGAAAATAGCCTGTACATTCTCATTAGGCAATTTTATCTCAACTATAGATAATTACAATGAAGCAAAAATGTTTGTTTCTTGCCCAGAATAAAATGTCATCTGGTGTTTGATGAAGCCCATTTCCTGAATAGACCAAACAGCTGCATTAATCAGTATTGCATTGGGTTTATAGCTGAATAGGTTTAGACTTATGTGACATCGTTTTACATTGCCTAAACTAGAACGTTAAAGGAAAATCAGAAAAATGTCCCTGGCTTTCGACTGCATGCGAGTCCAAGAAAATTAACGTGACTGGTCATGCTTCGATGAACACATATTATTATAAATCTGGCATTAACACATCAGTTTTAAACATGTATATGACAGAGCCTCCACTTTACCTAATCACACATTTCTGTACTTCAAAAAAAAAAGTAATGTCACTTTGTCAGTTTGTCAAAGATGCACATGCATTCACTGATTAGATGCTTTAAGACACAAATGAAGAAACTGCAGGTACAAATTTAAAATGCTTTTTTCTAAAGGACGTACTGCAATTCTCTAAATTAGGCATTACAGCCATGATTACAACAATGCTCAGATTCAATGTAGGTGGAAATGGAATCATGAAAATGTCTTCCATTTCACACTTTTAAACTTGATCTTTAAAGAGGAGTATTATTTTTCCTGTTGTTAACCAGGATAGTGTCTATTCAAAATGGGTATACAAGTAATTCTTACTCAGGGTTAAATCTTTCTGTAAAGATGTTAATGCTCTTAGCCATAAGTTTGGTACTGCATCTGGGCCTGGAGTTTCCAGTTAGGAGCTTTTCTTAATTTTGTCTCTGTTTCACTGGCCGTTACTTCATCTCATTTTATATCCTCTACAGGGCCGGGCTTAGCCAAAATGACGTCCATATCTAATCTAGTACTTGCTTTAACGTAATTAGGTAGTCTGTCCATGCATCGGCTACTCTGTCAGAGAACCAATTTGTGCACTTCTCATTCTTATAGAATCTTCTACATAGGTTGTCTGGTGATTCTCTATTACTTTTTGAATACCCCAAACTTTCCCAGAGGTAGTTATCTCTAAATGCCCTATATTCCTGAATATGATCTCCTGTTAAATATCTATATGAGACACTGTGCAAGTTCAGATATTTTACTCTTTCATAATAACTTAAATTTTCACATCCATGGATACCCTTATTATTTTTCTGCTGTACTTTTTCCAGTTTACTCATGCTTGTTTTCTTATAGGGTTTCCTATTGTTATTCCATACTCAAGTTTGGGTCTAATGTAACTAACAAACAATGACTTCATTATTTTTGATTTCCTAGACTTTATACGTCTTTTTATACAACTCATAATTCTACAACTATCATTAACCAATTGGTTGATATGATTAGAAAAAATCATAGCTGAATCTACCCATATACCCATGTCCTTAAATGAGTCTACAGTTTCGATCACTGTGTGCTGTATTAAATATTCATTTTTCAGTTTATGTCTCCCAGATCTCATATGCTTAGTTGTTAATGTATTTATCAGCAGGTTATTCTCCTGTGCCCAAATGGTCAATTGAGTCAAGTTATTTTGCTGACGTGCCTTATCTGTAACACTTGTAATCAGTTTACCCAATTTCAAGTCATCTGCATATAGACTGCAGAACACCTCAGATGAAAAAGTTAGGTCTGAAAGATACAATCTAAACAAGTAAGGGCCTAGGACAGAGCCCTGTGGGACACCCTGACTGTAACCAAGGATTTACTTGTCTAGTTGCTGTATGATACTTGCCATATCCTATTTGTAAGGTATGCAGCTATCCATCTTATCAACAGTACATCAATACCTAGTTGTACTATTTTATTGATCAGTGTTTTGTGTATGAACCTGTCAAATGCTGAAGTTAAATCTATATAAATTACATCGCATCACAATTTCTCATTCATAGCTGTTATTATATTGTTATAGAACATCATGTTACAGGTGGTAATAAATCTATTTTCCACATATGCATGCTGATATATGGTTTCAAGTCCCAACCTTTCCATTTCTGACAATACCTTATCCAAAATTACTTTCTCCATTATTTTTCCACAACATGAAAGTAGACTTAAGGGTCTATATGACTCTGGGTTTGTCCTACTCCCCTTTCCCTTAAAGACAGGTTTAATAAGTGCATGTCTCCAATCTTGAGGAATCTCCCCATATTTATACAACCTAGTGAATAACAGATATAATGGTACTGTAAATTCTTGCTGAAGTTTTCTCAGATCATTGTTACTAATTCCATCTCTTCTCTGCGCTTTGTATGGCTCCAGTTTGCGCAGTTCTTTTTCAATATAATCTAATTTGATTCCAGTATCTGGGGTTACCTGGATGTCACTAGGGCTACTTATCATCCCTTTTGTGGAGCCAAACTGCTTTGCATAAGATTTTGTAAATATATCTATAATCTGTTGCGTCTGAGAATAAATTTTAGAATCTGCACACAGTTTATCAGTTTACTCCTTCCACATCTTATGTATCTATAAAAAGGTTTCCTATTATGCTCAGTATCTTTATACAAAATTTCTTCAAATTTTTCTTGATCTTGTCTCACACTATGCTTAATCTGTTTTTCCAGCTTGTTTATTTCATTTTTTTTAAAGTTGTAATACAACCTCTCTTCCATTTCTTATATTTTTTTCTCTCACCTTAATCAGATATCTTGTTCTTATGGAAATATATCCCCCTAATGTTGTATGCCTAGAGCCTGATGTTTTTTTTTGCACTTAAACAATTTCTCTTTCAAAACTTTCTAAATTCCATCTGCAGTGTTTCCTCTGAACACCTCACTACAGTTAGTTTTACATAGTGGCTGTTTTGCTTCCATATAATCTGTAATTAACCTTCTGTGCATTGGCTTAGATTTCAGTTTGACAGAATTATCTAGCAACAAATTAACCTTTATGATCACTGCACATCAATCGTGGTAAAACTGACGAAGTTACAGCAATTTTCTTGGGAACACAAACAATGTCTGGTATATTCCATCCTCTGGTAGGAAGTTTTACAATCTGAAGCAATTGTTCCTGAATATACTCTGTGAATAATTTTCTTACTAATGTTTTTGAATCAATATTATTCCAGTCTGTTTCTGGTATTTAAGTCCCCAGTTAATATTATTCTTCCCTCCTGTGTTTCGTGTAAGAAATGTATAAATTCCTCTAAGTCATCTGCACTTGACTTTGGTGGTCTGTACACTCTAGCATTTGTTATATGTTCCAGGGTTGTCTTTACTGTCACAGTTACACAGTCTATAGTATAGCATTGGTGTTATCACTGAACATGTAATAATCACAGGTCTCATAGCTATCTTTAATCCCTCATCATAACAGCTCCACCTGATCTTTTGTTAGAATGTCTGTTACAGTAAAAACATTTATACCCTGTCAGGACTGGTTTCCAGTCATTGTTCTTTAACCATGTTTCACAAACTATAACAACATCAATCTTGTCGGAATGTAGCAAATTTTCCAATAAAAAAAACTTTATTATTAATGCTCCTAGCATTAACAATCATCAGAGGTGCATCAAATGTTGCTATCTGTGAATTGTTAAATGTTCAGCCTGGCAAAAATCCTGCCTAGTGTTTGTCAAATATTGCAAAATATCTGCTGCAATTTTTTTTCCCTGATCTTGACAAATCCACACCATCTTGTCTGGATACATGTGTACCCAAAACAAGGCTTGGATGCTCTACACATTTCCATTTTTTAAAACAGGACATTTTTGTTCCATGTAGGTATTTATCCAAAAAATCTTTTTATTCACAGTGACCTGACTATCCTTTCTATAGGTGATTTGTGAAAAATATGCTGTAACACCAGTGCAAGCTATACTATCTAAGAAGGCTGTTAGTTCCCTACTAACAGTCAGAGGGATGACATCATTTGTACCAACACAAATAAAAACAAATCCATACTTCCTTACATTAAGGCATTACAAGGTTTGTTTCACATCTTGCTCCTGGCAAGCATAACACTATTTGATGTTCACTATCATCTCTGTAAATATAAGTATCAGTTCCTCTAATAATTGAATCTCCAATTACAGGAATATCTTTGCTGGCCATCTCTGAAGAATCTTCAGCTTCTAATACAGAAGTATCTACTCTGTCAGTTGTTACAAAGGATAGATCTTCATCACTCCAAATCTGACTACCGACCAATTACATGTGGTGTCCCACAGGAATCAGTCCTAGGACCTCTCTTGTTTGGCATCTACTTCTCTGAAGTTCAATCCAACACAAAGGGACTCTACTCTGGCTGACCAAGTTCACAGATTATTGCAAACTGTGAGCCATTATTGATTCTCCAACTGATGTAGACATTCTACATAAAGGCCTCACTGATGCCAATGACTGGTGCCAGAGCCATGGCCTTAAGCGCAATGCCAAAAAGTGCATTGTCATTCCCTTGGGGAAAAATTTGGTGCCCATGAACTACCACATAGGCGGTAGTCCACTAAACACCGAAGGTGTGATAAGAGACCTGGGGACACAGGTTGACAGCAACCACTCCTTTGATAACCCCACTGCCACTGTAGTTAGAAAGTCCTTCTATGTGGCACATCACATTACAAAAGGTTTCTCATCCAGGAAGAAGGAGGTCATAATCCCTCTCTACTTGTCCCTCAGACATATTATAGAATACAACACCTCATTTGGTATGCACCTCACTAGACACCTACAGCAAAACAAAAATACCTCACTAAGAGGATCTTAGTCCTTAGACACATGCCCTATATGGACAGACTCAAAAAACTCAAGCTATCCTCTGCCTCTTATCGCCTACTTAGAGGTGATCTCTGCTTGACCTACAAAGCCATGTCTGACCCAGAACTGCAAGATATGCTACACCTAAAGAAATCCCAATCCCTCCCTGCCACACACTCCAAGGACCTAAACCTCATTACCACAATAAACAGAACATGCTGGAGGGACAAGTTCCTAACCTAGAGACTTCCCATACTCTGGAACAAACTTTCCATTCATGTCAAGCAGAGCACTTCACTGGCCCTCTTTAAGAGAAATCTTGATGAGTGGATGGGGAATAGGAAGTTCATCCCGGGGATCACTTCAGTAGCCTTGTTTAACTTTGGGCGGCATGATGCTAGGGAATCTTCTTGGGCTAGGCTTATATAGGCTCCAGGGCTGTTAGCCTAGTACACACCTATGAGCCTATGAACTATTAGTCTTATTAATCCCACTGTTTTCATTGCATATTAAATTCTCATCCAACTGGCATTGTAAATCTGCAGCTTGAGCCATGTAGGCAGCATCTGTCTTTCGCTTCTTTTTCCTTACAGTAATGTTCTTCAATCCTTCCACGTTCAGTTTTGATTTCTTCCTTTTCACCTGCCCCTTGCCTCTTTTTTCTACTTTTTCCATTGGAAAGGTGATGCCTTTTTTTGTAGACTGAGGGTTTTCTGATAGACAGATATCTTCATTCCATGTAACCTGTGTGCTACATAACAAAGCAGAATCCTTTTTACTACGTATTCTCTTTCCTTTACAGTCATTGGTCAGTTTATTTTTCTTCCTTGTTATTTGTCGAGAACATCTTCCTTTCTTTCTTTTTTTATTTCCTGCTAAACAAACCGGATCCTCAGATTGCTGAGTACTTGCATCCACAATTCCATAGTTCTCAGGGGCCTCATCATGTTTCATAGGAGTTGAGTGTTCTTTGCAGACAAAAGGTGCAGCATTTCCTAAATGTGTTCTATTTGTTCTATGCCTAACATTATTTACTTCATCAGTCCAGTCATTAATATATGATACAACAGTTCTCCAAGCCATGCCAGTTGCACATGCGCAATCATCATCATCATCATTACGTCGAGTTTTGCTTCTAACAATGGTAAACAAATCATCCAACTTTTGACACGAGGAACACAGATCACCAGTGTTATCAGCTGTTACCTTTAAATATGCATAGCATTTATTACACTGTACAAGATACTTGTGCATTAGCAAATTGTTAATTGCATACTAGCCTGTTCTGCCTGCTGTTTTGGCATCTTCCAGTAGTGTGACCTCCATTTGTCAACTAATACAAACACTGTAAGGCATCCCTATAGCAGTTCTCTACCAGCAAGCTGCATCTGCAAAAGTCTGTGGCCTGTTTACTTAAAGTACAGGAACATTACAGTGCATGTTAATGATTTAACCATTCTATGATTGTAAATTTCATTAGAATGTATTAAGGGAATGCAGACTACTGGTAACCCCCACCAGAGATCTCTCTAAACCCAATACTTTCTAGTTTAGAATCATTGTTTTACCCAGTCTTCTCCTTCCCAATACACTCATCCATATTTCTCCCACTCCATACTCACACCTGGCATAAGGTTTCTATTTCCCTAAGAATTCCTAGTCTACAAAATTGTCAGCTGCATAGATACTTTTCACAGCACCTGGTAGTCTAAGTGACTGTTCCCTGCTGTGCAGTTATAGAACTTGGCTCTGCCCGCTACGCTCGGGCTTCACTCCGCTCCTCTACCCTGCCCCCATTCCCTCCCACCCCTAAATCCCTCAAATCTATCTAAACTTAACCACTCCCACTCACACGTGTCTACCCATCACCACCTGTACAATTTTGAATTATAAAGTAGCCCACATTTCCACAGTATTTCTAATCAGCACCCATCCATTAGCACACATATTAACCTTTTACCAATCCCTACCCTTTTTAGCATTACAAAATGCTATCAATACATTGATGCTATCAGTACAAGCAACCCTCTTGTTTCCTGCACATCTACCAGTTGTCACACCCTGTAATCAAAACAAGCCAATCTCCACTATACCATATATATGGCCCCCACCATTACAATACAACACATATCCACCTATACATTCAGCTGCTCTGACCTCCCACATAGTCACCCTCCTATCTGATTTAATCCCTGCTCTACCACATACCCACAAACTCACAACTATCACCTCCCCCTCCAACATCTCACAACACACTCTAACCACACGCTCTTAGTCCCATTCTAACTTCAACACACTAATAAAGCACACAATGTTACATTCACTAAAACACACATCATTACATCCACTAAAACAAACACTATTTATTGCCTTATCTCTCCACACAGCCAACCTATTCACACTAGCCCTTCTTTATCATTTAACTAACTACTACACCCCCATCTACTATGACTACCCCACCAAAAACTCTTCACTGCCCATAGCCCACCACTACAACTCCCAAATTTCACCCAACCTCTACAACAACACAGAAATAGACTACCTCATACTTAAATACCATCAAACCAGACACAAAAATGAACCACTATTTAGAAACCACAAACAAATAAGCAAACTTATAACAACTTTATTTCATATATTATCAAAACTAAAACTCAGTGGTGGCATCCACCCCAACCCTGGCCCCAAAACTGCCAATAAACAAACTACCACTTACACCTCAATCAACTCCACCATACCCCTTCACCCCAAACAGTACTCCCTGCTGTTCCTTAATATAAATTTAAGAAGCATACTAAACAAAATCCATGACCTCCATGCACAAATATTACATTCCCCTAACATAACCATTTTGACTGAAACTTGGCTTCAGCCACATGTCAAAAACAATGAAATACTTCCCCCAGGGTTCAACATATATAGACTCGATCATCAAAATAAACGTGGAGGAGGTGTAGCAATAATGTTTAAACAAAATCTAGCCCTAGAAGTTATCAACACCACACTTCCTACATCTAACAATGCAGAATTACTCATCACCAAACTGAATATCAACAAGAACAAAACACTAATCATAGTGGCTATCTATATCGCTCCAGGTGATAACACTAGCACAGTTGAAGACATACTTCACTAGCTATCCATAACCTTCCACCAAGAAACCATAATTATGGGTGACCTCAACACTGACTGGTCCACCTATAATTCCACTAATCCATCCAATTTCATAAACCTATATGGTTTCTCCCAGCTCATACAAAACCCCACAAGAATAGACAAAACCTCCAACAGACAATCCATCCTGGATTGGACTTTCACAAATAAAAATAATACAACCCTTCTAGCAGGATGCCTCACCAGTACCATAAGTGACCACCTACCCACATACCTAATCAGAAACAATCTTAGTCCACCTAGACAAGTAGTCTATAGGCTAATCTGCAACAAGAAAAAATGTAATACCCACATTTTCAACTCCCTCTTCCAACAGATTAACTGGTCCCCCCTCAAAACAATACCACTAGATGACGCTGTTCAACACTTTAACACCACCTTTCTTAACATCCTAAACAGCCTGGCCCCCTGCAGAATAGCTAGAATAAAACATCACCTCACCCTGGCTTAGAACAACACCAAAGACCTATTTAAAGAAAGGGACAAGGCATGGGAACACTGGCTAACTAACAAAAGCAATGACAACCTTCTACTTTTCAAACAACTTAGGAATAAAGCCATTTCCCAGATAAAAGCTGACAATAAAGCCTACTACATCACTGCACAGCAAAGAAACAAAAACAACCCCCAAAAATGTTGGGCCACTATAAACAAACTCCTGCAACCTGGTAGTACGTCCACCCCCAATTCTACCACACCCCCATCAAATAACATCGTAACACAATTCAATTCCTTTTTCATAAACACAATTCACTCACTTATTGACTATGACCAAAACATCACTACTACAATCCCCGTAGTCAACAATGAGGGTGTAAACTCCTTCTCCTTTAACCCCGTTCCAACCCATACCATAAAAAAACTACTCCGTAAGCTCAAGCCCACCAGCCTAGCTGCTGACAACCTCCCATCAGAATTCCTCAAAGCTGCCTCCGAAGTCGTAGCCTACCCCATTTCTATCCTCATCAACTGCTCTATCTCTGAGAACCATGTCCCACTAATCTGAAAAGTCTCCTACATCACCCCAATGTATAAAGGTGGCAACTCTACTGAGCTTACTAACTACAGGCCCATTGCTGTTCTTTCACCTCTTTCCAAAATGCTAGAAAAATGTATTTACTTCCAGCTTCTAAACTACCTTCTCTCCAATAACCTCCTATCAAACACACAACGTGGTTTTCACCCCCAACACAGCACCACAACTGCCTTCCTCAGTTTTACTAACATAATAAATGAACACAGAAATCAGAATAAATATGTCTCATCCATCCTTCTAGCTCTCAAAAAGGCATTCGACACAGTTTCACACCAAAAACTGCTGTGAGAACTGGCCACATTACATCTCAGTCATTCTTCCTTAGCTTGGTTCCACAGCTATCTAACTAAATGCCAGCAGGCTGTTAGATGGCAACAGGAGCTATCATCTTTTCTCCCTGTTAACATAGGAGTTCCACAAAGCTCCATATTAGGCCCCCTACTTTTTACCATCTCCACAAATCAACTCCATAAATCCACATCTCTTGCCTCTGTCATCCAATATGCAGATGACTCTACCCTGATACGCTCCATCCCCTCTCTAACACAACTGCAGGCTATAACACAACAATCCTTCCTAGAAGTAGAATCCTGGCTAACTAAGACTAACCTCATACTGAACTCAAACAAGACCAAACTCATGCTCTTTCTCCCCACCAAAACACCCAGTCCCTCAGCCACTTTTCAAATCCACTCCTCCAACAACATTTTCATAAACACCAGCTCACATACCAAATTACTAGGTGTCACAATTGATAGCAAATTAAAATTCGACCTTCACCTCTCTCAAACCATTAAAATAACACACATCAAACTAGGCTCTCTTTACCGAATTAATCCTTCCCTAACTAGCTGTTCTAGAATAAGCATCGCCAGGACTCATCTCTTATCTGCTGTTCTCTATGCTTCTCCCATCTTTACAAACCTTAACAAAACTGACCCTACCAAACTTGAATCAGCCTACAATAAAATAGCCGTTCACCACTAGCTCCTCATATAGGTCCCACCACTGCTCTGCCCTACAACTAATAAATTGGCTAGAATTCCCACAACAACTAACCTATACCCAACTTGTCTTTACTTACCAGCCAAACAGAACCCCAGCCCTACAACAATTACTCCAACCATATGCCAACACTCGGTAGCTGCGATCCTCACACAAAATACTCCTCCACGTATCGAAAAGCTACAACAAAGCCGGGGACACCTTCTACTCCCACCACATTTCTAAACTTTGGAACTCAATCCCTCAACACATCCTAAATGCTACCAGCCTACACCAATTCAAAACTCTGCTCAAAGACCACCTCACTAATAACTGGCTCTGCTCCTGCACCAAGCCAGGCTAATACCACATAAGCCCACATCAAATTTCATCTCCTAAATGTTATAGCCTCCATGTATACCCCACTCCCACTTGTTAACACCACCTATCAGCTGCCTACAATAAGAGTATAATTTGATAATTTCTTTTTTTTGTAAGGGTATACATATGTACACATATTAAAGTATACTCAAATGATCAACTAAAGATGGATCCCTGCCCTCAAAAAAAAAAAATATATATATATATATATATATATATATATATATATATATATATGACTTTACTATATTGTAATAACTTTCTCCTTTTCACTAAAGTGCCTCTTGTATATTGTACTTTCTTTATTGTCTCTAGATATTTCTGTTAAATTTTATGTAAAACCGACACTGTACCTGTCAATGTTGTTCTTGTTTTACTGGAGCTTTTCTCCCCGGGCCTCCGCTGAGAATGGGCTCAAACCCAGATGGACTATCCTGGTCAACAAATGTAAAATAAATAAATAATATTCATTTAAGGAATCCATATTCAGCTTCAAATTAATAAAATATTGCAAAAGAAAAGACTAATCAGAATCAGTAACCGCAGAATTGAAAGGGAATTTAAGTCAACTTATATGACAAAAAAACAACAATATACAATTAATTATCTTTCTTCTTCTTTCGGCTTTTCCTGGTTAGGGATCGCCACAGCAGAACTCCGGTCTGCTAATGACTGGCAGTAGATTTTTACGGTGCCGAGGTGCCAACACGACACCCAACCTTCAACTAAGGCATGCCCATTCACGCATGTCTTTTGAACGCCACTCGACTGCGGGGAGGACATGCAGACTCCACACAGAAGGTGCTCCAGCCGAGAATAGATTGGGAGAACCTCTTGTTGTGAGGTGACAACGCTACTGCTGCACCACTGCGGCTACATAATATATATTAATAAAGTACAGTAAATTTGTTCTAACCATACAAGTTCTACAAGCCAGACATTCGCTATCGTTCGCAGTCACACTTCTTTCTAATAGTAAAGATAAATAAATCAGAAACCAAGACATAATAGTTTAGTTATGCTCAGGATTGTCCTCTTTGTAGTCTGTGTAAATATAGAGCTGTCCAGGCCCCTTGGGGTGGCTAGAGCTTGCCTATCTAAAAGCTATCCCTTTCTGACAACCAACGGTGAAATTAAAGGTAAAACAACAAAACATGAATCAAAGTAAATCTTGTTAACAAGCATTCCCCTTCTACCTACAAACAGTGAAAACAATGATAACAAATACAATATAAATTCAAATAAAACTTCTCTTACCTGTCAGCTCCACAATAAATCACAAACCAAGATAGGATTGTTTAAACATGCTCAGGATTTTTCTCTCTGCAGTCTGTGTAAATTTACAGCTGTCTAGGCCCCTTGGGGTGGCTAGAGTTTGCCTGTCTAAAACCTATAACTTTCTAACAACCAACAGTCAACATTGTAATGTAGTTAAACTGCAAATACCTTTGCGTACATATTTCCTACTTTAAATACCATTGCCGGATCATGGTCAAATATGGCCCTAAGCAGGGTAATAGACAGGCCTCCCCAGAGCAGCCCCTCCTGCAGCAACCCCCTACCCTCCCCCCAGCAGCAGCCCCCTACTCGGCCATTCCAGTGTTCCATTATTTGGCTGTTTCTCACTAGTTACCATACACACTGTTCAAATCTAGCAGTGCGCATACTGTCCTCTTATTTGCTTCTACAATGATTACAGATATTGAAATAAAATAGCATAAACACAGACAACCATTTGCTAAACAAACAATGCAGTCTCGCAATGAAAACAGACTCAGCATGAGCAGGAAACTTCTCTGCCCTTGAAACTCACATTCATTGAAATGGTATGAAATCCCACATTCACAGAAAATGCATCTAGCCAGTGGAGGATTAAGTTTACCTTTGGGCCGTTTTCAAAACATAGACTCCTTGCCCACATTTTTTTAGGGTTATGCATACATGTATTTGTTCTTTGATTCATCTTCTGATTCTATTAAATTATATTCCTTGTATAATATAGCACCACTTGTTAGAATGTGTTTTAAATTTGAAGTTTTAAACATTCTTTTAATAAACAATGGAAAAAAATGTAAGAACCAATAAGTAACCATTTCAGAAAATTTCAACCGCAAAAGGCCACTCAAGACTTCTGTAATTACCATCCACCAATATTACTCGAGATGCATAATCTCTGCAGAAGTAAAACCATCTGAATAGTTCCACATTAAAGAAATCTGTAACTTATGAAGAGGTTGCTACTGGCAAACAGCTTTACATCTCAATGTTTTATCTACAAATTCAGTGTCTGCTGCCCCTGAAGATTTAATTGCCTATATTACATTAAAAAAAATTGGTAAATCGGTAATATTGCAATAGGAAATGAGTAACAAACCAACAAGTTCATCGTCACTGGGCATCTCAGACAACGGACATACTCAGGAGTGTAGAACCCTACATTGCCTACGTTACATTAAAGAAAAAATTGATAAGCTGGTGATATTGCAATAGGGAATGACTCAGAAAATGACAACAAGTTCATAGTTACTAGGCATCTTATACAAAGGAGGGCACACTAAGGCATGCAGAACCCCTATCGCCTTTAAAATGCACCAAATAACTGGCAACTAGGGCATTACATACCATGCCTCCATACCTCTCAACCTCTTAGCACAACAAATCTGAACAAAGTCTAAAATAATGGGGGGGTCAAAGGCCCCCAAACTGGGACAGATTATAAATACTGCTCTTACAGACTTAGAAAATTGCTAGAATAACAACATTGTCTTAGCATGCATTTTCTGAAGGAAATAAAGGCTGAAACTCAAATGTATGACATTTATTTATTTAAATCCTCAGTGATCTGCCAGAAAACCAGAACTTTTATGAGGAATAGGCCAAAAATATGAGGCAAAAATCTGGACAGTTGAGAGGTATGCATAGCTCTCAACCTCTTACTGCAAGAAATCTGGACTAAGCCTAACATAATGTGGATGCAATGACCAAAAAATAAGGATGCATTTTAAATATTGCACTTTTTAGCTTAGAAAGCTGCTAGAACAACAGGATTTGAGTTAATGTGCATTTCTGAAGGATATGAAGTCTGAAAGTCACATGTGTGTGTAGTGTGTGTGTGTGTGTGTGTGTGTGTGTGTGTGTGTGTGTGTGTGTGTGTGTGTGTGTGTGTGTGTATATATATATATATATATATTTATATATATATATATATATATATATATATATATATATATATATATATATGTGTGTGTATATATATATATATATATATATATATATATATATATATATATATATATATACGGGAAGAGGGATTAGTCACAGCATGAAGTTATGGGAAAGAGTAGTGGAAGCTAGGTTAAGAAAGGAGGTGATGATTAGTGATCAGCAGTATGGTTTCATGCCAGGAAAGAGCACTACAGATGCAATGTTTGCTTTGAGAGTGTTGATGGAGAAGTACAGAGAATGTCAGAAGGAGATGCATTGTGTCTTTGTGGATTTAGAGAAAGCATATGACAGGGTGCCTAGAGAGGAGTTGTGGTATTGTATGAGGAAGTCGGGAGTGTCAGGGAAGTATGTAAGAGTGGTACAGGATATGTACGAGGGTAGTGTGACAGCGGTGAGGTCTGTGGTGGGAGTGACGGATGTGTTTAAGCTGGAGGTGGGATTACATCAAGGTTCAGCTCTGAGCCCTTTCTTATTTGTAATGGTGCTTGACACGTTGACAGACGAGATCAAACAGGAGTCCCTGTGGACTATCATGTTTGCAGATGACATTGTGATCTGTAGTGAGAGTAGGGAACAGGTGGAGGAGACCCTGGAGAGGTGGAGATATGCTCTAGAGAGAAGAGGAATGAAGGTCAGCAGGACTAAGACAGAATATATGTGTGTGAGTGAGAGGGAGGATAGAGGAATGGTGAGGATGCAGGGAGTAGAGGTGGCAAAGGTGGATGAGTTTAAATACTTGGGATCAACAGTTCAGAGTAATGGTGAGTGTGGAAGAGAGGTGAAGAAGAGAGTACAGGCAGGATGGAGTGGGTGGAGAAGAGTGTCAGGAGTGATTTTGACAGGCAGTACCAGTAAGAGTGAAAGGGAAGGTCTACAAGAGGGTAGTGAGACCAGCTATGTTATATAGGTTGGAGACAGTGGCATTGACAAAAAGGCAGGAGTCAGAGCTTGACATGGCAGAGTTGAAGATGTTAAGATTTGCACTGGGTGTGATGAGGATGGACAGGATTAGGAATAAGTATATTAGAGGGTCAGCCCAGGTTGGAAGGTTTGGAGGCAAAGCCAGAGAGGCAAGATTATGTTGGTTTGGACATGTGCTGAGGAGGGATGCAGAGTATATTGGAAAAAAGATGCCAGGTAACAGGATTATGGATGTGGTGAGAGAGGACATGCAGGTGGTTGGTGTGATGGAGCAAGATGCAGAGGACAGGAAGAAATGGAAACAGTTGATCTGCTGTGGCGACCCCTGACGGGAGCAGCCGAAAGAAGAAGATATATATATATATATATATATATAAATATATATATATATATATATATATATATATATATATATATGGGTCCACTTTGTAATTTCGAAATTCCACAATCCCAACATTCCCTTGAAATTGTGAAATCTCGAAACCTGTCAATGGAGATCGCCGTACAGTGTGGAACAGGAACATTAATGTTCTCTTCACTGTAGCGTGATCTTAGAGTTGGTATATTTAAGTTGCAGGGTGTGTGTTTGTTGATGTATTGTTTTACTTTTTTTTTTAATTTCGACATTCCAGTCTCGAAGTTCTGAGCATTGGTATTTAGAACGTCGGGATTGTGGAATTTCAAAATTACAAATTGGACCTATATATATATATATATATATATATATATATATATATATATATATATATATATATATATGTGTGTGTGTGTGTGTGTGTGTGTGTGTGTGTGTGTGTGTGTGTGTATGTGTATGTACACACACACACACACATATATGTATATATATATATATATATATATACATATATATATATATATATATATATATATATATATACAATCATTACTTAGTGACATCAGTTCTCTGTGATTTACCACAGACCTAAAAACTTTATGAGAATCTGACAAAATCTGCGATGCCAAATCTGGACAGTTGGGAGGCATGTTACCCACACACACACACACACACACACACACACACACACACACACACACACACACACACACACACACACACACACACACACAAGCAGCTACTCTCTTAGAAGCAACCCTCAGATAACTTCTCTTTTCATATAGCAACTAATGACTAGTTTAAATTCCACACACTCCTATTCTCTCATACAACACACAAACACGCACCTTCTCTCTCATAGACAGACCTACTCTCTCACGCAGTAACACATGCACTTTTCTCTCATACAAACAGAATGATTAATTTAAATTCCATACACATATATACACATACACACAAGCAGCTACTCTCTCACACACACACACACACACACACACACACACACACACACACACACACACACACGAAACACACACACACACACACACACACACACACACACACACACACACACACACACACACACGCGCGCGCGCACATACCTGCTCTCTCAAGAAGCAACCCTCACATACCTTCTCTTTTCATACAGCAACTGACTAGTTTAAATTCCACACACTCCTACTCTGTCATACAACACACAAACACGCAACTTCTCTCTCATAGCACACCTACTCTCTCACACAGTAACACATGCACTTTATCTCTCATACAAACAGAATGACTAATTTAAATTCCATACACATACATACACACAGACACTTTCTCTCGCATACGGAAGCCCGGTTTACACTACACATAGACACACACATACACTTATCTTCTTTGTAAACCTAATGGCCACATGTGCACACATGGACTTAACCCCTCACTTAACTGAACTGCTAGTTTAAATTCCATGCATGACTGTAAAATGCCTTGCATGCACGTTCCTCCTTAGAGGAGAAGACTCTGCTACCATGAAGTAAAGATTTTTTTTTCTTTTTTAATTGTTGAAGCCTCCAGGCCAAAAACCTACACCTATAAAAGTGGGAGGGCACTCACCCCTCCCCCTATAGTTCCAGCCTCCTTCAAATGCATAATGAGAAATGTAAGTAAAATAAATAAATGCAAATTGTGCCCTTTGCGAGGCCGGCCTGTACGGCGCCCTAGGTGGTTGCGTAGTTTGCCTATGCCTAAGACCAGCCATGATCCTCTACATTAGTGTTCCTTACTTTTTCTTCTAATTTTTCTATCTATTCAGCATCATTTATATGTTCAATGGGATCTTAATTACTTCCCCAAAATGTGCCTATTTCTTCTATTTTGGTGATGTTTCTGCACCTTTTGCTTTGTTTTCCAGTTCTCTATACAACCTATGTGAGTCATCGTGAATTGCTTATTTTGCACCTTTCCTTTATAGTTATCTGCATACTGTCTAGGTTTTTGTTCCTAGGGACATCCTGACTGCTAAATCCATTACATGTATCGGCACTTGGAATGTTCATACAACCTATAGTACTGGTAGACTGGCATAAATCAAACACGAGATGAAGTGTTACAATTTATTGGTTGTTGGAACCAGCAAGATCTGATGGACTGGGTCAGGCAAGATTATTTCAGAAGATGTCACCGTTCTGTTTTCAGGTGGTGATAGACATGAGAATGGAGTTGACATACTGCTTAGCAAGCAGGCATCAAAAACTTTAGTCAGTTGAGAACCAATCAGCAAAAGAATTATTTCCGTTCACCTACAGAGTCGTTTCACCAAACTAACATTACTACAAGTTTATGCACCAACAGAAGCTGCCACAGATACTGTAAAGAAAGAATTTTATGAACAGCTACAAGTTTTGATGGACTAATTTTCCAGCTATGACCTTAGAATTGTGATGGGTGATTTCAATGCTCAAACTGGAAGTAACAGAGAGGGATTTGAACATGTCATTGGCTGCGCTGCTTTAGGAAACAGAATGGATAATGGTTATAGATTACTGCAGTTCTGTAGTGAGAATCACCCTAAAGTTGGGGGCAGCATATTCAAACACAAAGATGTTAATAAGGCAATATGGCATTCACCTGATGGATACACAGTGAATCAGATTGATTACATTTGCATATCTCATCGATGAACAAGCATGTTTCAAGATGTCAGTACAACGAGGAGCTGATATTGCACTTGATCACTACCTTGTTGTCGCGTCAATGAAAACAAAACTCAAGCACTGAAAGAAAAATCCAGTATCTCCTTGATTTAACACCAATATGTTGACGTCACCTGATGTGCAAACCAGATACAACATCAAGGTCCAAAACCGATTCTCTGCCCTAGTGTAGATAACGGCATTGAACAGCAACGGGAACAATTCAAGACAATCATTAAAGACAGTGCAGAAACAACAATAAGAGAGGCAAAAGAAAAGAGGTGTGGATAACAGTTGATATTTGGAAAGCCAATGAGGCACGATCTGATTGCAAAAGAAGATGAGAGCAGGCATACCAAACTGGCCAGTCATTAGACACTGTGATTGAAGAATATAAACAGAAAAATAAACTAGTCATAAAAGATGTGCAAGAATGACAACAAGTTATGGGTTGAGAAAAAGGTAACAGAGGTGGAAACAGCTGCAGTGATTGAAAATTTCAGGGAATTATGTCATGTTTCCAAAGAATTTATGGACCAGAATAAACAGAGACCATCTATTAGATTAGCAAATGGAAAAAACACCAGAGGAACATTTAAAAAGATGGCAAGAACATTTTGAATCTGTGTTAAATTGCCCAAAACCAGATAATCAGTATGACTTTGGAAATGACGGCCAAATGTCAGCAATGATTCTGGATGTAAATATTGAAGTAAAGGAAGCCATAGCCAAACTAAAAAATGGAAAAGCTCCTGGAACAGAACAGATACAATCAGCACTGATAAAGTATGTAACATCTTCAGTGGAATATTTCACGTCTCTTGAACAACATATGGACTCAAGAAAAGATATCCAATAGGTTCATAGGTGTGTACTAGGCTAATAGCCCTGAAGCCTTTACAAGTCTAGCCCATAGGATTACCCTGGCATCGTGCCACCTGACCTTAGTTCCCAGTGCCTCTGTCAAGTAGAGCCACTGGAGTGATCCCCAGGAAGAATTTTCTCTTTCCCATCTACTCATCAAAATTTGTCTTGAAGAGGGCCAGTGAGGCACTCCGCTTGACATGTATGGGAAGTCTATTCCATAGCATGGGCAGTCTCTGGGTTATGAACCTGTCCCTCCAGCTTGTTCTGTTGATTGAGGTCTCTGGACTGTGTAGTGTAGAGGGATTGGGATTTCTTTAGATGTGGCATTTCTAACAGAGCTGGCTCAGACATGGCTTTGTAAATCAAGCAGAGATTGCCTCTAAGTAGGCGATATGAGACAGAGAATAGTTGGAGTTTTTAGAGTCTGATCTTAGGATCCTCTTTGTGAGGTATTTTTGTGGCCTCTCCAGTTGTTGTAGGTGTCAAGTGACATACATGCCAAATGGGGCATTGTACTCGATGATTGGCCTAATGAGGGAAGAGTAGAGGGAGACAATGACCTCTTTCTTCCCGGATGCAAAACCCTTAGTAATGAGATGTGCCACATAGAAGGACTTTCTGAACACAGTGGCAATTTGGTGGTCAAAAGAGAGGTTGCTGTCAACCTGTGTTCCTAGATCTCTTATGACGCCTTCTGTGTTCAGTGGACTACCATCGATGTGGTAATTCAGGGGAACTGGGTTTTTCCCAAAGGGGATGATGACACATTTTTTGTATTGAGCTTAAGGCCATGGTTCTGACACCAGTCATTGGTCTCAGTGAGGCCTTTCTGTAGGATGTCAGCATTACTTGGGGAGTTAATTAAGGCTCCCAACTTGCAATTGTCTGCGAACTTTGTCAGCCAGAGTCCCTTTGTGTTGGCCTGGATTTCAGAGAAATAGATACCAAACAGGAGAGGACCCAGGACCGAACCCTGTGGGTCTCCACTCATGACTGGTCGACAGTCTGACTTGGAGTCAGCTACTTTCACACTGTGGGTTCTATCTGTGACTCATTTTGCAACCCACCTAGTCATACAGGAGTTGATGCCTAGCTTAGTGAGTTTTTCTATGATTCCTGAGTGGGTAATGGTATCAAAGGCCTTGGTCAGATCAACATAGGCTGTATGAACCACCTTGCCTTCATCCACAGCTCTGGTGACTGACTCAAAGAAGTCGACCAGGTTGAGCAGGAATGATCTACCCTTCACAAAACCAAACTGTGTGGGATCCAGAGTTTGGAGGTTCCCTATATCTTTGTTTATTAGGTCCATGATGATGCGTTCCATAGGTTTGCATATCAGACTTCTCAGGCTAATGGGGCAATAGTTTCCAGGGTCTGTAGTCATTCCTCCTTTGTGGAAAGGGATGACTGTAGCAGTGTGCCATTCGGTAGGGACAAAGCCTGAGGTGAGGCTGTGATTGAACAGGGCACACAGGTGAGGTGCCAGTTCACTCTGTAGTTCATTTAGAACACAGCCAGGGATATTGTCAGGTCCCATAGAAGCTGCATGCCTTGGACAGTGCTGTTTTAACCTGTGCAGCAGTAATACTGGGTGCCTGGAAATCTACTAGTATTGTGATTGGTCCTTTGGTGGGGGAGAGAGGGGTAAAGTTGGCATTAAATCTGTCGGCCGGTATATTGGCAATATCTGTTGGCTCGGTATAGGAGGTGCCATTGTGCAACAGCTCCGAGAAAATCTGGGTATTGCCATGGAGATTCTTTACATAACTATAGAAGGCCTCATGGTTGTCTTTACTATCTGATGCAATTCTGTTTTCATAGCTAGCTTTAGAGGATTTGATGAGGGATCTCAACTTTTTGTTGAGGCTGATAAGGGAGTTTTTCCAGTCTTGGGACTTCACCTTATTTCTCATCAGTTTCCTCCTTCTGTTGTAGAGTTTATTTATGGCAGGGGACCACCAGATTGGCTTCCTTTTTTGGAGGAGAGCATCTTGGTTCTATTGGGTATGGCGAGATCCATGTATTTGGGTACGTGTTCATACAGGGTATTAGTGTATGATTCAGCGGTCATGCAGCTGTTCTCCAATTGCATGGGTGCCATGAAGTTAGCCACCTCTGTTTTTAGGAGCACAACGTTAGCTTTGGAGAAGTTTTTCATGGTGGTTACCTTTGCGGGGGGGGTGGGGGGGATTTCCAAGGTGAAAAAATGGCATCATCATTCCTCTACCAAAAAAGGTGATCTTAGAGACTGCACAAATTAGTATGGAAGCACATTGTTGCCTCTCCAAGGCAAAGTTTTCATCAATGTTTACTGAATAGTCTGAAATGAGCATTTGATGACAGACACAGAAAAGAATAAGCTGGATTTAGATCAGATCGATCGTGCACCGACTAGATATTTGCACTGACAAATTACAGAAAAAGCAACAGCTTGGAAGAAACCAGTCATTGTCAACTTTGTGGACTTCAAAAAAGCCTTTGACTGCATACATAGACCATCAGACCATCACTATGGCACATCTTAGCAGAATATGCAATTCCTCCAAAATTCATTACACTCTTTAAGAGTCTGTATCAAGATAGCAAGTGTACAGTTTGGGTGAATAATGAGTACAGTTACTGCTTTGCAGTGGTCACTGGTGTATGACAGGGATGTATACTGTCTCCCTTGTTATTCACAATAGTTATTGATTGGGTCAAGTAGAAAGCATTACAAGGAAACCCAGCTGGGACTGGAATGGGTCAGTGACAACAACTATGTGATTTGGACTTTGCCGACAACATAGTTCTAATTGATGCAACATGGAGTGGAATGCAGACAATGACCACATCAGTGGAGAAACAGGGTGGAAAAGAAGGCCTCAAAATGAAACCAAACTGTGTGGGATCCAGAGTTTGGAGGTTCCCTATATCTTTGTTTATTAGGTCCATGATGATGCGTTCCATAGGTTTGCATATCAGACTTCTCAGGCTAATGGGGCAATAGTTTCTAGGGTCTGTAGTCATTCCTCCTTTGTGGAAAGGGATGACTGTAGCAGTGTGCCATTCGGTAGGGACAAAGCCTGAGGTGAGGCTGTGATTGAACAGGGCACACAGGTGAGGTGCCAGTTCACTCTGTAGTTCATTTAGAACACAGCCAGGGATATTGTCAGGTCCCATAGAAGCTGCATGCCTTGGACAGTGCTGTTTTAACCTGTGCAGCAGTAATACTGGGTGCCTGGCAATCTACTAGTATTGTGATTGGTCCTTTGGTGGGGGAGAGAGGGGTAAAGTTGGCATTAAATCTGTTGGCCAGTATATTGGCAGTATCTGTTGGCTCGGTATAGGAGGTGCCATTGTGCAACAGCTCCGAGAAAATCTGGGTATTGCCATGGAGATTCTTTACATAACTATAGAAGGCCTCATGGTTGTCTTTACTATCTGATGCAATTCTGTTTTCATAGCTAGCTTTAGAGGATTTGATGAGGGATCTCAACTTTTTGTTGAGGCTGATAAGGGAGTTTTTCCAGTCTTGGGACTTCACCTTATTTCTCATCAGTTTCCTCCTTCTGTTGTAGAGTTTATTTATGGCAGAGGACCACCAGATTGGCTTCCTTTTTTTGGAGGAGAGCATCTTGGTTCTATTGGGTATGGTGAAATCCATGCATTTGGGTACGTGTTCATACAGGGTATTAGTGTATGATTCAGCGGTCATGCAGCTGTTCTCCAATTGCATGGGTGCCATGAAGTTAGCCACCTCTGTTTTTAGGAGCACATTAGCTTTGGAGAAGTTTTTCATGGTGGTTACCTTTGCGGGGGGTGGGGGTGGATTTCCAAGGTGAAAAAATGGCATCATCATTCCTCTACCAAAAAAGGTGATCTTAGAGACTGCACAAATTAGTATGGAAGCACATTGTTGCCTGTCGAAGGCAAAGTTTTCATCAGTGTTTACTGAATAGTCTGAAAGGAGCAATTGATGACAGTCACAGAAAAGAATAAGCTGGATTTAGATCAGATCGATCGTGCACCGACCAGATATTTGCACTGACAAATTACAGAAAAAGCAACAGCTTGGAAGAAACCAGTCATTGTCAACTTTGTGGACTTCAAAAAAGCCTTTGACTGCATACATAGACCATCAGACCATCACTATGGAACATCTTAATAGAATATGCAATTCCTCCAAAATTCATTACACTCTTTAAGAGTCTGTATCAGGATAGCAAGTGTACAGTTTGGGTGAATAATGAGTACAGTTACTGGTTTGCAGTGGTCACTGGTATATGACAGGGATGTATACTGTCTCCCTTGTTATTCACAATAGTTATTGATTGGGTCAAGTAGAAAGCATTACAAGGAAACCCAGCTGGGACTGGAATGGGTCAGTGACAACAACTATGTGATTTGGACTTTGCCGACAACATAGTTCTAATTGATGCAACATGGAGTGGAATGCAGACAATGACCACATCAGTGGAGAAACAGGGTGGAAAAGAAGGCCTCAAAATGAATCCTGACAAATGCAAAGTGTTGGTCAGTGAAGCATGGAATGACAACAAAGGCATAATGACTGATGGATCAATATTAGATATGACAGACAACTTCTGCTATCTGGGCAGTTTCATCTCTCATACAGGTAACTTCGAGAAATAATTGCTGGTTAGACTTGGAAAAGCAAGTGCAGCATTCAATATACTATCCAAAATCTGGAGATCAACAAACATTGCACTGCCCACAAAGGTGAAGCTATACCAATCACTGGTGCTATCTACACTCATATATGGTGCTGAGCTATGGCCAATCACTGACCACAAAGGTGAAGCTGTACCAATCACTGGTGCTATCTACACTCATATATGGTGCTGAGCTATGGCCAATCACTGACCACAAAGGTGAAGCTGTACCAATCACTGGTGCTATCTACACTCATATATGGTGCTGAGCTATGGCCAATCACTGTCCACAAAGGTGAAGCTGTACCAATCACTGGTGCTATCTACACTCATATATGGTGCTGAGCTATGGCCAATCACTGTCCACAAAGGTAAAGCTATACCAATCACTGGTGGTATCTACACTCATATATAGTGCTGAGCTATGGCCAATCACTGACCACAAAGGTGAAGCTGTACCAATCACTGGTGCTATCTATACTCATATATGGTGCTGAGCTATGGCCAATCACTGACCACAAAGGTGAAGCTGTACCAATCACTGGTGCTATCTATACTCATATGTGGTGCTGAGCTATGGCCAATCACTGTCCACAAAGGTGAAGCTATACCAATCACTGGTGCTATCTACACTCATATATGGTGCTGAGCTATGGCCAATCACTGTCCACAAAGGTAAAGCTATACCAATCACTGGTGGTATCTACACTCATATATGGTGCTGAGCTATGGCCAATCACTGTCCAGAAAGGTAAAGCTATACCAATCACTGGTGGTATCTACACTCATATATGGTGCTGAGCTATGGCCAATCACTGTCCAGAAAGGTAAAGCTATACCAATCACTGGTGGTATCTACACTCATATATGGTGCTGAGCTATGGCCAATCACTGACCACAAAGGTGAAGCTGTACCAATCACTGGTGCTATCTACACTCATATATGGTGCTGAGCTATGGCTAATCACTGTCCACAAAGGTAAAGCTATACCAATCACTGGTGGTATCTACACTCATATATGGTGCTGAGCTATGGCCAATCACTGACCACAAAGGTGAAGCTATACCAATCACTGGTGCTATCTACACTCATATATGGTGCTGAGCTATGGCTAATCACTGTCCACAAAGGTAAAGCTATACCAATCACTGGTGCTATCTACACTCATATATGGTGCTGAGCTATGGCCAATCAGAGTATCAGCCATGAGGAAAACATGAGGCTGCTCATCATAAATGGTTGAGATGCATTTTGGGATTATCGTGGAAAAGTAAAAAATGGGAGAGTCAGAGAAAGAACTCAACAATGGAAACTTGAAAACAGCATTATGGAAAGAAGGCTATGTTGGTTTGGTCATGCTAACCACATGGATACTAGCAGGATACTTATACAATCCCTCAACTAGGAACTAGCTGGATAAAAGAAAAGACCAGGCAGACCTCGACAAAACTGGAAAGGACCAATGTCACCTGAATATCATTTGGGAGGAAGCTAAAGAGGCAGCAGCTGATAGAACACAGTGGAGTCAACTTGTAGCCCAATGCATCATCGATGCTGGGTGAACCAAAGACCAAAGAAGAAGCTAATAATTTTAGTTTATTATTGGCAATAGCATATGACAAATCTTGGTCTGTTTCAATACTGTGCAATACTTTTACCATATTTTTCTTTCTAAGTATTTTTGATTATCTGTTTCCTTTTCTGTATTCTTCTAACAGTGATGCTTCTTGACTTAATTGCTTTATAGTTTTGCCTGTTTGATGCTTTCATGGTGGCATTTTACGTGTTTCCTTTCTTTCCACTGTTACACTATGTTTATGTGGTGACACTTTATCAGTTATTAGTTCAGATGCATGGAAATATATTCTGTTATTTCTGTTATACCATGTGAATTTCTTTTCATAGTCTTGATTACTGTGTTCTTCTGTTGTACCAGTCTTCTCACATTTTGGCTCTTATTTACTTTCTGTAATCTATTTCTTTTTTCTACCTTAATATATCTGTCCATCTCTATCAAATCAAGCAAGTCTTCCCTTAAATCATTTTCTTCTGGATTGAGATTTTTTGTTCTCTGTTTTCTGTGAGTAATCTATAGAAAATTCCAGAAACCCTTCCTGTGACATATCCTCTCCAGATGTACCCTGCTTCATCTGCTTCACCTTCTTATGGGAACCGTTTGGGCCATCACGCAGCAACATTACCTCTGTCAGAGTTGCCACTGTTTCCTGTTCCTGTTGCTGTGCAACTTCAACTAAATTTTCATACCGGTTTCCTACAGAAAGGTCCAGAATATCATCATGTTGTAAATCTTCTTCAGATGCCTGATGCTCGTCTGTTGCTCTATAATCTGGGACCCATAATCCCATCATGTTGCAACATTGCCTCTGTTAGATTCTCCACACTAAATCCTTTACTGTACAGATAATCCATAACTTCTATTTCTATTTGTTAAACTTCTACCTTACTAATCTTCTTTCCTACATTCCCCCTTTGTTTTCTTATTATTTTTTTTTTGTATTGAAACATTTTCCATCTACAGATGTCTTTGTCTGTATTTCTCTTCAGATATGTTTTGGGCTGCTTTTGTATATATTAGTTTGGCTTTCTCCTTTACATGAATATTGTAATGTGCCAGATCTCTCTGTTTTTTCCCATGTCCATATTTCTATTTTATATCTTTCCAAAATCTCTGGGTTTTGTTCTTTATATTTTCAAACTTCTCCTATCATTTCTTTTTCCAGGTGACCTAATGCTCCTTTGTCTATATAATATTTTTCATAAATCTGTTGTGCTAATGAATACTTTTTTATTGGAAGTATTTGATAGTGTTTCTTTTGTGAGCATTTTTCCTAATTGTTTGGCAATCTTTATGTACAAGCAGACATCCTAAAGGTTCGCAAGGCACATCCAATCTCCCTTTTCTAAATAGTACTGACTGCACCACAATCACCTCAGATATTGCCCTTTTCACATATAGATTTAGGTTATTTAAGTCTATGATGAGCCTGAGGTCCATTGTCTTCTTGGAAATCAAAGTGACTCTTGAACAGACTCTGGACTTTCTCTGCTCTGGTGGGAATTAAGGCCTCATGGAAGACGCTTTATAACAAGACAATGTTTTTATCTTTATTTAAACTGCTGCCTTCTAACAGGGTGGGACCATACCTCTCAATCGCTCAGAGCAACAAATCTGGACAAATAATAGGCTGTGCATTAGCATGAATCTTCTGAAGGGTATGATGTCTGAAATTCAAACATCTATCATTATTTTCTAACTTAAATCATTAACGATTTGCCACTACATTGCCAAAAAAACACAATTTTATGAAAAACAGACCAGAAATGTGAGGCAAAAATCTGGACATTCTGTGAAAACCTGTACATTTGAGAGGTATGGGTGGGACATCAAATTAGGGCATGGAGGTAGGACAGGAATGGAATGTTGTATCCAACGGATGCTATCTCCTTGAGCCAATTGTCTGGTGTGATGGCCTCTCACAAAGGAAGATGAAAGGAGCTTTGACCCTGAACTTCATTCAGAGTCAGTGAGGCAAGTCATCAGGGATTCTGCATTTGGCATCCAGACAGAAGACGCAAAAATTCCTGGTTCTGTGGGCTACCTCTGCTTCCAGAGTAGCATGCATTCTGGAAAACTCTTTGTCCACATTGGTTTCCATCAATAGGAGCTTTTGGCCTTCTTTAAACAGCACATTTCATGCACTCTTCTGATTATGAGACAAGCTTCTCTTTGGTATGGAAACTTCTTCTCCATCTGCCGTGTTGTCTCTTGTTGTCATTCCTCAGCAGCTTTTCCTTCACTTATGGTCCATGCAGTGATGAGCCATCATGTGGGGTGTTGGTGAAGCATGCCTTAAAGCTGTCCACGAAATTAAAATGCCTGTGTCAAGTATGATGACCAATAGGAATGTCTGAGCCAGTCACATGGGCTGCTTGATCTACTGCATTATGATTCAGTCGTATGTAGAGTTTGTTAATTACTAGCCAAGGCTGCCACCTGAGACTCGGACTTGGGTTGCAAACTCACATGCAACATCTTTTTCATCATCTTTATGTTTCATTGTGCAAAGTCATACTGAACGTGAATCATGTGTGTCTGTTTGCTAAGAACTCTCACACAGAAAGTATCTGATGCAAACATGCACTTGTCAAAATGATGTAGCAGACAATAGTCTTTATCAGGGTGGTGGACTTCTAAACTCTCTTCCAAGAGTGTTTCTTTTAGGTCAACAGCTATGGCAGGAAACAGCTAGTGGATCCTCACTCCAACAGTCACTGCACTTGGCAAGCCTAAAGATATAGTCTGGTAGTCTGGTCTCTAAGGCGTAAGGTGCTAACACATCTGTTTTTTGTCAAGCCTCCTGCACAAACAACAAAATCCTATGGTTATCAGTGATGGAAGAAAAGTAGAATGGCAAGCTTTGACATGAATCTTTTTGGAAATTTGAATATTATTAAAAAAGACTGCAGACAAAAGCTTCCAAAGTCACAAAAAAAAGAATCTGTGTGCACATCTCAGTGCTTGCTTGAATATAGCAAATGAAATCTGAAGAGACTGTGAAGTATTATGTTAGTAGACAAGGAGTGATTTGAATATGGGAGAATCTTAAAGGTGATGAGCGACTGCTATGTGCAGCATACTGACCAGGCAATTAAAGTGAACACACTGGATCATGCAAGATACTAGACTTTTTCTATAATTGCTTCTACTGCCGTGTACTATGGCAATAGTGTAATAGGTTCATAGGTTCATAGGTGTGTACTAGGCTAATGGCCCTGGAGCCTTTACAAGCCTAGCCCATAGGATTACCCTGGCATCGTGCCACCTGACTTTAGTTCCCAGTGCCTCTGTCAAGTAGAGCCACTGGCATGATCCCCGGGGTAAATTTTCTATTTCCCATCCACTCATCAAGATTTCTCTTGAAGAGGGTCAGTCAGGTGCTCTGTTTGACATGTATGGGAAGTCTATTCCATAGCATGGGCAGTCTCTGGGTTAAGAACCTGTCCCTCCAGCTTGTTCTGTTGATTGTGATAATGAGGTTGAGGTCTCTGCAGCGTGTGGTGTGCAGGGACTGGGATTTCTTTAGATGTAGCATTTCTAACAGAGCTGGATCAGACATGCATACATAATATGCAGTTTTACGCTAATATCCATCAGGACAGAAACATAAATATGCAGTCTGATGGTATATAAGGACTGCATGGACCACCTGGCCTATTCAGTGTTAACTGAATAATTTTCAGGGTCTACCAATCAAATATGTAACACGCCCACAGTCTTCATAAGGATTTACTAACCCTCAGGTCCTACTAATCAAGCAACGTAATGCCCGAACAATCTTCAAAAGGTGGCATTATGCCTGTCTACAAAATCTGAATTTTATCGCTTCCATTATCTGGACTCTGTATTCTGCTGAGGTTCTTAAAAAACGTTTCTGCATTTCTTTCCTTCTGCCTAATTTCTTAAAGATTGTACGATACAACTTTTTTAGGATGTTACTGAAAATTAATGGTGTTACCTTGACAGTTACTGGAATTAAAATAAAAGTTAAACATAAAGCAAATAATGTAAATGAATCTCATCAGTTAAGGAACATAATCAACCATGTTGTATGAAATACTACAAAACATCTAATGATTATTCCAGCAAAGTATCTGCGGAACTGGTGAAAGCACAGTAGATACATCAGACAGAGTATGATGTTGTTTCACAGAAAATGTCTTGTTTGCAAATCCTGTTTAAGAATCTGCCAGATACGTTTAAAATTCTATGTACACAGCTTTTTGTAGAATGCGGAACTACATGCTGATAGTAAAATAATTATCTGCAACCAAACTTAACCAGAACTTCTTCAGACAGTAATGACAATTTGACAAAGGCAGTCATACTTTATATATGCCTCTACTCTGAAAATTACTTATCAATTACATGAAGTAGTCACCCAAACTGAATACAGTATAGGGGTCTGCTCCAAGTACTCATGTACCATTACTTCCCTGCTGACATGCACTCATGTTGGCAAGTGCCATAACTCCCATCACCCCAGTTCCCGTGCACTACCAGCAAGCTAACTATCCCTCATGGAATCTTGAGCCTAAAAACATCTCCCGATTGCTCCCGAAAGCTAAAGCCCCCCTCCCCTCCCTAACTCTCTGATCCCTTCCTCTTGCTCCCTAAGCTTAAAATCCCCCTCTCCTCCCTAATTGTAACCCTGTGTTAATTCTTGATTGCTCCCTAAACCTAAAAGTCCCTCCTCTCCCTAAGACTACCACTATGGTAATTCCTGATTGCTTTCTAAACCTAAAGTCCCCCTCCCCTCCCTAGACCTAAAGTCCCCCTCCCTCTTTCCTTTTTCCCACTTATCATTTCCATTACAAGACCTTGATGGGGTCCAACTGTTGTAGCAAATGCGTCACTGAACTCACATTCAAGTTTGAGTGGCTAGTCGACCAAGTGGGCAGATGGGGAAACAGACGTTCCTTGAGCACCTGGCTATGAGTTAGTGGAAGTCGAGCAGCTGTGGCTCAAGTGGCTGTAAGAGTCCCACGTTATAGACATACCTGTTTTTCATCATTGCTAGCGTGGATTTTTACAGAAAAAAGTGAGCACCTGTTACTTACTATAGCTGTAATGTTGCTTTTTCATTAGCACATACAGATTAATATGAGAATACCAAATTTAGTTTAGCTCATCTGAATAATTTACTTCAAATTACTTCAAAAATAGACTCCCAACAGAAAAAAATATATAATTACTTAGCATTTTTCAGTTTCATTAACAAATGTCGAATACTTAACTATTCAAGGATTTCAGTCCTATCAACAAAGATATTTCTAGTTAAAGGCAATAATATTTATAAAATATCATGCAACCATTGTGAAAAAATGAATTATTTTATTTATTACAATAGAAAAATACCTTTTTAACTAACTTCACATTTCACTGTCTCATGTCTTTGCAACACAGGTGCAACACAGAAAACTGACATAGAGAAATGTCAAGGATTTGAATGAGATGTTTTCTCTAACTGTATGCCTTGCTTGAACTTTTTAGCATAAAACCGGGCAACGCTACCACCTTATGGTTTTACACAAGTTGCTGCTTCCTACATGCTACTCAATGAAATGCTGATTGCTAAAAATACACCCCTCTTTTTCTCATTCTGTCTTGCTGTCTCTCTGTCTCTCTGTCTCTGTCTCTGTCTCTCTGTCTCTCTCTCTCCCTCCTCTCTCTGGGTTACAAAATGAGCGGTTGAAAGAATGACAACAGCAAAGGCAGGTGTCAGGGCGTACTTTTGGATGTTTGTGTAACTGGAGAGGAAGGGCATAGGAATCTGAGAGCCATCTAAAAACTTCAGAGCACTTCCGGAGGTTGTTTTCACAACTTCACTCCTCCAACAATTACATGCAATCATCTCCTGAAAGACTTACAAAGGATAAGTAAGCCTGATTTGCAGTTCAGTGACAAAGAGAAGTTTAGCCCAGCTACTGAAAACTGCAGTCTGACATTATATTATCTTTTGTTGTTGTTGTTGTTGTCTTTCGGCTTTTCCCGGTAAGGGGTCACCACAGCGGAACATTATATTATCTTTTGTATTTGCCTTTAATTGCAGTCACTCATATTCAAGAATTTGGTGACAAAGTTAAACAAAATAAATCCAGCCGGCTTAAAACAAAGATAATTTAATCCAAATAAAAACTGATTGTTGAGCGCTTTCACCCGCTACACACAGCGAGCTTCATCAGAACAATTAAATGAAATGCTTTGCATACATTTATATTGAAAGCCAAAAACATGGCTTAAAAAACAATCACTATTTAAAGTGGTAGTGCACAATTTATGTGTAAAAACCTTCTCATTGAGAATAAAAACTCTCCTGCTATAATGCCTGCACTGTAACACAGTCCATTGACTCTAGATGTAACAGAAAAACTACTTTAGTTCTTCTTGCTATGTCATTAGGTTAAACTGTAATGCAATAAAGTATTCTTTAATGAATCACTCTATAAGACTTTTGAATCCTTTCTAAAAACATATTAACATTATGTCACTGATGTAAGTTAATTTAAGCTTCATGTCATACCCTGCTGTAAAGCAACATTGCCATTATAAATTCATAATTTTAACATAAGTAATGGTTTAATGGACAGGTAATCATTTATTCCTGGTAGAGGTGGCATCCATACACCTGCCAATACAATTCTCTATAGGCTAAATAGTTGTTGGTATTGCCCCCTCTAGGATTTTTCTTAATTGTTTCAATGATGGCAAACTTGAATGAATGCCCTGTCCCTTTATCAATAATATGCCTAGCCAAGGCATTTTTGTTGTCTCTCCTTTTTATACAATATATGTGAGCATATATTCTCTGTTTAAAATACCTCTCGGTTTTTCCGATATAAAAAGCAGGACAGGCCGTGCATAAAGCAATATATACAAGCATCTTAGATTTACAATTTCCCTTTGATGTAAAAATCTTAGACCTGTTGATGTTTTTTAACTTAATACATTCATTCTCATTAATGAATCTGCACTGGTTGCAAGCACCACACTTGCTAGTATGTGAATTACGCTCGGTGTGTGTATGTTTTGGTAGTTCCAATAAACATTTAAGATTTCTTCCCATTTTGTGTACAAATATTGGTCTGCTACCAACCTTGTCCAAAATTTCATTCTGGCATGTTAGAATATGCCAATTACTACTTATTATATCTTTAATAATATTGCTAAATGGGCCAAATTCAACAATGCAAGCTTTTTTATATTGTCTGATAGCTCCCCCTATGTTCTCATTGGGGCCTGATTCAGATACTGCAAGGGGTGCATTAGTTCCTAATAGTGAGGTGTATCTACTCTCTCTTAGTTCTACGATGTAACTAGAAATGTTGTTCATTAAATCTGTAGCAGTAGTAATTGGCATATTCTAACATGCCAGAATGAAATTTTGGACAAGGTTGGTAGCAGACCAATATTTGTACACAAAATGGGAAGAAATCTTAAATGTTTATTGGAACTACCAAAACATACACACACCGAGCGTAATTCACATACTAGCAAGTGTGGTGCTTGCAACCAGTGCAGATTCATTAATGAGAATGAATGTATTAAGTTAAAAAACATCAACAGGCCTAAGATTTTTACATCAAAGGGAAATTGTAAATCTAAGATGCTTGTATATATTGCTTTATGCACGGCCTGTCCTGCTTTTTATATCGGAAAAACCGAGAGGTATTTTAAACAGAGAATATATGCTCACATATATTGTATAAAAAGGAGAGACAACAAAAATGCCTTGGCTAGGCATATTATTGATAAAGGGACAGGGCATTCATTCAAGTTTGCCATCATTGAAACAATTAAGAAAAATCCTAGAGGGGGCAATACCAACAACTATTTAGCCTATAGAGAATTGTATTGGCAGGTGTATACGGATGCCACCTCTCTACCAGGAATAAATGATTACCTGTCCATTAAACCATTACTTATGTTAAAATTATGAATTTATAATGGCAATGTTGCTTTACAGCAGGGTATGACATGAAGCTTAAATTAACTTACATCAGTGACATAATGTTAATATGTTTTTAGAAAGGATTCAAAAGTCTTATAGAGTGATTCATTAAAGAATACTTTATTGCATTACAGTTTAACCTAATGACATAGCAAGAAGAACTAAAGTAGTTTTTCTGTTACATCTAGAGTCAATGGACTGTGTTACAGTGCAGGCATTATAGCAGGAGAGTTTTTATTCTCAATGAGAAGGTTTTTACACATAAATTGTGCACTACCACTTTAAATAGTGATTGTTTTTTAAGCCATGTTTTTTGGCGCTTTTTTCAATATAAATGTATGCAAAGCATTTCATTTAATTGTTCTGATGAAGCTCGCTGTGTGTAGCGGGTGAAAGCGCTCAACAATCAGTTTTTATTTGGATTAAATTATCTTTGTTTTAAGCCGGCTGGATTTATTTTGTTGAACTTTGTCACCAGGTGGAAGGAACCGTTTGGATTTTGTGTTGTGCTTTTTGTTTAACCAAACGGATCAACATTATTCATATTCAAGAATTTGATACAGTGCAAACAATGATTGCAGCTTAGACAAACTGTATACATATTGCCCAAGTTGTTCTTGACTTTCTCCAATGTCACACACACAATTCTCACACTGGCATTTAAATGTAAAATCATCTGTGCATTCTAAGGGGAAATGTCACTCCTACTGTCCCTGCTTTCTACACATTTTTATGGTTGAATTATGCACTTTACTCTTCTTATCTCTTCCTACCTGACATCTTTATAATCTCCCAGTTTGGCTGCATAAACAATACATGCTGTTTTTCCTTTTCCTGAAAGTTATAATTATGATTGAGGTCCCTGATACAAGCAAATCAGTTTTGTGTATTTAACAATAAACACAGGCAGTGAATAAAGATGATAGCAATAAATAAATCACAAGACGTAGCATACTTTAGCAGAGCTACATACAGCTTTCTCAAATGTAAAAAAAAAAAAAAACACAATTTTTAAATGATCACAGTAAGCCATGAAGAATTCTCCGGAGATCTTAGTAAACAGCTTGATGGGCTCTTAAAATACTGAGCTTTTACTAATTAAAACAACTCACTAAAATCCTAATAACACTCCTAAAACATACCAATATTATTTTTTCTGTGATTGGTGAAAACAGTTCAGCAGTCATGTTTCACTTCAATATTCATTACAACAGAGCTAAGACAGATTCACTCAAAATCCATTCATATGAAGATTTTAACTTCCTGTAAAATTGCATAAATAGAGCAATGATATCACCCTGGGTAGGACTCATAAATATAATCCACATGCACATGTTTAGTATGTATCATATTTTGATAACTAAATGCAAGACTTTCGCCTGAATTCAGTGCAGCAGTTTTCTTTTTCTTTTTTTTTTTTCTGTCAGCTTCTTCAGATGCAGTTTACTAAAAAAAAATAAAAAAAAAAACTGAAGGAAATGTGCTGTTAATAAGTTCTCTTCTGCAGTCCAGGTTTTGTTTCTCTCATTTTCAGTTTGCATACTGGACCAGACAGTGCTCCTGGATTAGCCATGAAAAGAGACATTTGTATCTAGTGGGCTTACCTGGGCCACTTATAAATGCATAGAGACAACAGAAAGAGAGAAACTGAAAACATTAGTCACAAGAAGTGATAGAGGGCAACAGGGGGTCTATATCACAGCATCGAAAAGGACGTTAATAGAACGACTTTACTATCGAAAATGCCGTTCATCGAGGTGTGTATTGTGAGATCGCAGTACAGTGAAGATTGGAAAATTTGTCCTTTCCTCACTGTAGTGTGATCGCAGAGTTTGTATATATAATTATCAGGGGGGCAACCCCCGCAGCCCCCACAAGAGCGACTTCGATGAACAGCATTTTCGATTTTTAAGCCATTCAGTTAACATCATTTTCAATGCCGTGATATAGACTTGGCAACAGGACAGCATCAGGCCAAATAAGGGAGTGATAGTGGGAGAGAGTGAAAGCAGCAATCTTCTCTTTCGACTGTTCCCGTTAGGGGTCGCCACAGCAGATCATCTGTCTCCATTTCTTCCTGTCCTCTGCATATTGGTCTGTCACACCAACCACCTGCATGTCCTCTCTCACCACATCCATAAACCTTATCTTAGGCCTTCCTCTTTTCCTCTTACCTGGCAGCTCCATCCTTAGCATCCTTTTTCCCAATATACCCATTATCCCTCCTCAGCACATGTCCAAACCAATGCAATTTTGCCTCTCTGACTTTGTCTCCAAACCATCCAACCTGAGCTGACCCTCTAATATACTGATTCCTAATCCTGTCCATCCTTGTCATACCCAATGCAAATCTTAACATCTTTAACTCTGCCACTTCCAGTTCTGACTCCTGCCTTTTTGTCACTGCCACTGTCTCCAACCCATACAACTTATAGCTGGTCTCACTACCCTCTTCTAGACCTTCCCTTTCCCTCTTACTGGTACCCGTCTGTCACAAATCACTCCTGACACTCTTCTCCATCCATTCCACCCTGCCTGTACTCTCTTCTTCACCTCTCTTCCACACTCACCATTACTCTGAACTGTTGATCCCAAGTACTTAAACTCATCCACCTTCGCCAGCTCTACTCCCTGCATCCTCACCATTCCTCTATCCTCCCTCTCATTTACACACACATATTCTGTCTTAGTCCTGCTGACCTTCATTCCTCTCCACTCTAGAGCATATCACCACCTCTCCAAGGTATCCTCAACCTGTGAAAGCAGCGATAAGAGGTAGAATTATGCAATCCAACAGAGACAGAAGGAAGAAAGAAACCTTAAAAAAGGAAAAGAAAGGAGCCTAGCAATGTATCCATGATCACTATATTGTTTATTAGGGAACTCTGACAACCATTCAAACAATACAATGTCAGAAGTGAAGACATATATTTGTTTATGAGATTTTGTGTGCCTAGACATGAAATGCATTTATTTGTGGTTAGAAAATGGTTCAAATGAACCCAATAAGAATTATTTCACTGCAGAGAAATTTAACATAACACTGTAAGGTTTGGATCCTAAAAGTCAATATACTACTTACAACAAGTGGAAGAGATCAGAAGTTACAGCAGCAACATTTCTGTATGTCTGTATGTCACTGGAGAAGAAGCCTTGAAGGTATCTGATACTTTTTACTTTTCTTGAAGGGAAAAAACGGCAGTAATTAACCAGATGTTCTGGAACTATTGTGAGCCTAAAAGGAATGTGTTGATTAGATGGCATTTGTGCTTTACAGAGGTACAATGTCCTACAGACACTATACATGCTTATGCAAGTGAGTTGAGGAATCAAGCTAACAACTGAGCATTTGGCAAGTTGCAGGAGTCATTAATAAGGGAAAGAAGAACAGTCTATGGAATAAGAAATAGTTAAACCACAAGCAAGCTGTTAAGAGAAGCAGAACTAATCTTATGAAAATATGCATATTGCAGAATGAGAGAAATTACAAGCACACATTTAAATGACTTAAATAAAGAAACTATCATTAAAGTGTGTAATAAGTAAGTTAAATAAGGTAAAAAAGTGAAATAAAGTGAGAATCGATTGTGTCACCAGGAAAGTATGGAATAGTTGAAATCCAAGCCTTATGTACTAGATGCATCTATAAGTATGCAGGTAAGTACTGTCCTTAATTTAAGCATTTTTAGAAGCTGTAATAGTAAAAAAAATCAAATATATGAGAAGGAAAGATGTGTGTGTTCAAAATAATTTGAATATTGCTGAGAAGAAATATAAAAATTATTTGTTGCTGGTACTATTAAAGTAAAAAGTGCTGAAGCCATGGAAAGAATTATCATAGAAATTATCAGCAAGGACATAGGAGCCCTCCAGACAGTGGATCTATCCCAATTTGGCTTTGTCAAAGGAAGGTCATGCTTACTGAACCTGCTGGACTTCTTTCAAAAGATCACTAAGGCAATGGATGAGGGGAAAACAGTGCATACTGCCTACCTAGATCTGGCTAAGACATTTGATAAAATACCTCACTGAAGCATTGTCAAGAAACTTAAGGAACTAGGTATAAACCCCTTTATAACAAACTGGATACCTCACTAGCTCACTGACAGGACCCAGGAGGTTAGAATCAGTCAGCTTACCTCCAAAAAGAGGCTGGTCACTACTGGTGGCCCCAGGGATCTGTGCTAGGTCCACTCCTCTTTGCCATCTACTTCTCAGATGTCAAAGCCAAAGTCAAAGGCCTCTGGTTAACCAAGTTCACAAATGATTGCAGTCAATGAATACCCCAAGACCAGAGCACCCTTCAGTAAGGTCTAACACAGACAAATGCTTGGTGCCAAAGCCATGGCTTAAAATTCAATACCAAGAAATGTATTATAGAACCTTTTGGGAATTTGACCACTCCAGGTAACAACATAATCAATAAAACACTCCTAAAACTTGATTCACTAGTCAGGAATCTGGGAACTCATGTAGATAGTAACCTAGCCTTTGATCAACATGTGTCCAAGGTAGTAAGAAAATCTTCTATGTTGCTGAACTTATAACCAAGGGCATGGCATCTAGGTCCAGAGTAGTCATCATACCATTGTACTTATCTCCCACCAGTCCCATTATAGAGTATAATGTGATATAACAGAAGTAAATAAGATATATTATTGTTAAGCTAAATTAATAACAAATAAAGTCTTACCACAAAAATATAGGACAGCAAGGGAAAGGAAGGGGAAAAATAAAATGCTATCATAGAAGTATCAAACAGAAAAAAAACTGTAAAGCAATTAAGACAAGAAGTATCGTTAGAAGAGTACAGAAGAGGGAACAGATCAACAAAAATACCTCGAAAAACAGACATGATAAAAGCAATGTGCAGTATCAGAACAGATCAGAATCTAACATACACTATTGCAAATAATAAACTAAAAATATCAGCACAGGCAGAAGAACTGAGAAGATATACAGATAAATATAAAGGAAAAGTACAAAATAAGCAATTTACTGATGACCCAAAAAAATTTTATAGAGTTGGGAAACAAGAGAAAAAGAATTGAAATACTACCAAAAAAAAAGAAAAAATAGATACATTTTGGAGAAATATCTATGAAGATCCTGTGGAACATAACAAAGATGCTGAATCTATAGAAGAAGTAAAAGAAAGAATAAGACGTTCAAAGGTACAGGATATGAAATGGGATGAAGTAATGGCCAGAGGGATTGCAACAAAGTTAAGAAAAGTTTCTAATTGGAAAAAATCCCAGGTACAGATGTAGTACCCAATGTCTAGCTAAAGGTATTAACATAGTTGCATGAAGATTTATTTACCCATGAATAATAACTGTTTATATGCGCACCCTGAACATACACCATACCTGGTTAACAACAGGAAAAACAATGTTCCTCCCTTAAGAGTGAACCTGCAAGCTATCCTAAAAACTAAAGACCGATAACATGCCTTCTGACGATTTATAAACTATACAGTAGAACTGATGCCGACGGAGTTTATAGTCATTTACAAGAAAACTCATTCATGGCAACAGAACAAAAGGTAACAAAAGAAAGTCATATGGAACAAATGATCATTTGTTGTTAAAGTTATTATGGAGAACTGTAAAAAGGAAAAGAATCTAAATATAGCACGGGTAGACCACAAAAAAGTTTTTGACAGCATCCCACATTCATGGTTAAAAGAGTGCTTACAAATGTATGACACCCTACACTGATCGATTACATTACAGCGACCATGAAACAGTGGCAAACCACTTTGCAGTTAAGCCATGATAAAGGACATAATTATTATCCCAAGGATAACAATTCAAAGGGTGATATTCCAGGATGGATCTTTGTCGCAGTTGCTCTTTTGTCTTGCCCTGAACCCATGAAGCTGTCTACTTAACAGATTAGGTCATAGCTACAATTTGGATCCCAGAAAACAACAAAGTGTAAGGACTTATCTTCTTTTCGTAGGTGATTTAAAACTGTATAGTTCATCAAATGAGGAACTGAAAGCACAACTACAAGTGGTCAAAACTTTCTCAGATGATACAAAGAATGTCACTGTGTCTGATAAATGTCCAAAAGCAACCTTTAAAGCAGGAAAACTGCAGCACCAGGAAAATATCAGTCTGAGACAGGAATGTGATATAAAAGAACATGATCAAGAGAGATTGCAAAATATTTGGGAATTGATGAAGGTTCAAAAGCAAAACATGAACACATGTGAATAAAACTTTGTAAGGAATATTTTAGAACACTAAAATTAATACTGAAAATAGCTCTGCAGCTGGGAACAAAGTCTAAGCTATAAACCAATTTGCTCTTCCAATCCTAACTTACAGTTTTGGAATGATTAACTATCCCCAAAAGGTACTGGATCAGCTGAACAGGAAAGCAAGAAAAATGCTTCATGCTTATCAAATGATTTATAAAAATCAGTGCCCCTTCGAAATTGATTACATGTATACATCTGCAATCATAGGACTGCATACATATCTTCTGACCTCACAAGATCTAAACATAGTAAAAGTTTTAAAACATGAGAAAAATAAGTCTAAGATGACTTCCCTGCTTACTTTAGCAGTAGCATATTGGTGTCAAGTGGGAATGGAAATCAAACCAGAAATAGATAAAAATCAGGCAGCAACTGAATGTGCCAAAAAACAAAAGAATGAATATGAAGTGATGGGTCAGATGAGAAGGCAAGAAATGTGGAAAATGCATAAGTATAACTGCAAGTACAGAAAACTCTTTGAACAACCTTATGTTGATCAGGACCAAATGCAGGAATGGTTAAGGAGAGGTGAATTTAAACCAAAAGATGAAAGGTTAATATTGGTGGCCCAGAATAGTGGACTACGTACACATTGGTTTACAAAGTCCATTGAACATGCGGGAGAAACAGACAAATGCAGGTTTTGTAAAACAGAATTTGAAATAGTTGCATATCTTGTTGCTGGCTATGATACACTAATGGCAGAGGGCCTCTATACTGAAAGGCATAATAATATGGCAAGACTGTTGCACACAAACACTATAATATGGGTGTAGCTGAGAAGCATTGGAAACATAAGCAACAAAGCATTATAGAACATGATGAAGTTTACACCATATGGGATCACCCATTGCCAACAGTTCAAAAAATAGATGCGTGAAAATTAGATATAGTAGTCCATGAAAACAAGACAAAAGTAGCATTGATCCTTGAAATTGCTACACCCAGTGACTTACGTACAGATAGACATAAAGTCATAAAATAGCAGAAATGCGGGCAATATAGAAGAAGGATACTGAGACAGTTCCAATAGTAGTAGGAGCAATGGGTCTTATAAAAAAGAATTTACAATTGTACTCAGATATGTTACTGCTACATGTAATTCCATATGAATTGCAGAAGGAGTCAGTTCTGGGAACATTGCGGGGGCTGCAAAGAGTACTTCTGGCTAACATCAAAGGTTAAAAAAAGTGATGATGTGAGGTATTGCCAACTATGCCAGGAGAAGTAGGGCAGTGGATGCGAAACATATACCAGCATAGCTAGCTGGAATTTTGTAAAGAATTATATGTCATTTGTATATCAAACTGATTTGTACAGCTGCTTGTGTTGAAGAATGTATTTGTGAAGCTGTTTGCCTTAAAAATGTATCAACAGTGTGCCCTGCTGGGCAGAAAATAAATGTATATGCATTATTATAATGGTTTAAATGTATATATTTTAACAGGGGATACTAGAAGAGAAGAGGTCAAGCTCAGCTCCCGCTAACTCTGGAAAATAATAAGGAATGAATTTACTGGGTCAAGGCCATAAAGATGTTATCTCACAATTCTGAATGAAGCCAGAGATGCAATGTCTGTATGAAGCATGGTTTGTTAGTCTCTATAGGAGGAGTAGAAGTTTGTAATTGTTTTATGACTTCCAGAAGCTGCACCAGATCTGAGCAATGCTCTTGTGTGTGTATTATTGACATGCAGGTGCTAAATCCTGGCAGTTTCTAGCAATGGTGGGTTGCATAGGAACCATTAGCCAGATGACCAGATGTATGTGATGTCATTCTGTACAGAAATAATGCATTTTACCTGCCTCTGACCTAGCACACACGTGTTGGGGTCATTTATTGCACTGTTCTGACTAGTTTGCTACTTGTGTGTTTCTGCTATCCTTAAACAAAAACAAAAAAAAAACAAAAAAAATCTTGCTATTTTCCCACTTTCTATCATTTAAAAGAAAGTTCAGTTACAGAATTGCTGTTCTGAACGGTTTGTAAGTTTCTTAGAGGCCAGTGCTTACTTGGGCTAAAGGGAAGTCTCTGTGTTCACCAGTGGCAGTGGTTAACACTGAGCAGCCTGCCTGTCCCTGTAGGAGTGGTTACTGCCTAGAAACTGTAGTTTTATTGGCCATTTTCTGTCAATTCCAAACTCCTTGATCTCTCTCTCTTAAAACCCTGCAACTCTCTTTTTGCGCGGTCTTGCGCACAGAGCAGCGTCAGGCAGCGCCACTTTAACGGGTTTAAACTATTCCCGGCTCTACAAAGTCTACTCTTCACTTTTTCCCTTAGAACTGTTCTAACTCTCAAAGTAAGCACTCTATTTTCCTTCTAAAGCCCTGCACTTGCTCAAATCTTATAAGTAAACACTAACAAACTAAAGCACTTCACCCTCTTATACTCTTTATAAGCACTTGGCTCCCTATTAGCCCTGTCTGATCAGTCAATAAACAGTTCCTTATACTATTCTGGAATGTCCAAAAGACAGTTTCAGGTTTACTCCCCAGTCCAGATAGTGAATCTGGGATTTTTGAGGCAATGTTACAATTGCCTTATGTACACAGACCACCCTCTCCTCTTCCTAACAAGCTCAAATATATGTGAGAGATGCAATTATACAGCCAAACTGGAGGCTGAGCTCTCTCAACCCAAGACTGGCACAGTCAGTCAGAAGGAGAAGGTAACCACTCACACCACAAATCCAGTCTCACATAGACCTATCGCATCAGCAAACCAAACACATAAACAGACAAAAACATACTCGGAGGCTGTAAATAAAAATCTGCCACAGCAGCAGAGACCTCCAAAGCAGACATCCAAGCAACCGCTACCCCACAACAATACCCACATATCACATATTTCACAAAGTCAGTGTGCCACACAGTCACAGCCCTTAAGGCTAAACAACACATCAAATACACTTGTAATAGGTGACTCTATTGTCAGACACACCGACGTCCCACTCACCAGACTGAACAAGGAGAAGGTCACTGTAAGCTGCCTGTCAGATGCCAGGATCTGCCACATAACACAAGCACTCAGGTCACTCCAAAGCAAGTACAAATATGACTCCATCATTGCCCATGCTGGTTTGAATGACCTGAGACGTACCTCCCTGGACTACATGAAAAGAGACATAGAGGAGCTCTCTGATCATGTAGCCCAGGCCAGTATGACCCTGACCTTGAGTAGCATCTTGCTCTCACCAAGAATGATGCTACAGTATAAAGACAAAATTATCAATTTTAACAATTGGCTAAAGTATTGGTGTCATTCAATGCCTGGGTTGACATGCTCGACAAGCCACATTGCTTCACTAGGGACGTCTTGCACCTGTCACCCCTGGGCTTTCAAATTCTGGCTAAGGCTCTTGCCACCCCCATAGTGCCTTTTTTAGGCAAGGCTCAAAAGACAAACCCACCTCCATAAACAACACAAGGAGAAAAAACTAAGGGTAATGCTACTCAACGCCAAAAGTCTAGACCTCAAGATGCACGCACTCGAGGCTCTCCTCAGTATGGAGAATATCGATATCTGTGCAGTAACAGAAACCTGGTTCAAGGCTCCCGAGAGCACCCCAGCACTAACAGGTTATAACTCATACCATGCTTTTCGGTCCCAAAACCCGGACCGAAACACAAAAGGAGGGGGAGTATCCATATTCATCAAAGATACCCATACCTCCAGGTTAGTGGCATTGCACGAAGTATCGGAGACCATCCGTGTGCAACTAACAGTGGGCAAAACTGCCTTTCAGTTTGTAGCCTGCTACAGATCACCCTCCCAATCTCAGGAACCCCACTCGGCTTTCCTGAGAACATTGGAGAATATGAAGGTCTCTCCAAACACCATAATATTGGGTGACTTCAACTACCCAAACATTGATTGGGAAAACTACTCAAGCCCCAACACCCTTGCCCAACGGTTCCTAGAATTTATAAATTCAAACGCTATGGAACAACTGGTCACCACTCCCACAAGAGGGGACAACATATTGGACCTGGTCATCACCAACATGGGGACTCTATGTTCCACACCAGAGGTGAACCCCTCATTGGTAAGATCAGGCCATAAACTAATCTCACTGGACATCCATATCCCATCCCCACCCCCAGCCAAGGAAACCACTGTGAAATATTTCTCAAAAACAAACTTCACACTTCTCAAAACCAAGGTGGAATCCTTCAAAGCCCCCGGGCCAGAGGAAAATACTGCCCGAAAAGCAGAATCCTTTACAAATGCATTCTATGAGCACCTACAGCAATGCATGGATCGTGCTATCCCAAATAAAACCAAGACTCACTCCTCCAAAAGCAGGAGACCTGTCTGGTGGACCCTGGCCATAAATAAGCTATACAACTGAAGGAGGAAGCTACTACATGATAGAGCACAATCCCAAAAAGGGAAGGCATCTCTGATCAGTACTAGCAAGAAACTACGATCCCTCATGAAATCATCAAAGGCCAGCTTTGAAAGAAAAATTGCCCAAGACGCTAAAGATAATCAGAAGGCCTTCTTTAGTTATGTCAGGAAACTGGATGGCAACTCCCAGATATGCTCTGAGTTAGTGCAAAATGGCAAAAAATACACTGAACCAACAGACATTGCCAACATCCTGGCAGACAGGTTCAGTGCAAACTTCTCCCTACCTTCCCCCCCAAAAGAGCAAATGTCTATCCCAACAGAATGTAGCCTCCCAGACATCACAGATGCACAGGTGAAAGCTGCCCTCTCCAAAGCAAAAAACACAGCATCAATGGGACCGAACGGTGTCCCGGGCTGCGTCTTACATGAACTCAAAGAAGAATTGAACCCTCACATAAAGTCACTGTTCAAACTCAGCCTTACTACAGGATATGTACCCAAAGAATGGCATACAGCAACAGTGGTCCTGCTCCACAAAGGTGGTGCCACAACAGACCCCAGGAACTATTGCCCTATAAGCCTGACTAGTCTGGTCTGCAAAGCTATGGAGCGTATCATCATGGAACTCATAAACAACTGAATCCTACCCAATTCGGCTTTGATAAGGGCAGATCTTGCCTCTTAAACCTAGTTGACTTCTTTGAAACAGTTATCAAGGCCATAGATGAGGAGAAGGTGGTCCACACAGCCTACCTGGACCTCGCAAAAGCCTTTGACACAATACCCCACTCAAGCATCATAAATAATCATACCAGCTTAAATATCAACCCCTATGTCACAAGATAGGTTGCAAACTGGCTCAGGGATAGAACCCACATGGTCAGAATTGGAGGTGCCATGTCAGACTCTAAACCAGTTACAAGTGGCGTCCCACAAGGCTCAGTTCTGGGACCTCTCTTGTTCGGTATATACTTCTCTGAGGTACAGGCTAACACGGGAGGACTATAGCTTACCAAGTTTGCAGATGACTGCAAACTGGGAGCCATAATCGACTCTCTGACTGACACAAGCATCCTCCAAAAGGGTCTCACAGAGACGGATACCTGGTGCCAGAGCCAAGGCCTCAAGCTAAATGCCAAAAAGTGCATAGTCATCCCCTTTGGGAAAAACAAAGTGCCCACAAATTACCACATATGTGGTAATCCATTAAGTACTGAAGAAGTAATTAGGGATTTGGGGACCCAAGCAGATAGTAATCTCTCCTTTGACAATCACGTTGCCAAAGTGGTTAGAAAGACCTTCTATATAGCCCACCTTATCATGAAAGGGTTCACATCTAGATCAAGAGAGGTCATTGTGCCCCTCTACTCATCACTCATCAGGCCCATAATTGAATACAATGCCCCATTTGGGATGTACCTTACCCAACACTTGCAGCAACTGGAGAGAACCCAAAAGTACCTCACCAAGAGGATCACAGGCCTCAAACAGATGCCCTATACAGTTTGGCTAAAGAAACTCCAGCTCTACTCAGTTGCTTACTGCCTACTCAGAGGTGATCTATGCCTGACGTACAAAGCCATGTCTAACCCAGAATTAATGGACATGCTCCACCTCAGGAAATCCAAATCCCTTAAAGCTACATGCTCCAGGGACTTAAACCTCAGCACAGCAATAAATAGGACATGCTGGTGGGACAGATTCATATCCCAGAGGCTCCCCTCACTCTGGAACAGAATCCCAATTCATGTTAGCTGAAATCTTGACGAGTGGATGGGAGATCGTAAGTATACCCCTGTGATCTCTTCTGTGTCCCTAATAGACAGAGACACAGTAAACTAACCTTAAAGGGCTATCTTCTGTGACCTACTATACAGAGGCACAGTTAACTAATCTAAATGGGAGGCGAAAGCCAAACACACTCTGGCTAGGCTTATAAATGCCCTAGGGCAGATAGCCTAGTATCTACCTATGAACCTATGCACCTATAATATTAGGTGAGACAGAAGTCTCAGGGCAGTCTGTTCCTTGGAACCTGACATAAAAGGATCTCTCACTACTTCATCTTGTCTTGATCTAGTAAGTAACCAGGGAATAATAATTCTTTAGATCAGTCAGAAAAATACAGTGAGACTATTTGTTGTTTTTCTGTAACTGTGTGAACCTGTCCATCTGTGTTATTTTTAATATTTCCTGTGATTAAAACTCTGGTGTTTATTGTAAATAGATATTAAGTATTTTTATATTCTTTTATTATTTATTATTAAATATATTTAAACTTTCCATTGTGACTGGTCCTTTAGAAAATATTTTAATCTTTGAGAGTACTTTTATCTATTGGTGACACTGTGGCCACTCCTGAAGCCTGCCTGTTTGGTTAACATTACCATTTGTATTAATATTAATTTCACTCAGTATAACTGGGTACCCTTGCAAAAGCCTTAGTTAGCTGGCTTTGTAGTATCTGGTGGCAGAGATAACTACCTTATAGTCTGGGCAGAAGGGGACATAGCTAATAAATCTTTGCCAGCCTTTCCCAGGTGTGTGTGTGTGTGTGTGTGTGTGTGTGTGTGTGTGTGTGTGTGTGTGTGTGTGTGTGTGTGTGTGTGTGTGTGTGTGTGTGTGTGAGCAGGGACATGAAGTACTGGTTTCATAGACAGGGTACTGGAGGACTTGGCTTGGGCACTCAGCTAAGGTCTCATCCCTATAGCTGTACCAGTGGGGAGTTTTATTGGAGACCTGGAGGGAGACAGATACAGAAATCCAGACCTTGGACTGTGTGTGCTCCCTGTGTGCTCTTAAGGGAAATTGTGTTTGAAGCAGATAAGTCTGCATTTAGAAATACTGAGTGTATCCATTTGTATTCCAAGTGAACAGCCCTTACCAATCTGAGTGGTGAGGATTCAGGCTACTTGATTATTGGCCCAGAGTGGAAACATCACAGAAGCAATACTAATTTCATGAGTTTTAGTCATACTTTGACTTAGGAATGGGGTCCATTCACATCATAGTATTAGAAATCCAAAATACTTGGAGAAATTAAACTGAGACAAACTATAATGCCCCATTCAGTATGTATTTGACTAGACACATGCATCAACTGGGATGTCCATCAAGGTTCCTTACAAAAAGAGCACAGGGAGTAAACATAATGTCCTATGCTGATTGCCTCAAAGCCCTGTGTCTTTATTTGGTATCATACAGACTTCTGAGAGGTGATCTTTGCCTAGAATACAAGGCATCCCTAGACCCTGTGTTGAGAAACCTTTTGGACATCTGCAAAACAAACAGCATCAGAACTACTAGATTATATGACCTAAATTTTGCTTGTGAGGTAAATAGGAAATGTTGCACAAACATATGTTTCTCAGAGAATTTCCATTCTCTGGAGCAGGCTCCACATCCATGAGAGGCAGAATAACTCCCTATCCCTATTTGAGTGAAGCTTGGACTGATGGATGGGTAATTGGAAATTCACCCCTAGTCTGGTGTCTATGTCTCTGATGGGCAGAGGCAGTCAATAAATCATCCCCTGTATAAATCAAATGTTTGGGTCACATTTGGGTTACATGGTTAGGCTCATAAGGGCTTTAGTGGTCATTAGCCTGGTATTCACATATGAACCTGTGTAAAAAAATGCATCAGAAACAATGAGAGGAGGGAGCACATTAGACTGTTAACAAGTGTTGAGAATTTTTAAGCAAAATGTTGAATTTCAACTAATACAGGTGCAGAGCATAATAGGTCTGAATGTACATTTTAGGACAGTAAAGAGAGCTGGGTTCACATTGTTAACATATTCAGAACTCTGAGAAAAGCTACAGGGTCAAAAACTACTTTCAAATGAGTATAAAAATAAAACATATAAGGTTGTGTTTTGTCTTACAAGTTAAAGAAATGCATTCATCTAATATTCTGGGTTGATTGGCAAAAAAAAATGGGTTGATGGTGTAAAAGCAAAGAGTTATGGTGCTCTTTTACACATCCAAAAACAATCACACAGTTGCACTGACTTCTCAAATACTGGACAAAGACATATCAATGACCCCTCAACTATGCTAATTCATTTACAGACTTAGGAAATTTACCAGGTGAATATCATATATAATATAATATATCTTAGTATATTGCCAGTGGTAAATGCTCCAGGAAAAGCATCAATAGCCTTCAGTAAAAGAACTGAGCATAAACTGAAGTGTAATAAATGCTTAGATGTCATTAAAATTACTTAGAGACAACAAAATGTGTGAATAACATAGCTGGTGCATGAAAGCAAGACACGATTTGCATGGGTGTTGATCTTTAAGATCTAAATAAGGCAATTAAAAGACAGCCCGGGTTACCATTTTTAGTTGAAGCAGTGGCTTCAATGTTATGTACTAAGCTGTTTTCAATACTAGAAACACACAATGCACTTTCATAGATAAAACTAAATGAAGAACGTTTTAACTTGTGAACATTTAATATACCATGAGGAAGATACAGATTCCTTAGATCCAATTTGCATTTCATCAACAACAGAGGTGAACAGTAACGGAAGGCCTAGAATGAATTATAAACATAGCTATTGATCTGTTTTGTTGAAGTCCAGCACAAAAAGGGGTACAATAAGAGACAGCTGATAACTGACTAACACTAATTTCAAGTTAAACAACAGCAGATATGAAATTGGACTGACAAGTACGAATTGCATGCAGTGTTTTCTAACATCAGAGGGACTAATGTATGATACAGCAAAAAAGCAATTGAGCAAATGCCATTTCAGTATCTTTAGCCTGCACCTAATATGTCTGAGACAACTTTGTCTCTAAGAAGGTTGTTGGATGAAGGTGGAACCTGGGAATAATGTTAAAAAAAGGAAAAGTATTTTGAATTCTTCAATAAACTAGTCACAGACATTGCAGCATTCAAACATTATTATAACGTGAAAGCCAGTTGTGTTGCAGGTAGTTGCCAGTCAGAGTGATACATGTACAGTGACCTGACAAAAGAAAACGCAGTTGCCTTTTGGTCAAGATAATTTACAAATACATAAATGAGATATTCTCAGACAGAAAAAGAACTAATAGCAATAATGTATTGATATGAGAAAATCCATTACTGTCTAGAGTAAAGAGTTTAGGTAGAAAGAGAGTATAAACCCTTGCAAAGCACATTCAGAAAGTCGGTGTACACGGCCCTTCTGAGACTGCAAAGGATGTTACATGATTTACAAAAGTATATGATCAGAAATTAAAATGTACACCAGGTATGGACACACTCAAAGTAAACTTAAGTTGAACAGATGTATCAGAAAAGTAATTATTAGAAGAAGAAGAAATGTATATATATTATTAGGGTAATGCCACAGTTACCACTGACACATAAAATAATTCCACAAATATAAGGATGCTAACTTGCAAATTATGTTACTGAAAGAACTCATAAATCAGAGTTTGTATGGAAAAAACAGCATTAGTAAGGAAAAGAAATTCAGTTTCATTTTACTGTGAAGTAATAAATACACTGTGGCCATGCATTAATTTTCAAAGCAGACAAAATTTATTTTATTTTTATTTTACATTTGTTTACCAGGAAAGTCCGACTGGGTACACTACAGCAGAGGCCCAGGGAGAAAAGTTCCATTATTAACAGTATAATAAAAATAAGAAGAATGAATTACAGTATGTGTACAAGAGAAAGTTAATTTAATACACTATAAAATTGTTGTCATACACAATTAACAGTGGTTACATTTAGTGGTAGTTATATCTAGTAATATATAGCACACAGTGGTTACATTTAGTGGTAGTTGTATATAGTAATATATACCACATTATACAGTGAATTAATATACATTCAAATACAGAAGTAACAGTGATAAACCCTTTGAGATAAGACAGAAAAAATAGAAATAAAAAAGCTGAATCCAACCTGTATATGATAATCTTGAGTAGCATAGCTTAGTTTTCAAACAAGGTAAGTGAACACGAGAGGTGTTTCACTTAATACGATATAAGGTTATAATATAGAATTACAGGATGTGATTTTATAAATTGTCTAATTTAATAAGATCATGCACATACGGGTCTACTTCACATTGTCGTAAGCTGACAATATTGAGTCTGATATTGTCGGCACGACAATATCGAATGTGAAGAACATTGTGCAAGTGAACGGAAATCTCCATAAGGGGAGATTTCCATTTACCTCAATGTAGTGCGGTCTCGGAGTTGGTATATTTAAGTAGGGGGGTTGTGGGGGCACAGCCCCCCACATGGGGGGTGCAGAGGGGGTTGCCCCCCTGCCTACACCATTTAGTTTTTTTTTAAATGTGTTTTTTTTACGTTATTCGATGTTTTACTTAATCGATCAATAACATTCGACCTTTGTTGATTCGATTAAGTAAACTTTCGATAACATGATATAGACGCTGCACATACTACAGTGAAAAAGACACTATTATTAGACACAAGTGATAGTGATAGCGTTATGTGAATAATATCCTAGGTATGCCTTTCTGTGTAGGACACGTGTTGCAGAAATTTCTGTATATATTGTGTAAGATGTTTAGCCTGGGTCAGAACAGGTGCATATCCATGTACTCACTAAATAGAATTCGAGAAGGTTTATGAAGTCTGCTTTGTTGGTTGTAGTTCTTATGTCAAGGGGTATGGCATTCCAGATTTTTGCAATGTAGTTAGAGTAAAGGGAGTTACCTGAGCTACTTTTACTTCTAGTAACTTCCATTAGAGATTTATTACTAGATTGTAGCAAGTGTTTACTTGAGTATTGACTTAATAGGGTTTGCAGAGCTGGGTTTTTTTCAGTTTGGTAAAATATATGATGTGCCATCGTAAGTTGGTTAAGGGTGAGCAGGTTGGGTAGCTGTAGCCAACATAGTTGTTTAAGGGCCTGTCAGTGATGACACCTAAAGGCTGAATCAGTTGCAAACTTTGCGATTTTGTTGTGACAGGTGTCAGATTTGTTAAGGTTAATGAATATGGGGATGCATAGAGAAGTGTGGAGACTAGGTGGGTTCTGGCAATAATGGTTTTATTGGATAGGTATTTTTTCAGATCTGTATAGAGTTCAACTTTTTTTGTGAATGGTTATAATGTTTCCCAATTAACTGAGAAAACAAATGTTTGACAGAATATAACAATTTTATCTGGCAACTGTAAATTGCACAGAAACAGCCAAATATATACAATATACTGGGAATATTGAACTGATACTACAGATTTGTGGCACAGACAAAGCACATTGTAACAGCAATCCAAATGAAGAAATTACTGCATACAAATTTTTGAAGAAGAACATGAAGGTGAGTGGACCCTGATTTCATTACGTTCAATAAAGTCCTGTATATGGTAGCCATGTACTTGCCATAATGCTGGATGCTTTAATTCCTGTCCGTCCTGTAAGACTGATTGGTCCCTGGGCCCTTTCTCAGATCTGCGCCATCAAAGCTATTGCTCCAGCCTTGAGCTCTTCAAATTTTCCCTCTCACAATACATCAGTCCTGACTGAGCTTTCTTCCCTCAGATTGAGTTTGCTGTCTAAAATAGGTCATAGGGACATGAACTCCTTCAGAATCCTCAGACAGCGCAATGGAAGGGGAATGTTGGGAGAGATGACATATCAGATGGACAGAAACAAAAGGATCCAGCATAATCAGAAGTACATAACTACCATATCCATTTCATTACATCCATCCGATCTGACTGAAGTGTCAGAATTTCCAGCTACTGGAATACTTGGGAAGCATCATAGCAAGATACCTTTGAGGATGGAGACTCCAAAGGAACCTTTGATCTTGAAATCAAATCTACTTTATAATGCTTTGAAATGATATGCATTCTGAGTCAAGTTGCTGCAGCATAAATGGCATCAATATATGAATTTTTGAAGAAGGCTATAGAAGTAGCCACATAACGTATTGAGTGAGTTCTCAATCTACATGACAACACTTTATTATGATGGGTATATACAAGGGAGATAGACAGCCATGTGATCACTGTTATCCTACACACCTTCTTCCCCAGGTTATTGGATGCAAATGATACAAAATAACCGTGAGCCCCTTCTGAATATTTTGTTGTGATGTGTGACATCCGTGCACTGGCACACCAATCAAGGAGCCTCAATCCTCACCACTAACAGCAGTGAGGGGCGTCCATATAGGGAAAGGATAACAAACACACACACACAGTAAAGTACAATTTCCCTTAAGAGGACACAGAGATCATAGTCAGTCTGGGGCTGGTTTCTCCCTTTTTCTCCAGGTCCCCAATAAGACTCCCCACTGGCACAGCTATAGGGTCCAGATCTCAGCCTAGTGGGAAAGCTAAAACCTCCAGCACCCTCTCTGTCCAACCAGTGCTTCATGTCCCTGCCCAAGTAGCCAACACACACACACACACACACACACACACACACACACACACACACACACACACACACACACACACACACACACACACACTTTGAGATAAGAGTTATATACAAGCACACAGACACTCCTGAGGAAGGCTGGCACAGGTTCTCCAGCTGTGCCCCTTGTACCCAGACTATAAGGTAGCACCACGTTCCACCACCCACTAATATTTATCAGCTACTAAAAGGTCCTTATAAAAGGGTGTCCAATTATACTGTGCAATATTGTTATCCAAATTATAAGTGCAACTAAACAGTCAAGGCTTATTGGAGTGGCTTGGCCAGTATCACTATAACATGCAATGTACTCTAGAACTTAAATTATCTCTACACAAAACAGCCACAGTTGAAAGGTTTAAAAATATTTAATAATAAATAATAAAAACACAAGACAATACTTTTTACTACACAGTGCTAGTTAAGAGTTCAGATAAATACTTAAATAATACAGTAGAAAAGTTTTGACATCAATACAGAAAAAATAGTCTAATCTTCCTAGCTCCTAGCTACATCTAAGAGAAAACACAGTTCTAAAATCCTACTTACATATAGACACAGGCAGAGTGTTGAGTTGGATGTTGTCAAGACAAATGCTCTAATGCTCTCATTCTTTCTGTCCTTAAATTGATAACACAGTACCACTGATTCATTTCATATTCCATCATTTCTTTCTGGTTCCCAGGCTAACAGAAACTCAGAGGTTAATAGCCATTTTGATCTTGCAGGTGGTCAGGAAGCCAGAGCAATAAAAGAAATTATACATGCAAATTCTAGTAATTAACTCTGGTCTCAAAACAATAGCCAGAATTCCTTCATCTAGACATCTCAGCTCTGAGTTTTAGATGAAATAATTTCACAGTGCTTGACTTTTCAGCTTTCTTACAGCAGAGTGCACTGTTGTTACATTTTTGCAGTTCAACATCCAATACATTGTTTTCATATTTAAGAGAACAAGCCTGTGGCTTATATTAATATTTACAAATGACAGAATTATCTACAAAATTATATCTAGCTAGGCTGGCAGCCTTCGCCTATCTTCACATGATGTAAGCAGAATCTCAATTGTCTGTGAACGTCTAGGATATGGAGAGTTTACACTCTTATGTTGGAATAATTAGGAAAAAAACCACCAGAAGATGGATTAAGTTAGATTCAATACCACTTTAGGAATGAAGAATTGATTAGTCCACAGAGAGAGATGCTATCCTAACAAAAAATCATATATGGTTGAACAACAGAAAGGGCATGTAACTCAGACATTTTCTTAGCTGAGGTGATGGCCACTAGGAAAAGGGTTTTCCATTAAATGAACTTTTCAAAAGGTGGCTGTGTTAGAAATTCCAACATGAAATTTAGATCCTAAGGAAAAGTAGGTTATCTTACTGGGGGCTAAGGAGAAAGACCTTCTCAAGAAAGCTTTACAAAGTCTATGGCTGAAAAAATGTGCAGTATCAAATAATGATTACAAAAACTGTAATACCATAGGAATCAAAGCTTCAAAAGGATTTATTCCCTGAGAAGCAGCCCAAAGAGCAAAGCATTTCCATTTGCTAAGATAGATCTTTCATGCAGAATCTTTCTAAGACACTGAAATAATCCAGATAGCATCTTGGGATAAGACAGGATCCATGGCCATTACTGGTATTGATTTCTGTAGATCCAGGTGAGGCTTTCCAGATGGGTAACACAACAGCTTCAACACTAGATCCAAATGCCAGGGTAGATTATTGAGGTGAGGCTTTAGCAGAGGGAACAAAATTTGTCTAAGCCAGAATGGAGCAATGAATTATTTGATTCTTAACTTGGAAAGGGAAATTGGCTAGGCTTAAAATGGCCCACAAGGGCAGCTAGCCTACTACTTACCTATGAACTATGAACTATTGCTCTACACCAAAGGGCTTTCTGCACAAATCTGGGTATCAGGGCTATAAGTGAGTAATCATAACAGATCCAAGAAGGTTACTACTTGACCATAGCTTGTCTCAGGGATTGCTCATCTTGGGGGACTAAGACAAAGTAGTTTCTGCATTTAATGTTGACCAAGAAGGCAAAAGGATCATAGCAAAGCTGGCAGCAGTGGTTGAAAATGGTTTCCATCACCACTGGATTGAGAGACTACTTGTGAGACATCAGACTAGTTCTGCTGAGAATGCCCACAGAGTAGTTAGATTTCTCAAGAATATGCATTGCTACCAGAAATTGGTGCAAGTTCATTGCTCATTGCCACACTCTTATTTTTTCCTGACATAAGGGATACGATCCGGTTCCCCCTTGCTTATTGAGTTACCATACAACCATCATGTTGTCAGTCTGAATGGAATTCACACTCAAACGGAGATACTATTAAAGCACCTGCAATGCTAAGAGGACCACCCTCATCTTTAAGATGTTAATGTGAACATTTGCCTCTTGAACACACCTTGGACCATCATCCCCTGAAAATGCCCCTCTCCATTTCAAAGAGGAGGTATCGACGGTGACTACTGCCCCCAAAAGAGGAAATTCAAAGGATCTTCCCATGCAGACAAGCAGGGGAAAAAATCCACCATTGTAAATGTTCTCTACAACTACTGGCCAAAATGATCAATTGACTTGAGGTTGTATGTTAGCTGAGACCCATAGTAACCACTGTAACACTCTCACATGGTGTCAGGCAAACTACATTATTGAAATACAGGATACCATGAGGCCTAGAGCCTAGAGGACCAAATATGCAGGGGGTCTGTTGCACTGTGGAAAATTCTGGATTGCACTGTGTAAGGCCTGGACTTTGTATGAGGGCAAAAAGACTATGCAGTAAACTGTTTCCAGATAGCAGCCTATGAAATGGATGATCTGGGTAGCCTCTAGTAATGACCTTAATGTCTTTTCCCTGTTGATTATGATTCCCAAGTACAGACAAACCCTGAGAAGGTAATCCCTAGCCTTCATTAAGGATTCCACCATTGTGGCAGCCAGGAGACAACTGTCTAGATATGGAAACACCATGGTTCCTTGGAACCGTAGAAGAGCTGCAACTCTGGCTATACACTTGGCGAACACTCAAGAGGCAGTGGTGAGACTGAAGGTCCGGGCTCTGAACTGATAATGCAGGGTTCCTGTTCAGAAGCAAAGACACTTACTGGATGTAGAGGCAATCTTGATGAGTAAATAGCCATCCTGAAGATCCATGGTGCACATCCAGTCCTTTGCCTGAAGACATGCCAGAAGCAATTGCACAGTGACCATTCTGAATAGTGTCTTTTTTACAAAGGTGTTGAGATGACTTAAGTACAAAATTGGTCAAAGTTCCTTGCTCTTCTTCAGAACTAAAAAGAACCTTGAGTAGTACCCTAATCCTATCTGGTATGGTAGGACCTCAAGGATGGCTCGCTTTTTTTATCAAAGAAAGAACTTCACTCTCGACTGGTGGAGGACACATCCAGAAGTAGCCACAGTGACTGGGGTAAGAGATGGGAAAAGGGTATGTAACAGTCTCTGGATATTATACCTCTTACCCAGAATCCCATGCACTGGCCATCCACATGGAGAAGTGGAGGAATTAAACAACCCACTACTGCTTCCAGAGGAGAGTGGTTGGGTAGCCCTTCAGTGATGTGACTGCTGGCAGTCAGAAAATGGCCTGTAATCTTCCTACTTTAATGGACGTGCACAACCTCTGGGTCTGTGTCCATTACAGGGGACATCTCTACCTTGGCCTCCCCTGTTAGATGTTGGGTCAAAAGGTTTAGATTTTTGTAAGTACAGTGGACTGGATCCCTTTTGGTTCTGGCTGTAAGGTGTCAGGGATTTTCAAATCTTACTCCATTGGCAGGTACATCTTGCAGACCTGCTTACACTTCTGCATGTGTTCCTTAAGTGGACTGAATAAAGATGATGGGGCATTAGTAAAGGATGTCCTGAAATTGTCCACAAAATCACATAAGCAGAATCTTGCAAGAAGTTTCATATGAATGCCTGTCCCTACTGCCCAGGCTGCTCTATTAGTTGTATTATGAATGATCTGCATGAAGTGATTTGTAATGTTATACATCACATTAAAAGCAGCTTCCAGCTGTTTTTTTTTTATTTATTTAATCTGATGTGGGAGGTCTTTTCAGAGATTGTAATCCTTGTTCTGCTAGGTCACTCTAAAACCTGTTAATGTGTGTGGCATAGTTCAAAGGCTCTTATCGCAATAGTGCTAGAAGCATATGCCCACTTCCTTAACCCATACATGGCCTGAGACTCCCTGTTGGGAAAATTAGTAGCGGCTGACAAAATGATGGACTCCATCAGGGGACCCTTTGCCCAGTATTGTTAGTCCTTAGGTAGTCTCAGAATATTTTCTGGTTTTCTAGGTGTGCTCTTGCAGGAATTGGACTCTTGGCATGACTTCCAAATGGACAGGTCAATGAAATGATTCACTGGAAGAAGCACTCAAGAAGTAGAGGGTGTTGAAACTTAAGCCTTAAATGGGAACTCCTTGTTCAGGGATGGAGTCTGTGGCCTAGTTATTGCTGTGGGGTATGAGCTCTACTCACCAAAGGTAATGTCTGCACGTGGAAACTGAGGGGATCCCTCTCCATCAACAGAGTATGTGTCCGATGTAACCAAGTCCACCGGGGAATCTAGATGTCTCCTTTTGCACATACTATTTCTTGGAACATCAGATGGTCAGTTGTATGAATCTTCAGAGGACTGTGTCACTGACTGGGTTGACCTTTTGAGACCTAGGGCTCAACTCTGACCTTTGCATGTATGAGTGGGCTGAAGAGCAACAAAAGGAGTGTCCATGGATAGAGCCAATATCTGTGCAGCCTGTGAATCATATTTCAGTGGAGAAGAAATTATCCTTCCCATAACCTCGAAGGCAGATCTGACCTCCACTGGGTTCAAAGGTCCCCCCTCAGGTCCAGACTATCCCTATTGAAGAAAGAACAGCTTAAGGACACCATTCTCACTGAATTAGGAATAGCTTCAAATAAAGGCAAGTATCCCTTACCCAAGAGAGTTAAAGCCATTAAGGAATGAGTGGTCCCCAGGCCTCAAAGGCTGAGGACTCTGACACCAACCATGAAGCTGTAGAGGCAGCTATGATAATGGTGCAGCGCATGTGGCATCAAGTTAGCCTGACCCATTTCTGCTCGGGTATGAGAATCTTAGAGTCAAGTGGGAATGGATCCAAGGCTCTGGCACTGAGGTAAGAACACTAATTGCTGCCTAAGGAACAGATTCTGGCATAGGTAATGGCTCCAGAGCCACTGGCTCATAGGTATTGGTTGAGGAAGGAGAGAAAATAGGGGAAATGTACCTCCTGTTTCTATCCTTGATGTCACTGAGGAACACCCTCATCATATGATACAATTTCAAGTTTCATACACTTCTAATAGACCTAAAGAACCTAAGAAAGGAAACTGAATAGTCACAGTGGTATATGGGAGGGCTCCCACTCTGATGATTGTCTGCTCAGCCACCAAGTTGGCAACTTGTCCACAATTAGTATAAGCTCAGAGGGGGCTGAAGCTAAGCTCAGAGACATGATGAAGCCTTATCATCTTATCTTCCTTTTCATTTTCCCATTTCTCTCAGGGCTGTAATTTGTCAAATGTTTTTCTGCACTTATTTTCCACAGATTTAGCAAGAAAAAGTTTTTTCAACACTAATTTATTCTTTCTGTCAGAGAGGGCTCATTGCCCAAGGGACTTGCCCACAAAGCACTGTATGGTCAAATGTTCAACCCCCAACTGATAGCCACAAGTCATGGTCAGTTGGGAAATTGCATGGCACAATTCAACCATTTCTTAAACCTTTTTCCCCTTTCTCCTTGTTGTCCATAACTCAGCTGTAAGAAAAGGCAACACACACACACACACACACACACACACACACACACACACACACACACACACACACACACACACACACACACACACACACAGGCACACACAGGCACACACAGGCACACACACACACACACACACACACACACACACACACACACACACACACACACACACACATACACACATACATACACACACACACACACACACACACACACACACACACACACACACACACACACAGGCACACACACATACATACACACACACACACACACACACACACACACACACATACACACACACACATACATACACACACACACACACACACACACACACACACACACAGGCACACACAGGCACACACGCACACACACACACACACACACACACACACACACACACACAGGCACACACAGGCACACACACACACACACACACACACACACACACACACACACACACACACACACACACACACACACACACACACACAACAGGGGAAACTGGAATACAGGAGGCTAACTTCAGTCCAACAAATTTTAAGAAAATAGCTGAAATTAAATTACTTTATAGGCTACACAATAAAAGATGGCATATTTCAGTATTCAAAGCAGATACAGAGAGAGAGTCTGTGCTGAGAAGCTTTCTGTATTGGAGAACTAATTACTAGTTCTGAAATGTGAAGGAATGCAGTTTTTTATGACTTCCACTATCTGCCAAAGATCTGAGGTCTATGTATTTTTATAGGTAGATGATAAATGCTACCAGTTGCCATCAATGGTTGTTTTAGGCCTGGGGACTAGAAGTCAGATGACAAGAAATGATCATTCTGCAAGCTAGCCCAGCAGTAATGCTTGAGATATTAATGTGAGAAGTCTCTTAGTGAGAAAGAGCATTCTGTATTCCGTCTTGGACCTGACAACTAGAAGATCTATTCACAACATCTTAGGTTCATAGGTTCATAGGTTTATACTAGGCTATCTGGCCTAAGGCATTTATAAGCCTAGCCCAAATTATTGTGGCTTACGCCACCCCTATATGAAAAAATACTGTGCCCATTAGTTTGTTGTGCCTCTGTCCAGCAGTGACCCAGAGATGATTCCCGGGGTAAACCTACGATCTCCCATCCACAGGTCTAGATTTCTCTTGAACAGAGTCAGCGAGGTGCTCTGCCTCACATGGACCGGGATTTTATTCCACAGCATAGGGAGTCTCTGAGTGATAAATCTATCCCTCCAGCACGTCCTATTTATATCCGTGCTAAGGTTTAAGTCGCTTGCTCTAGTGGTTTTGGTGGATTTGGATTTTTTGAGGTGGAGGATGTCCATTAATTCCGGGTTGGACATGGCCTTGTATGTCAGGCACATGTCACCTCTGAGCAGACGGTATGCGACTGAATAGAGCTGGAGTTTCGTCAATCTGGCAGCATATGACAGATTTTGGAGTCCTTTATCCTTTTGGTGAGGAACTTTTGGGGTCTCTCCAATTGCTGCAGATGTCGGGTGAGATACATCCCGAATGGGGCATTGTACTCGATCATTGGTCTGATAAGTGAAGAGTACAGGGGAACAATGACCTCACTAGATCTGGATGTGAATCCCTTCATGATCAGGTGGGCAATGTAGAAGGTCTTTCTAACCACTTTAGCAATGTGAGTGTCAAAAGAAAGGCCACTGTCAACCTGGGTCCCCAAGTCCCTGATAACCTCTTCTGTGCTTAGTGGATTGCCACCTATATGGTAGCTTGGGGTTACCTTGTTTTTCCTGAAGGGTATGACTATACATTTTTTGGCGTTTAACTTCAGGCCTTGGCTCTGGCACCAGCTATCTGTTTCAGTGAGTCCCTTCTGAAGGATATCCGTGTCCGATGCACTTTCCACTATGGCGCCCAGTTTGCAGTCAGCTGCAAACATTGTCATCCAAAGTCCTCACATGTTGGCCTGTACTTCTGAGAACTAGATGCCAAACAATAGGGGCCAAGGACCGAGCCCTGTGGGACACCACTTGTGACCGGCTTGGAGTCTGACACAGCGCCAGCAACTCTAACCCTGTGGGTTCTGTCCTTAAGCCAGTTTGCAACCCATCTTGTGACATATGGCTTTACATTTAAGCTGGTAAGTTTTTCTACAATACGCGAGTGGGGTATTGTGCCGAAAGCCTTTGCAAGGTCAAGGTAGGCTGTATGGACTGCCTTTCCCTCATCAATGGCCTTGGTGACTATTTGGAAGAAGTCGACCAAGTTCAAAAGGCATGATCTTCCCTTGACAAAGCCAAACTGGGTCGGGTCCAATGTCTGCAAGTCCCTATATCTTTGTTTATGAGCTCCATTATGATCCTCTCCATAGCTTTGCAGACTAGAGTTGTTAAGCTTATGCGGGGGTAATTACCAGGGTCCGTGAGGCGCCACCTTTGTGGAGTGGGACCACAGTTGCCGTCGCCACTCCTTGGGCACGTATCCTGTGGTAAGGCTGAGATTAAACAGCTGCCTTATGTGCGGGTTTAATTCCTCATTTAGCTCGTGTAGCACACAGCCGGGGACACCATCCGGTCCCATTGATGCTGTGTTTTAGCTTTAGAGAGCAGCTTTCACCTGCGCATTTGAGATGTCCGGGAGGCTACACTCGGCTGGGATAGTTATCTCTCCTTTAGGGGAGAGGGGTGAAGTTTGCACTGAACCTGTCTGCCAGTATGTTGGCAATGTCTGTGGGTTCAGTGATTTTTGTATCATTTTGGACTAATTCTGAGCATATCTGTGAGTTTCCACCCAGGTTCCTAACATAGCTGAAAAAGGCCTTATGATTGTCCTTTGAATCCATGGCAATTTTTCTCTCAAAATTGGCCTTAGTTGATTTTATGAGTGCTCGTATTTTTTTACTAATAATGATCAGGGGTGACTTCCCTTTTATGGATTTTGTTCTATCATGTAATAGCTTTCTCCTCTTATTGTAAAGTTTGTTAATGGCTGGGGTCCACCAGACTGGACGTTTGCCCTTTATGGAAAGAGTCTTGGTTTTATTTGGGATTGCCTGATCCATGCAGTCCTGGAGGTGTTCATAGAAGGCATTTGTAAGGGCTTCCGCAGCTTGGGTTGTGGTTTCCTCTGACTCAGGGGCCTTGAAGGATACCACACCAGTCTTGAGTAGTGTGAAGTTTGCTTTAGAAGTTCTTCACTATGGTTTTTTTTGTTTGGGGTGGGGGCGGGATGTGGATTTCCAGTGAGATTAGTTTATGATCAGATCTCACCAATGAGGGATATACTTCGGTGTGGAGCATTTTGTCCCCATGTTTGTGACAATGAGATCTAGTATATTTTCTCCTCTCGTGGGAACAGTGACTAGCTGTTCCATGGCATTTGAATTTATGAACTCCAGGAACCGTTGGGCTAGAAAGTTAGGGCTTGAGTAATGTTCCCAGTCTATATTCGGGTAGTTGAAGTCACCCAATATGATGGTGTTTGGAGATACATTTATACCCTCCAGTGTCTTCAGGAAGGCTGTGTGGGGTTCCTGAGTTTGAGAGGGTGGCCTGTAGCATGCTACAATTTGTAGAGCAGTTTTGCCTATGGTTAGTTGCACCTGGATGGTTTCCGAAGCTTCATGCGTTGCCACCAACCTGGAGGTGTGAGTATCCTTTATGAATATGGATACACCCCTCCTTTTGTGGAGTGGTCTGGGTTTTGGGGCGGGCATGATATGAGGTAAAACCTAATAGTGCCGGGGTGCTCTCAGGAGCCTTGAACCAGGTTTCAGTTACAGCACAGACATCGATGTTCTCCATACTGAGAAGGGCCTCGAGTGCGTGCATTTTGAGATTTAGACTTCTGGCATTGAGCAGCATTACCCTCAATTTCTTCCCATTTTTGTTTTCTAGGGTGGTAGGGTTAGAATTTGAGCCTTGCCTAAAAAAGGCACTATGGGGGTGGCAAGAGCCTTAGCCAATATCCGGAATCCCAGGGGTGACAGGTGCAAGCCGTCCCTTGCGAAGCAGCGTGGCTTGTCAAGCATGTCATCCCAGGCCTTGCTATAATGAAATAAGTCTCTAGGGAATAGTAATTTTCTTAGATATAGTCATGAATATAGCAAAGCTTAGTTTAGATATTTTTCTTTATTTATTTGAGACTGTCCTGCAATGTTGTTTGAAATATTTCTGTGTCTTTTTTGAACTCTGATGTTACTGTGACTATATATTTAATATTCCCTGAGATTCATGAAGCTCGGCGCAAGGCCGGCATTAGGCTTGCGCCGACCGTGTGGCGTGAAGATGGCGCAGTAGTGCCAAATACATATTAATGAAGGCGCGCTGCCGCCACAGCCACATGCATAGGAAACGAGCGCGAGTGCATAGGGCGTGTCAAAGTGCCGCACGGAGGCGTGGAAATGTCAGCTGTCGACGTGCAACCTAAAATGCTTGCATATAACAATTTGCATGCAATAGTAATCACATCTGTCAGTGTTCGTGGATACTGAAACGTATGCAAAGCATGCCAGACAGTTCCTGCGAACACAAAATGAAGAAGTAAACACAAATGCATGGTAGGGAATAACGGGTCCCCATCCCTCGAACAAATGACAATGAAAACCATGTGTCTGTAGTCCAATGCAGTGTAGATTGTTATACCAAGTGGAAGTGAAATGTATCATGTTAGCGCGCCGCCAATAGCTACGTCCAGCCCAATGGTCAGGGTCACCAACTGTCCCACATTGTGAGGGAGAGTACACAGCTGGGCAGATGTGTCCATAACAAAACCACGATAAATGTAAATATCTAGCGACCGTATGACAGAATTATATCCCACAACGTATGTAATAGTCACATACAATAGGTATGTCCATATTTAACATACCATATGTGACAAGAAATAGAATAAGCAAGAAAACGAAACAGAAGGGGCATATAAACTGTTACAACAATAAACTAACATGTAGGCAGAAAGGAAAAGTAATATCCGTAGTGTTGACCGTGGGTATGTGTTGTCCAGTACAATCGGATATGTGTCTGAAATATATCCCATCCTGGACACAGGAAAAGGTGGCACCCTACCAATGATCAGAGCAGTTGGCCAAAATCTGCACATATGCAGTCCAAGCCGTACTTGTCAGGATGTGTCACAGTTGAACGGGTATTACCCGGGTGTACCAACCATGTCATGAAAGTTAAGTATGGGCGTGTACCTATGTGCGTGATGTATAGCATGTGGAAGGTGAAACACAACCAGGTACCTGACATATGTAGTGTATGCAATGTGTTACCTTGACCGTGTCATGGGCCATCAACCAAAGCAGTGATGGATGGAGTATCAGGAATATGTGTGTGGGGGGGATGGGTAATGTTATAATCCTCAAAGGCGAGACTGTGTCGTATGCAGAACAGGTGAACTGGAGGTGTATGAGGGAGCAGTGGGTGAATCAGAAAGAAACACAAAGAACATGTATACACATCTGCGAGACAACCTGACAGGCCATACTGTAGAACACAATCCCACAAACATATGAATATTAAAATGTGCGATACAAATGTACAGAAATGTCACCGGCACATACCCACAGATTGGTCCTGATGGAACCGGCCCATTCAAATGCAACACACCTGGATGCATAATGGAATACCCATCATCCCCTCCACAGCACACAACCCGCCCCCGTACCTGAACGCCCACCAAATCCAGCCATACTTGGCCTACTAGCTTGGCACAGCCACATCTACACATAGTGACCACTACTCATATGTAGTAGGCAGTGTCACCCTAGGCAGTTTCAGGATTGCAAACTATGTATCCCTTGCATGTAAAACCCCCAACACATTTTCGTAAAGCCAAAAGAATGGTCGGTATTGGTCTTGTTAAATTTTTGGATATCCCTCATGGGATAAGTAACTTGTGTAAACATCAGAATGGGTATCAAGACATGATGTCCAGTCCTGTAGACATCTGGACACAAGTGAATGTGCAGTAGTGGTGCACGAGACTGTCCAGCCCTAGACGGTCATGCAGAACCTACTACCCAGGATCAAACACCTGCCCGTGACGCACGTGTCCCCTCATGAATAATCGAGAGAATATATTGTACACATTTGCATAGTGGCACTTGGAAATAGGGTGATGAAGGCACTGACGTAAACAGGATACCCCCTGATCCACTGTGTGAGGGACAGTCACTGTGTGGGTAGGTGTGTCCTGACCAAAATTGATACAATGCCAAATGTCCTGTGATTGTAGGAAATAACTATGTACCATACTGCATGTAACAGTTGCCTAAAGCAGTCATGTCAGGATAGAAAATACGTAATTCGTACAAGAAACAGACTAACAATTAAAGTGCTAAAGGTATAGGCTCTCAGCTAGGAAAATAATGAATGTTCTAAACCTGCACTGACCGTGGGTATGTGATGGCCTAAACAATCTGGTGTCCCCAGAATATATCCCAACCTGTACATATGACAATGTGTCAACCCTACCAATGGTCAGAGCATTCACACAATAACTGGCCAGCCTCTTAATCACTCACAAAGCCAGTGACCTTTGGAGGAAAGGTGTTGAATGAGAATGACTAATTACAGCAATTAAGAGTAATAAACACATTTAACTGCAGAAAATAAGTAGTAATACGAATCTGTCGACACATTCCAAGTTAATAGTACTAATATGGTAGAAGTGTCCGTGATTGTCCCTGATTTGTCATAGCCTTGTCCCTGTCACTGTAGAAACTAGTCCCCGAGTATCACAGAGGTCCGTACACATATGTACACCAACCAACTGTCACATTTGTTGACATGACTATTGCATACCTGTAGTGAATTTATAACTGATGTCCAGAATAATATTCATCGTATATATAAATGAATGAAATAGTCAAATGTGAAGGGAAACACGTGTGTCATGGCTGTGATATCAGGTGGATAATGGCTGTTATGCATGGAAACTCAACACGGGTGTGCTGGAGAAACTATGGATATGCAATTATGGACACAGGAGTGCTAGGGTATGTTGCGCCAGTTGCAACTGAGCGGCCCGTTGAGGTCAGCTAGTATGTAGGTGCAATTCCCAGATAGAGCGTCATCTGCGTGTCGACATGCGTGAATGGGTGTACCATCGTCGGAGGTTGTGCGTCAGGGCTGGCAGCCTGGAACGTAAAACCTATCTGCCAACCATGAGCGGAACGGAGTTCTGCTGTGACAACCCCAAACTGGGAAAAGAAGAAAGGCACAACTACATGCAGACATCAATATGTTGAAGTACAATCTCTGTAACACAAGCACTCATTCTATTAACATTAATAATATGAATGTGCACAAAAACAAACACAGTAGCAGGAATAATAGGCTGCACATACGAGTAATAGATCGAATGACACTGTATCACATCACACTTATCAGCAGTACCCCAGACATGAAAAACGTGCGACATCTGTCTGCTGTATAACGTGCAGTATACTGATCACAAGTTCACCGGAGTGAAGTGTCGGTGTCATAATGACTAAGGCAATAGTATGCTGTTGAAGCAGAGATGAAACCCAATACGCATGTGTAAGTGTCTATGTCCGGGAAATGTATTGGTTAACGGACACACAGATGTATATATAGATAAAAATATATATACATGTAGATATATATATTGATATACACATATATATATATATATATATATATATATATATATATATATATATATACACACAAAGATATAAACATATATATATATAGATAGAAATATATACATACAACAGGTTTTAATATATACACATACACACAAAACAAATATATATGTCATTGTAGATATACACATGTACATAACTAGGTTACTTTACAGCAATTAGGGGTAACATATGTTCAGACCGGGTATATGTTACTGGGAGGTCCAATAAATAAACGTTTTACCTCCCACACCGCCCAGCTAGGTCGGTCAGACATACAGACATGCAATAAAGGTAAATACACTGTTGCATTCCAAACCACCAGCAGAAAAGTACCAGTGGGAGAGATCTGCAAGGTCTACACTTTAAACATGGATAATGGGGTCCCTTGTGGGACACCAAAAATTCATTATACAGGCAACCTGTAGTCATTGACGCAAGCAGGATGTAGCTGTACATGGAACAGTAGATTGTGCAAGTGTAATAACACATGGGTTGACAAAACGTACGACATGTGTCCCAAGACGGGGAGACTGGGCAATGTGTAGGGGTGTTCTCATACCCCTGCTGCGCTTGCAGTAAGTAGTTCTCATGAGTGCTGTAGAGGGGTGCCAGGTAGGTGAACCATGGGTATGCAATAATGGGCTTAAGTGTGCAGGTGCTGGTTGGCAGAGATGTAGTAGGCCCACCCAGTGGAAGTCATTAATATTCCTATGTGGGCATAGCAGACGTCTATACCTCCCAAACCTGAAGAGCACATCTACCGGATAGTCTGTAAACCATCGGGGGAATACATAGGGACCATATCAGTGCCATGTACCCGATTAGCATGGACATCCATAGTTATGAATCAGAATGTAACAAAGTCCAACTAAACACTTCCAGAACTAGTTATATTAGGTGGACAGGTGGGAGAATACAGGTAATGACAGATGACAACATGTAGGAATCATAAACAGCATGTACCTCGACAAACGTGAATGAATACATATGCCCTGTGACTGTCAATGTGTCTGGTTAATATAACCAATCATCTAAATGTGTCCCACAGGGTGTTATGCAGTGTTCCTGATACAGTGTTCATTCTCCCCCATTGGTATGTGAGGTGTGCTAGTGACGTAACATGCATAATTTGCTGACTACCTTAGGTAGATGATAGCATAATAGATGAGGTTTACCACCCATAGGCTTTTGAGGGACACACCCATCTGGGCAGTTGTGTCCTGCAAAATGAATGTTATGGCACATGGCCTGTGAGTTCGGGAAAGGAGGACATATATTGTGTGTAGTGGTGTCAGAAATTAATTTGTTGTATCAGAAACAGCTACATGTAATAGGAAACAGTATTAACAATTATAATGCTACAAGAATAACCTTAATGCATGCAAACCATTGAAGTAGTCAGTTTACTACTGGCTGTGGGTATGTGTTGCCTTGACACATGTGATAGCTCTACATATAGGGTCTATAGGGCCGCCACCATTCTGAATGGCCAAAGTGGGACCTGCTCTGCAGAAATGTCAGACGTACCAGGGTAGAATATACCTACAGCCATGCATAGTACAGAAATATGCATATCAGCACAAATCAAAGCTTAGTCTAGCAGCAGTAAAGTTGCTTATGCTACTACATATAACATATCGACGTGTCAGGTATACAAGACCTGTAACAAGCAACCACTACAGACACGTAGAATATGAGAATGTCCCCTAATTAGGACAGTTGCAATGGCTAGAGTATTGTCACATGACATATGCCTAATGAGGGACTGTCCCATGCAAAGTGGGAAAGGTGTTACTCCTACAGTCTCCCGTCGTGCAATCTGAAAGGTGGGAAACATACAGTAGGTATGCGGTAGCATGACTCGCTGGACAGCTGCGTTAACAAAATAACATTCACATGTCAGCATTGCAGAGTATCGGTTCCCATGTATCAGGCAGATGGGAGCAGATCGTATGAGGAACACGCATATAATATGATTACATCACTGGACAGGCCACCAAGTCCGTACAGTCGAATGCCTGCCATTGCCAAATGGTTAGACATACCCGATACTGTAGTCATGTAGTCCAATGTAATACGCATCACAAGGGATCGCACACACCCAGTGTGAGTGACAAATGTAAGCACAAATGTCGGTGAGCGAGTGGCTGTAAACGTGTTTGTCTACCAGTATGCCAGTAGTGCACTGTCAAAGAAATGTGGAGTCTAAACAGGTATAAGGTGCTGTAACCAGAGGTCAGCAGTGCTTAACACTGTGCAAACCCATGCACAACCGCTCCCACCTGCTGGAATGTGCCTTACCCAGTCCGTATCCAAAGGCGTCGGTCTGTCCGCAAACAAAGAACCGTCCTATTCATGTGCTGGTAGCAGTACCCTGCACACATAGCTCATGCAAATTAACAATAGACCATGGCATATGTACAGACAATAGACCACACACACACACCATACAGCACAGTCATCCAACAGTATAGCAATGTACTGGCAGATATGTCCGGACCACTGGTGTATGCATGCCTGGCTGTCCTGTGTTTCAGTGTGTGAGCATGCCCAGTATGACTGTTACGCATGTTGTCGACTGACATTACCGTCATACCGTCATGTGTGTGAGCATGCCAAGTATGGTCAGCTGTATCGCATGTGTCACATGTCCAGATAGTCAGTACCGCGTTGCTGACCCCTCCGTTCTACACAGACAGGTGTCATGCTGTGTCTGCAGGGTAGCTAATGGTCATGTGGCATTGACAGTCGCTACATGTCTGCATAATGTGGGGGGACATCCAACCGCATCCACAGTCCTACACTGCACCGTGGTTGGCGCACATGACTCTCACATGTGTAGGTTGGACGGGGGGCACAGCTGACAGTTGTACACATCTGCCACTACTGTACTGGCATGCCAGATACTCCATGTCAGTGTGTGGACCTACCTAAATTGCTGGTTGGAGGGATACCAGTGTACGTCAGATCCCAGCTTTAAATACCAGCATAGTGGTGTTGGACATCCTAGCTTTCACAACCTACATCAAACTGCCTGGCCTGCTGTAGGCTGTTTGTGTCTTTGGGGGTTGGGGTCATTCATTGGGCATATCCATAGGCCATTGTATATCATTTTCCTGTAATGGTCCACACCTGTCCAGCTGCATGGAACGTGTGTGGGCTGTACGGACACACATGATGTTCAGCCCATAATCTGCAGTGGGTTGGGACACCCTGTGTACTACTGGCTACCATTATGACCCCCGTATGTGCTACAGATGTCATGGTGCCACTATGGATGTGTACTGTCTGCTGCCCTAACATTCGGCCACCAAAGTCTCTTGTATGCTCACATACATACCATAGCAACGGGTAAATACACATTCTAGTACAACTGCCAATTGTTAGGTCGATAGACGTACCCTGGGGGTGTTCTGGACCTGAGGACAGTGCTTGAGGGCTGCCTATGTCGGATGCACACAGTGCACCTCCTATACAGGGCCGAGCACAGGTAGTGTCATGTTAGGCATCCATTGTACTGTATGCGGGTCAGAGAGGGGAAATCCATGGGTACCTATTGTGTCAGTGCATATGCCTTGTGTTGCCTCTTTGCCAAGGGCAGGTCATAATGTGCATGGCCTTTCATCGACTGGGCCCAGCTCAGGTAGTTCCTTCGCCAAGTCACACTGTGCCTGTACAGGCCTTGGCAGTGGTGTTGGGCCATGTGGCCCTGCCCCATGCTGTTCCTGCTGCAACTGTTACTGCAGGATCAGATTGTTTAGCATAGCAAATACCATAACAAATTGTGTGCATGTAGCTAGTGAATACTGCAGAGCTCCACCGGATGTGTCCGGATACCAGAACCGTGACCTGAGCATCCCAAACACATGCTCAATTATATGTCTTGCCTGTGCATTCGCCTCATTATGGTGTGAGTGTTCAGGTGTGTGTGCATTGCTGATGGGTGTCATCAGCCACGACACCAGTGGTTACCCAGCATCCCCCACTAGGAGACTGTAGGGGATGTCCATATTGGCAAAAGTGTGGTACAGCTGTGTCAGAAGCCATATATCGGAATCATCATAGCTTCCAGGGCAGACAGCACACACATTCAATCTAATGCCCTGGCCATCGCATATGGCCTAGCTGTTGGAGGGTATGCCCTGCAGTGAATGTAGGCCCTACCCCGCTCACCGGGTGGTGCTTTGATGTGCACGTGTGTGCAGGCTATAGCACCCAGTACCCCAGGGTAGTCAGCCATGTGGTTGAAGAGATGCATATTGCTGGTCTACTAATCAAGTGTGTTGAGGACATGTACATGCTCACTAGCATGTGTTGACATGGCGTCTGTGAACTGGTGCAATACTCTGGATGCAGATGCCTGTGAGATCCCCATGATATCCCCAGTTGTGCTGTGTGAGGTACCTGTGGCTAGTATACCTAGGCCAACACATACCGTGGTATCCACTGTGATGGGTTTCCCTCGGCCTGTTTGATGTGTTAGGTGTGGCAGGCACAGGTCAACAAGCCACTGTAGGAAGTCTCTGTCCACCCCATAGTGCTCCACCATCCCCAGCTCATGTATCCCCTGGTAAGCCACCCTGGGTCTATAAAGTCTTATGTCACCCCAGTAAGGGTTGTTCGGCAGCATAAACATCCTCACTGCCCCCTCAGCCTCCTGCACATGTTGGTCTATGTTGCCTGCTGTAGCCCTTCTCATTTGGTTGGACTGTGTTGTGAAATGTCCCCGCAGGTATACACCGGTGGTGTAGAGTGTGGAAGAAACCTGTGTGTATGCTGCTTGCTCACATTACCGTAGTGTTCTGGAGTGGGCTGGCCATGTAATCTGCTGATTGTGCTGATCATCACCTGTTTGTGCAGCCTGTACACCCTGACTACCCCACTACTGCTTTTGTCACTCCCAATGTCACCAGGCAGGTATAGACACAGCCCTAGCTTAGGTGTGCTAAGGCAGGAGCACTCCCGAGGCACAGTTCTGCAATGTACGTACAGTATGCCTGACCCCCCCCATGCTGTCAACTATATTCGAGCCCTGCACCTGGCTAACTACACACATACACTCCAGGGATCTGCATCACACCCTGGGGATAAATGGGATACACTATTGTCAACCTCATCTGCATAGTATAGTCTTCTAATGAATAGTTATATGACCCATACCGAACCTCCAAATTAATAACCACTGCTTAGTGTCGCTCAGATCCGTACACAACTGGTAACAGGTGCCTTACTATCACCGTATTCGATGTCCCATGGTCTTCCCAGCAACAAAATAACCGGTGTCTACATGACTACAACCCGTGGCCCTGCACACTACAGATGATGTGCATTACCACTACACCATGGCAGATATACATACATCTGAGGTTATCACGTACAGATCATCCGGCACAAACATTCAATAGCGCTGATGTCCCCAGACATATATGTTTATATCTATGTCTATCTCTCTATATCTACATATATCATATATATTATATGTATACATATATACATAGATATATATATATATATATATATATATATATATATATATATATATATATATATACATACATGCACACATATACATACACACATATGTAGATATTGCATTTATATCACAACAGCGGACCACATGACAGCAAAGCATTAGACAGGAATGAAAAGGAAACTACATGTGCCACCTGCATCATGTAGTGTTGTTACTATCAAGTCATGTGTGTTTTGTTGAGTCACATGGGTCAGAATGTATTAAGGGTAAGAGTAGGGCTGCTGACATTTACTCACCAGACCTATTGGCGAATGTATGTGTTGACAACCCAGTGTCTTGGCAGAATATGCGGGCTGTGGACACTATATAGGTCAGCAACAAAACACACTGAACACATCCCGCAGCTAGCCACCCACAGATACCAACACATAGGGTATAACTGCCAAACACACACACCTGCCATGCCTTGGAATCGAGCACCTACCTGTCTATTCTACCACACTACAGCATTATGCAGTAACAGAACGCACTACCGAATTTCAGCATCACAGCACTCCCAGAGGCATACTTCTGGGTGGGTGACATCATCAGCAAAGACAAAGACGCCGATAGGGAGTGTACGGAGATTGAGCTGTCTAAAAACATCATTCTGTTCCCAGGCAGCTGGAAACACACACATGCATGGCAGGGCTGGGATTAGAACATAGAACGTACTACCTGACTACCTTATCACACTACAGCATTACACAGTTACAGAACACGCTACCGAATTTACTGGAACACAGCACTCCCAGAGGCATACTTCTAGGTAGGTGACATCATCAGCAAAGGCAAAGACGCCGATAGGGAATGTATGGAGAGTGAGCAGTCTAAAAGCATTACTCTGTCCCCAGGCAGCTGGAAACATACACACACACTTGGCAGGGCTGGGAGTCGAACATACACCTAACTACCTTATCACACTACAGCATTTTGCAGTTACAGAACGTGCTACCGAAATTACTGGAACACAACACTCCCAGAGGCATACTTCTAGGTGGATGACATCATCAGCAAAGACAAAGATGCCGTTAGGGAATGTATGGAGAGTGAGCAGTCTAAAAGCATTACTGTGTCCCCAGGCAGCTGGAAACACACAGACACACACACACACACACACACACACACACACACACACACACACACACACTTGGCAGGGCTGGGAGTCAAACGTACACCTAACTACCTTATCACACTACAGCATTACGCAGTTACAGAATGCGCTATCGAGATTACTGGAACACAGCACTCCCAGAGGCATACTTCTAGGTGGATGACATCATCAGCAAAGGCAAAGACGCCGATAAGGAATGTATGGAGAGTGAGCAGTCTAAAAGCATTACTCTGTCCCCAGGCAGCTGGAAACACACAGAAACACACACACACACACACACACACACACACACACACACACACACACACACACACACACACACACACACACACACACACACACACACACACACACACACACACACACACACACACACACACTTGTCAGGGCTGGGAGATGAACATACACCTAACTACCTTATCACACTGCAGCATTTCGCAGTTACAGAACGCACTACAGAGATTACTGGAACACAGCACTCCCAGAGGCATACTTCTAGGTGGATGACATCATCAGCAAAGGCAAAGATGCTGTTAGGGAATGTATGGAGAGTGAGCAGTCTAAAAGCGTTACTCTGTCCCCAGGCAGCTGGAAGCACACAGACACACACACACACACACACACACACACACACACACACACACACACACACTTGGCAGGGCTGGGAGTGGAACATACACCTAACTACCTTATCACACTGCAGCATTACGCAGTTGCAGAACGCGCTACCGAGATTACTGGAACACAGCACTCCCAGAGGCCTACTTCTAGGTGGATGGCATCATCAGCAAAGGCAAAGACGCCGATAGGGAATGTATGGAGAGTGAGCAGTCTAAAAGCATATTACTGTCCCAAGGTAGACGGAGACAAACACACGGCAGTGGTGTGAGCGGGACAACTGCCTATTTACGGAGCACTATTACAACACTACATAGATACAAGACGTGCCACAGACAATACACCCTTCAAGACAGTCAACCAGTGTGTTCAATGTAGGAATCCATCCTGACATGGGGTATGGACATCTGTTGCCTGGATGACCACTATCGCTGTACAGAATTTCAATGGTCATGCCCATACACAGAGGCACATAACTGACACAAGGTGTCACTGGGCATGCTCACACACTTAGTAGTAGTAGCGAAGGGCTGTCTTGTATGCACATGGATTCTAAACATGGAAGGGCACAGTGTGTCGATAGTGAACATTGTTAACACGAACGCTGCACTACATATATCTGACACCGGTCGTCAGTGCTATATGTGTAGCGTTCGTAATCACAGCTGACAATCCAGATCCAACAATGGGGAATACGGACATCTCTGCAGTGAGGAACACCTGGCATATGGCACAGTTGTGCACATTAGCACTACCACCGTATACCTCAGATACAGACATGTGGGCCATAAGACCGTGACGGACCGCTCCAAGTGTTAGTGTCCCCACGTACATGAAGGCCACTCACATGTACTGACCAGTACACACTCAAGAACCATCATAGATGTCTCAGGTGCAGATCACAGTGGTAAATGCCGCATTCTACTATGTAGCCCTCAGACATCACCATGTCCTTGGACCAGCAACACACATCCACACATTACTACAACACCATGTTACTCATGACCAGTGGGCTGTACATAGGTCTACAGCAACTGTGCAGACTACACATGTACTGACAGGGTTCCATCATGTGTTATGCAATGCAATGATACCACTGTTCATAACCAGGTAAGCTCTACACATAACAGGGGCCCTGGGTCTTATACAGCTGTAACAGATGACTGTTGCTGTACACTAAAAAACACTCATGTTTGGATATGACATACATGTAACTGCCATGGATATGTACATGGCCATCACACACACACACACACACACACACACACACACACACACACACACACACACACACACACACACACACAACACATATGTACATAGCATAGCTTTTCCTGTCCTCCGTGCAGACAAGTGGCTACAGCAATCACACGTATGCACATGGAAGGTAGGTCCATGGCTGTTGAATGCTAACAGTACATAAGATAGAAATGTTGACTGAGGTAACATTCCCTCTGTACTAGTTACCCATGACAACCATCATATCATACAACAGTCCATGTGTCATGTATGTCATCACACATGTCCACCAATTGCAATGCATACAAACATGGCTACATGACAGGAATGTAGGACCAACACACATGTACATGTAGTGGTGTGCATTCAGCTGCCATGCATGTGCAGTAGCTGATGTATGCAGTTCATCTGTGTCTAACTACAACATGCAGTTGCAATGCAGCCCCATCACTGACATCTGTATATGGTGAAATACCGACAGTACCGTAGGATGTACATCAAGTATGGATGGATGTGTGTACATAAAGTGGTGGTCCACCTTTGCAGATGGATGTTTGCTGAAGACAGCTCATAGGTGTGTCACAAGCCATCCTACCATGACATGTGCAAACAGTACGCTATGTTACTGTTAGTTGAAGGTGAAGATATACAACCTACACGGCGGTCAGGGTGTTACTGACTGTAAATCACTTGACACCTGTAACACTTACGTCCTCCCATGTGCATATAGCAGCACAATTGCCGAAGGTAGCGTTGGTACACATAATGCGGCCAATACTGCTGCATGTCTGTCAGACGTATCATCATATAGCAGGTGTATGATTCACAGTACTGCCATGTGTTTTGCTTGTGTGACCATATATGCCACATATGGTGGGGAATACATCCCAATTGTTACACACCCCTGTACACTGTTGTAGAGATCTGTACATACTGCAGTGTAGAAAGCAAGACATAGGCAGGGGTGGTGTGTGTATCACACATATGTGTGCTATCTGTATGTGAATAACATTTGTGGACTCCACAGTGTGTGTGCGTGTATGTATGTATGGCTGTCTGGTGCATGGAGTGAGGGTATATGCTACCATACAGAACTGACAGGATCCCTAACCCCTCATGGTGATGCAGTCTACTACCCTGTTGATGCCATCGGTCTCAGCCTTACTGGCTACCTGTACATGTTCATTCTCTGTGTCGCGTCTTGTGGGTGCACATTACTGTGAAGGTGATTACCACATAGGCAGGGGTCCTCACCTCAACACTATCGAGTGTGCGTTATAGTGTCATTGACCCCGTGAGTGTGGGCATGTTACTGTGTGTTTCTGTGTATGTTTGTGCGTGTTCTCATCCTGTAATGTGACAGTGTATTACTGCTACACAGTGAGGCCTCATGCTATCAACTGGCCTCTAACCTTGACATCAGCCAGACCGCTGTGTAAACCCCCCACACCATGTCACTGTACCTGTGATGTGACCTGGTATGGATGTCACGTCTCTAGCCACTGTAGCCTATTAAACAGCTCACATGCTTCTGGATCAGTAGATGTGTGGACATCTGTGGAATGGTAGCCTTTCTAACAGTGAGGTTGAGGCTACGTATAGCATGCTGGTATTGCCATACATGCCTGTGAGTACTCCACATTTACACATGGGAAACTGCAAACACTGCTACTTATTGGCACATGCAATTAGACTTTAAGGAGGGAAGCAGGGCATCATTACCAACATGCTGTTACTGTTGTTACCAAGACACATACTGTGAACATACAACAATTCACTCTAACTGCAAACACTGTAACGTAATGGCACATGCAATTAGACCTTAAGGAGGGAAGCAGGGCATAATTACCAACATGCTGTTACTGTTGTTACCAAGACACATACTGTGAACATATAACAATGCATTCTAAACCTGTACTACATGGTATGTCTGGTGCGTGTCAACAGTACACAACAAATGTAATATACACTTATCTCACTATTCTGTTCACCCTGTGCATCAGACCATATGAGCATGTCCCTGCACCGATGGTGTGGATTGCAGGGATGCGGCACAGGCATCATCATATGCACAGGGTGATAATGTTTGCCAGGGGCATAGGCTGCACCAGTGGATGACATCATGTGTGCGGGTTAGGGCCGGTGATCTGATTGGACATGTGTGGTTGTATGCATGTGGGTGTTGCGGTGCCCTACAGATGTTTCTGCTGTGTGCATATATGTGTGCACACAGTTCTGCCATGTGTCTGGCCTACACAGGGGTATTATTGACAGCTCCAGATTGTACAGACCAGGATGTACAGCTCACTGTGTCCGGCCACGGCCACGTGACCTGTGCCTGCCAGGGGTTGCACGGGCACTACCAGGCAGAGGTACAGATTGGCTACTGTCCGATGACACATGTCCAATGGAACTGTGTCCCCACTGGGAATGTCCAGGGCCACGTCCATGTGGCCTGCTGTGTCCTGGTGTGGATAGCGCTGCACCAGCTGCACTGCTACTGCTACCGGCACTGTGGGAGTGGGCATGTGAGGTAGCTCGTTCACGTTGACCTGCACCAGGTGGTGTAGCTGGCCTATGTCCACGTGGCCTACGTCTCACTCCTACCAGATGTTCCAGCACAGACAGCTCACGCTCACGGATTGCCATACCATGATCAAGGATTCCAACCATGTCACCCAATCGCCTATCCAGAACGTCAGCAATCTGCTGTTGAGCATTTGCCAATGCCTGGATGTTGTCATTTAAAGAATGGATAGCAGCCCTCTGAAGCCTCTGCCCTTCTCTGTACTGCCGTTCAGCATATGCCTGTGCCGCCATTACAGTCTGACACATGCGTCTGGTGACACCAGCTGCTGAGCTCTGTCCTGCAGGTGCATGTCTGCCAGAGGACCTCCTACGAGCAGCACTGGCCACATGCCTGTGTGGCACATCTGCAGTCATTACACTGACACCATGGTGTGAAGACACAGCTTCTGTAGCCACCACACGTTCCTGCTCCAAGCTAACACACACTGACTGTCCTTCCTCTATGGCCACTGGTGATGGGGTATGTGTTGGCATGAGAACTGTGTGCGGGGAAGAGGGGGACATAGCAGGGATGGCAAACATTGGCACAGATTCAGCCCCTGATAACCCTGCCTGTACCTCATGCATATGTTCATCACTGCTAGAGTCTGTGGGGACACTAACATCAGATGGACCGCAGGAGGGTAAGGCACCTATATCACCTGTGAATGCAAAGAAAGACTCTACATTACAATAGATACACAGACAGACAGAGACACAGACACATAGACAGACAGAGACACAGACACACAGACACACAGACAGATACACAGACACACAGACACAGAGACACACACACACAGAGACAGACACAGACACACAGAGACAGACACACACAGAGACAGACACAGACACATAGACACAGACACACAGACACAGAGACAGACCATGCATGTGATTTGACAGACGGCATGCAGCATGCATGTGATACAGCAGACGGCATGCAGCTGAGCCATTAATAGTGGTAGTTAGCATACATCCCTGGGTTGCACACAACAGCAAGCAGGTGTCATATCAGAGGCCATGCAGTTCACACAATCATGGTAGTAAGCATGCATCCCTGTGATACACCATGTGGACCAGCACAGGTTAACAGTACACATGGCTGATGTGACCTTGACATTAACATGTAGTATGACATGTAATCTGCTGACGTGTGCATTGACATGCATACATGTCTGACACAATGGTGTCCTGACACAGGTACAGCGGTGTAATGGGTATCACATTGCAGTGTTGTCTGTATGCCCTACAGATAGAATGCACTTTTAGCAGATGTGCATGAGCATTGAAGGGTAGTATGAGGCGTCTACATTGCTATAAAGTGTGAAGTACAGACACTGTGCCATTGCATGGCATCATGAGGCATCTATATTGCTATACAGTGTGGAATACACACACACAGTGCATAGCCATGACTGCATGCATACACATTACATAACTACTGTGGATTGTGACTAACGTCGCTGAGGTGTATATACACACTAAACCATGCTGTGTCATGTGACAGGTCACTGGAAGACCTATGGATGACACCCCTGCACAACTACTAAAATGTCTTAGCTGCCTGGAAACCGTGTCCACATATGGCAGACTTGTCAATACACCATGTCCTACATGACATTTATGTACCACACACACGAGGTGCACGGCTGACAGTGATGTCCAACAGCAGCAAGGGAAATGTACGTTATCTGTGGCCTGATGTGGTGTCTATGTCTGTGGAAGCTGTACAGGTGACTGCTGTCATGCTATGACACAGTCATGATGTTCAACACATCTTATATGGTCGAATTAAGTGACACCTCCACAAGCTGTGCACAGGCTTTTAGGATGTCCAGTGTTCCACATTTATTTTTATTTTATTTTATTTTACATTTGTTGACCGGGCTAGTCTAGCTGGATATATGTCCATTTTCAGTAGAGGCCCGGGGAGAAAAGCTCCAAATCAGAGGAATTAAAACAGAGACATAAGAAAGGCACAAATTATTATAACATACTAAGATATAGTCAGAGGAAGTTTAACAGTAAACATATGGAGATTAAATGGTTGTTATTACAAACAAGAATAAAGCAATCAAACAGGTTAAACATGTTGGTTAGAAATGTTGCAAACTAGGAAAAGGAGATCAAGCTTAGCTTCATTATGGGTAGAGGATTGGGTGGGTATAGGGCGATTGCTATTAGTCTGGATTAGAGCAGGGGCATAGCCATTGGGACTTTAGGAAATCTTTGAGGTGTTTTTAAATTGGTGAGGAGAGGTCATATGCCTTAGGTTGTTTGGGAGGGCATTCCAGGATTTGCCAATGGAATTAGCATAGAGTGCTTCACCTCCCGAGTTGTAGGATTTAATGGTCTGAACAAGTAGGCTGTTTGATGACCGCAGGGATATAAGGTTGGAGTAGGGGGTGAATATTTTATTTAGTGAGGGGATTCTTTCTGGGTGGTTGATCGTTTTGAAAACCTCAGAAAGTTGGTTTAGTTTGAAAATGTTGGGCAGCTCTAGCCATTCCAATGTCCTTAGATTTTGGCAGTGATGGGTGCGATAGGGCATACCTGTAATGAATCTGGCTATATGGTTGTAGGTTGTAGATAGTTTGTTGAGTTCTCTCTTGTTAAGGAAGGAAAATACTGGGGATGCATAAAGGAGTGTGGAGAGAAGATGGGTCCTGGCAATAGTTAGTTTGGTGTGTGGGGTTAGGAAGTTCTTAATTCTATACATAGACCCAAGTTTCATGTTGACTGACTTGATAGTCAAACTAACATGGGTATCAAATTTAAGCTTGTTATCAATGGTCACCCCTAATAGTTTAGTGTGGGAGACAGGTTCGATTATGGTCCCATTGTAAGAAGATACATGGAAGGGTGGGCTGTTGGAACTAGGTGGTTCTTTTCCTTGGGAGGAATTGATGTGGGAAAATTAGAAGTAATTTGGTTTTGGTTGGGTTAAGTAAAAGCTTTAGTTCTGAGAACCACTGTTCGACTATGGAGAAGCAATTTTGGGTAGCAATTTGTAGTTTTGGGAGGGAAACATCCGAGCAGATTAGGGTGGAATCGTCTGCGTATTGAATACATGTGGCTTTGGGAATGATCGAGTGTAGACCATTTATAAATAGGGAAAAGAGGAGGGGACCAAGGATAGATCCTTGGGGAACGCCAATGTTAGTTGGAAGTAGGTCTGATAGAGTGTTTTGCCACTGGACTGCCTGTTGCTTACAAGAGAGGTAGTCAGTAAACCAGTTTATGGTTGGTTTGCTAAGTTGAAAGTTTTCCAGCGTGTGAATCAACTGCTTGTGATTGACCATATCGAAAGCTTTTGATAGATCTAGAAATAGCGCAGAGGTTAAAAGTTTATTGTTGCGGTTTTGGTTGACTGAGTCAACAAAGGAGAGAAGGGCAGAGGTTGTACTGTGATGGGGGTGAAAGCCATGCTGGGTGTTAGAGAGAAGGTTGTTACGAGAAAGATGGGAAATAAGTCGTTTGTGAATGCAGCGTTCCAAGATCTTGGCTAGCGGAGATAGTATAGCTATTGGTCTGTAGTTAGATGTGTCAGTAGAGGACCCACCTTTATGCAGAGGGATAATATAGGAGATTTTCCAGATTGAAGGAATAGAAGCTTCAGAAATGGACCGGTTAATCAATATTGAAACAGGGTAGGCAATGGCGTCAGATGCCAATTGCAAGTAATTGGCTGGGAGTAAGTCAGCCGCTAAGGTGGTTGGTTTTAGTTTTTTCAATAGGGTTCTAATATAGGAGGTAGATGTGGGTTGTAGGTTAAAGGAGGGTTGAGTTGGGTCTTTAGTTAAGGTTGTGGCCGAGGAGAAGTGGTAAGCTGATTGGCGAGGGACTGGATGGTCTCAGTGAAAAATAAATTGAAGGTGTTGGCTATATGTCCTGGATCTTTACCCAGAAGTTTTTCAGGGATGGGGGTGGTGGATTTTCCTGGGTGAAGGAGGCGATTAAACCCAGCCCAGAATTTTTTAGGATTATGCTGGTGGTTGTCTTGGAGGTGGCAGAAATATTGCTTTTTGTCAGTCTTAACAGCTGATTTGGTTGAGTTTCTAAGTTGTAGAAACTTGATGCGGTCGAGGTGGGTTTTGGTAGATCTCCATTTATGCCAGGCATGATCACGGAGTTTGATTTTGTATTTGGTTTCTTTTGTTAACCAAGGTGCAATATGTTCCTTAGTTCTTGTAAGCCTCATTGGAGCGTGAGAGTCAAGTATCTTGAGGAAGATGTCATTAAAGTATGACACACTCTCATCTAAGGAGGGTTTTAAGGATGGACCAATTACATGTTTTGAGATCAGCAAGAAAATTGTCTGGGACAAAATTCTTACTATTCCTAACTAGTCTGGTTAGGGGATGGTTTGGTCGAGCATTTGTGTTTCATGAGAAAGGTAATTAGGTGGTCACTAAGGTCATTTGGTAGGGTCCCTGTAGTATAGTTGTTGAGTCTTATTAGTAAGAATCCAGTCAATCGTGCTCTCCTTTTGTTGAGCATTTCCAATTCTAGTGGGAGATAGAATGTTTTGGGAGAAACCATGTAAGTTAATGGGAGAGGATTTGAGTTTTTGGAGTAGAGGGACCAGTCAATATTAACGTCTCCTAGTATTATAGTTTCTTGGGGATAGGTGGCAGCTAACCAACTGAGCATTTGTTCAAGGTATTCAACATTTTTGCCTGGGGGTAAGTAAATTACTAAAAGATTAATACTTTTTTGGTTGTTTAGGCATAGCTTTAGTGAAATCAGTTCTAGGGTAGGAATTTTTGGGGGTTGTAGCGGGTGCATGATAATGTTCAAGGAGTTCTTAAACATGACAGCTGTACCCCCGCCCTTTCTAGTATTTCGGTCGGCCCTGAGAATGTTATACCCAGGTGGGATGATTTCTTCATCCTTAGTGGTAGGTTTGAGCCACGTTTCTGATAGGCACATGATGTCTGGGGAGTGGGTTGCAAGCAAGGCATGTAAGTTGTGTACCTTATTATTGATACTTCTTAAATTCAGGTGAAGGATTACATCAACTATATAACCATTCAACAAAGGCTATAGTTGGACCATGTGTGGACAATGTGCAACAGGGTGTATACACTTCACATCTACTGTGAGTTGCTACATGTCTCTGGCCATCCTCCATGGCCATGTGTGAACATGTGTTGGCCAAATGTTTGTGATGGCCGTCTATCTCACATGTCTGTGTTGTCCCATATGACATACACCCATAGATGTCAGATACGTCACTGTCCACAGGGTTATGCAGACAAAAGGTTGTATGTTTGCTATGTGGGGTATGTATTATGGGATAGTGAGACAATATTGCAGCCGGAACACTACATGTCTGGGACATGTCAGATGGCACATCACAATGTGTGCACCCATTGCAGGGACATATTCCACAATGGTGAATCCTGTGGGCTGTCCATATCCCAGCTCACTGTGTGGTACTGTTTGCGTACCACACATATGTTGTTCCAATGTATAGTACATATTCCTACATTGAACAACACCTCCACTGTTGTATGCACAGCTGTCCACACATCTAGCAATGACAGATACTGTGGTTTCATGCCGGTGTTTCATTTAGTTTGTATATATTGCACATGGGTAGCCAGTGTGATTGATGACAGATGCGACCTGTATATCGTGACTGGACCATACATTATGTGTACATGTGTTAACTGGCCACATGGCAAATAGATCTATGCATTAAAATGCCTGATACTGATAACTGTCTCACCTGCAATGGACTGATGTCTGTGCGGCACGCCAGAGGTACCTGTATAGGGGTGACACAGCAGTTTGAACATTATCCATGACTGTATGACAGCTACAGGGTGCACTGTGCATGTTAACACATTCGCCTGTACAATAGCATATAGTATGCACATGTGTGCATACACAGGGTAGCATTCAATAGTATGCGGCATGTTTGTAAACATACCTTGCATATGATGTTACATTACATATTGTACAGTGACACATGCAACTAAATGGGATATAATAGTTATATGTGCAGTAGTGACTTACCAGGCAACTCCAGGCTCGGTGGTTGGGAGACACCCACCTCCACAATGGCAGCTAGTGTTTGTGGATGCTGTTCTGAGGGTGTCCCCAGGCTGGCCAGTAGCTCCTCGGTAGGTGTGAGTGGGGGCTGGGTTGGTGGCCCACCACCTGTTCTACCTTGTTCCTTGGCGATTGCATTGGCACACTGTTTCGCATGTCGTATCAAGTCAATGCAGTGTCTGCGCACCTGCTGGTAGGTGCGGTTATGGCCACCCACATCATTAACCCTCCTGCGAAGTTCCTGCCACAGGTCGTCACGCTGCTGGGCATGCTGTGGCACATGGCTGAACAACACCTCATAGTTATCATGGAGGTACGGTATGAGGGCATCACCCTCCAGGTAGCTATACACTGGCAGGCGTGAACGAGGCATTATCTGTAAGACATAATGATGGAGACAGGTCACAGTATCACAGAGATGTACAGAGATACAGCTGCAAATACATTTGTATTAAATCTAGTACATATGAACAGTTATCTTTGCAAATCATCATGACACCGACACGACTGACATGTTTGTGTCACACACATGTAACACCCGTTGTGCATTGGATATCATCACCATATATGTGTGCCACCTCATTACATTGCTCATACTCCATGTGAATGCTGTCTTGATGTGGGCATGTCTGTTTGCCTGTACTGGTGTTCTTACCTATCAGCACATGCCTGGATGTGTCCACAGTAATGATGTTGACCTTGATGCTGTGTATATGTCACATATCATCACATACACTACCTTTACGGACATGAGCAGTGACAATGCCGACATGTGCACGGAAACCTTTACATGCATGTGTTTCGCCATATACATCTACACAGCACTGTACAGCAGTTCAACATCCTGCCACGTATCGCCTATGTTGCACATGTGATACACATGGGACAATGGCTAGCCAGATGTTATTCACAGGGATAATTATCAACTATAGCATGTATGGGCAAGGTTTTCTAGCTGTATCCGACAGCCATTTTGCCACCGCCAGGTGCATCAGTGCCACATTACTGATCCAGACAGTTAATGATACATCTACCATGCGGTCATCGCACCATGTATGACAGAGATGACATGTGCAGCTTTGATGGACAGGGTTGCATGGTATGGCAGGAGTATGTAACATGTATGGCACAGGGATCTGTCCAGCATGTGGCGATACTTATAGTAGGAAGGTGGCTGTCCATGACGTATGTCTTTCAGATCAGGATATGCATGTGTAGCATGTCCAACATCACAGTGTTGCACATGTCTTTATGCAAGGTAGCCAGCATGCTGCATAGTGGAGGTGAGGATTATGAAGGCTGGTGTCACCCATCCACACATGGCCAATACCCCTTAAAGGTGATATGTGATCCGATATTGGTCACCCAAGTGCTGAGTATGCCTGTCCAATGATCTCCATGCTCATGGATGGCACCCTGTCATGACATGGGTGCCTCGTATGACTACCTAATAGGCCTGGAGACGTCACCAGCTCAGGGAGGTGAACTGCACAGCACCATCCATTACACACAGTGTCCATAATGTTGACCGCTGCCTAGGTGGTAGTTAATGGGTACAGGGTTATTCACCTAGCGGTGACAATGCTATTAGCAGCTGTCAGATTGTGCACATATGTCATGCACCTCACCCACAAAGCCCATTCTGTACGTTGTCCACAACACTGAGACAGCTATTGCTCCTAGGTCATGGCCATTCACAGCCTTACATACGCAGATGCCTCCCATTTGTTTGTGTGGTATGGGCTACAATGAGGGGGGAGTACAAAACATTAACCCTGTTTTACTGTAGCTGCCACTGGTGTGATATGCACATGTCACTCAGACACCTTTTGTAGTGTTGCTTCTGTCAACAGGCCACTGGTAGAACACTCCTGTGACATACGAAGGTACATCTAGTATACTCAGTGTAGCTGGAACACAGTATGGGTGATGATGTTCTATGACCTGTCACAGGTATGCTATGCAGTGTGAAATCATCCGTACTGTCATCTACATCTGTACTGCTAGCATCTACATTGATAAAGGTTCATAGACTTGCAGACCATACTCAGCAGGGTAATAGTGCAGTACCTCCAATTATGACTGGCGTGGGTTTATATTATCCAACACCCTATCTGTATTGCATATTCATGCTCAGCACTTGTTCAGAACATGTAAGCACTTCATGAGCTACTAATTACTATAGCACCCATTCCAACTCATTTCCTACAAGTACACTGCCTGTCCTTACATTTCCAGCTTTCTTACAGTACAACAGCTGTTGTACACACATACCTCACATATCTTGTGAGACATGGTTGAATATACAGTCATGTCCAAGTGTCACTTACCATTGTTATTGCCTGTCTATATGATGAATATGGCAAACATGAGGCAATAGAGCAATTCTGTCATGTACGCAGTCAATGCTCACCTCCCAACATACGACACTACAGCCTGTGGGAGATGCACATATGCAGCCATGCTGGGGGTAATGCTCTCTCCAACCCAGACTGAACCTGACATTCATGTGGGGATGTTAAACATTTGCAACACACCCCACTCATCACATAGTCTCACTAGATCTCCACCACCACAGGCCACACATAGTATGACTACGGCATTTGCAGAACCTCTCCATACTCTCTGTGTAGGCAACAGAGGCAGCCCCCATCACCAAACACAACACCAATTACTTATAGCCCACAGACTCATGTGTACCCATCAACTACAGCCAATAGGGTGTTATAACATACCCAACACACCAGTCATAGGTGACTCTGTAGGTGGTCACACTGATGTCCCACTCAGCAGGCTACACAAGGTGATAGTCACTTACATCTGGCTGTCGGGTAACAGGATCCGCAACATAACCTATGCACCCATGCCACACCTCACCAGGTACAATTTGACTGTCATTCTCCATGTTAGTGTGACTGCCCTGAGATGTAACTTCCTGGACTACATGTACAGGGACATGCAATAGCTCTCCGGTCTTGTAGCCCAGAAGGTATCACCCAAGCCCTGAGAAGCATTCTGCATTCATCCAGACTGACACCACTGTACAATGACTGAATGTTTCACTTCAACAGTTGCCTATGCTTCTGCTGTCATTACACAGCCATCCAGTATCTGCCTGCTTTGAATGACATGGTCAACAAAACACGATGCTTTGGCACAGATGACCTGCACCTGTCGGCCCTGGGATTACAGATAACATGTAAGGCTCTTGCTGCTCCTATACTGCCTGACTTGGACAGTTTCCAATAACATATTCACCACCAGAACAGGAACAGACAAGCAAAACCTGGGGTAATGTTACTCAATGCCTGACATCTTCATCTCTAATGCACTCAGGCGAGGCACTCCTTATAATGGACCACTTCAATATCTCTGCAGTGACTGGGACCTGCCTCTAGGCTCCGGAGAGCACACCTGCACTGACAGGTTATACGCAGACCACACCTTTCAGTCATGTAACCAGGACCGGAACACCCACGGCGGAGGTGTGTCCATATTTCACAACAATGTACACACCTCCAGGCTGGTTACTTAGCACAATGCATCAGAGGTGATCCACTTGCAACTAACTGTGGCCAGAACTGCTATACACATATTGTAACTTGCTACGGATTCCACACCATACCCCACGGTTACCGGCCCTCATTTCTTAGTGTACTGGACAGTAGGGTTCAGACAGGAACTACTGATGTGAGACTGACACTATCCCACACTTAACTGGGATACCTACTCATGTACCGACACATTAGGCCAACGCTTTCTGGGATTCATAACCTCCAGTTGGCTGGATCAACCCATACACACCACCACCAAGGCCAACAATATCCTAGACATGGACATTACCAACATGTGACTGGTGTTCCACACCTGGGGTTATCCCCTCGTTGGTAGTTTCCGAACGTATGCTAATCACCCTTGTTATCCACATCCCGGCACCACACCCTTCACGGAATACACAGTACAAGATTTCTACAAGGCCTACTTCAGACATCTTACGACAGCAGTAGTAAACATCATGACACCCGTGCAGATGGACAATGTACTTACAAATGCTGAAACATACACCAGTGCACTTCATTAGCACTTACACGACTGCATGGATCATGCTATCCCAAACAGAGCCATGATGGTACCCACCAGATAAAGGACACCACTCTGGGGGTCCAGTTCCATGGACATAATGTACAACAAAAGGTGGAGGCTGTTGCAAAGTGGAGTACAATCCCATGGGTGGGGTAGCTCACTGGTCAGATTCAGTAGGAATCCAGGATCCCTTATCACATCCTCCAAAGCTAGCTAGGTAAACATTGCTGCAACACATTCCAAGGACTACCACAAAGCATTATGGAGGTATGTCAGTACTCGATGGCAATACCCACATCTGCTCTGACATACGACGGTTAGGCAGGCACATTACAGAACCGACTGATATTGGCAACATCCTGGCAGATAGGTTCAATGCTAACTTTACACCTTCTCACTCCCTACAGGGCCAAAATCTATACAGGAACAATGCAGAGTCCCTGCGGTCACAACTACGCAGTTCTAGCCTGCACTCTCTAAGGCCTGGAACACAGACTCCATGTGACCGTCCAGCATCCCAGGCTGTGATTTACTAATAGCCTTGTATCAGACATTGTGGCCCATGAATGGCACACAGCAACAGTTATCACACTCCACACAGGTGGCACACAATGAACCAGAGGGAATATTGCCCTATACACCTGACTGGACTGTTCTGCAAGGCTATGGGGCACATCATCATGAAAGTCATTCACATAGACATTGGTGGGCTCCAGACCTTTGATGCCACCCAGGTTGGATTTTTAGGGCCAGACCATGGCTCCTACACCTGGTGGACTCCTTTGATACAGTTACCAGGGTAGTTGATGATGGTAAGGGGTCCACACAGCCTACATTGTCCTCTCATTGGCTTTCAGCACCGTTCTCCATTCTGGTATTGACAACATACACATCCACCTGCACATCGACCCCTATGGCTTGAGATGTTATGCAAAGTGGCTCACGGACAAGACCCACACAATGAGGGTAGCATACCATAGTACCTACTGTAATTCAGTTACACTTGGCGTACCACACTCCTCGGTCATAGGGACCCTCATGTTCGGTATATGCTTCTCTGAGGTACAGGCTAGCACAGAGGGACTTTCCCTGAATAGGTTTCCAGATGACTGCAAACAAGGAGCCATGATTGATCCACCAGCTGATACAGACACCCTCCATAAGGGTGTCACTGTGACGGATACCTGGTGTCGATAACATGGCCTCAAGCTGCATGACACAAGGTGCATAGACATCCCCTTTGGATTACACCAATCACCCACTGACTATCACATAGGTGGTAGTCCCCTACATACATGTGACATTATACGGGATCTTAGTACACACGTATATAGCACCCACTCCTTTGATAACCATATTGCCAATGTGGCGTGGATATCCTTCTACATGGCCACCCTTATCTGTAATGGGTTTGTAGCTGGAACAAAGGCGCCCATTGTACCTCTATACTCCTGACGTATGACACACGTTCAAGGGTACAACACCCCTTTTGGGGTGTACCTTACAGAGCAGCAACGGCTTTACATACCACAACATTAACACACCATGAGGATTATTGACCTCTGAAGGATGACGTATGCGGCACAACTACAGACACCACAACTGCACACATTTGCATACTGCATACTCAGGGGTGACCTCTGCTGAACATACAGGGCCCATGTCCACAACAATATTGATGGATATACTCCACATAAGCAACATAAGCAAAAGCCACTGAGAGCAACATGCTCATGGATATGTACACAAACGCAACGATGAGTGGGATGTACTTGAGGGATACATTCCTGAACCAGACACTCACCATGCTTTGGAACATGATTCCTATGTACATCAAGCAGGGACACTCACTAGCACTCTTCATGAGCTACCTCGATGGGTGGATGGGAGACACACATGTACGCCAGGGATCACTGCAGTGGCTGTACTGTTCACAGGTGCAGGTAACATATGACTCTGCTGTTCACAGACACAGGACACTACCCTAGGGAGGTGCCGCCAGTGAAAACACTGTAGTTGGGCTTACACATGGACTTGGCCAGACAGCATAGTACCTAACTATGAACCTGTGAAGCTATTACATGTCCTTTGTGCATGGATAATTGAGTAGCTCTTCCATTTCAATTAGCTATCATGCTGTTACAGTGTCCCGTGACTACAAGCCATATGTATCCTGTTATTGTGTATTGTACATGCCAATAGACATACCTTTGGTTTGCATGATATAACAGTTATGCTGTGTAAAATATCTGGCATATTTACCTACAATACTGTACATTACACATATTTTAAACATTATCCCATAATGCAAAGCATACTTGCACAGCAGGACCACCTTAGGCATGTTATTCTTGTTATATGCCCATACACATGCCTACTGTGTCAGTATATCAACATATACTATCCCCCGCTATGGCACGTACTTGTTGGACAAATCCTACCACTGACGGCGGGTGGTGTGGAATTGTTGTGTTTAAAGCCCTCATGTAGCATCCTTTGTGGTGTATGAGATGTTTACCTTGTGGCCCACAGCAGGACACACAATTTCTACAAGCATTACTATGCTCAACAAGACATCACTACATAATACCTTTTCTCACTTTATGCATTGCGTACACTTTAATTAATACAAAACAGGCTCTACATACACTAACATACTGAGTGTTCTACATACCTTGTTAGCGTTCCGAGTCTTCGTAAATATCTCTCTTACACCTTTATTGTTTAAACGGTTCTATGGTATGAGCATATGGTTTGAATGTATGGCAAGGCATCCTTATATACGTAGATACCTGTAACATGTGGTATCCTGCTACCAATTGTTGTTCCTGAGTAAATTATTACATGCACATCAGCTGTGCAGCTACTCCATTCGCCAATTACGCGGCAACAGTGGGGTATAATTGAATTCTCCACTTGGGCGTTGCCCTTTTGCCCTACCTTCGGGGAGACGGCCTGTTTCTGTTTTGTTGTGAGGAATTGCAACTGGTATTTGGAGAGACATGGATATTTTGAATTCATGTCCCCCGTGGATTGTGTGTGACGGCTAGAGTATGTGGTTCTACATGTGAGTGTACCTGTCATCTCAACCGTCTGATAAGGGACCATTGCAAACAAAACCTGTAACATCGCCGTCTGTTCCATTATACAACAGCTTCGATTTCACATGGCGCCATTACAAATGTGTCTCTCACAAGGTATGTTAACGCTTCTGCAGATGTAATTGAGTGAGTGGATGTTTGTGATGTTATTACAGTCTGTATTGCAATTGTTTTGGGTGTGGGAGAGATGTAGGTGGGTGTACATAGCATATACAGGTTTGTGTGGACTGCATTTCTACATATTCCATATATGTGTGTGGGTTTCTTCCCTAATTGAAGACCTATGATTTAGTAGACTAAAAGTATGGTTGTTGCGGGCTTATACATTGAGCCATTGTTAATTGGTTCCTATATAGCATGCAGGTGAGGTTGATACTTCAATACCTCTGGAAATATATCGATATGTAAGGGAATGTTACTAAATGACAGCTGTCTCATGTATTTCTGTCACAGATATTTGCACTCATTGCAGTTGTGTTGGTGACTGAACCTCTTTGGCATGGGTTGCCACCTTTTCAAATGGCCATAGAGGGACATTTGCAGGACACACATCGGTGTTTACAGGCTGACACATACCCACGGTCAGTACACAAGATAGAACGTACTTTTATCCTAAATACATACTTATTCTTGTAGCACTTTAGCTACTTATCATGTTTCATGTAATATTTACGTATTTTAGATACAGGAATAACTATTTAATGCAACTATTACATAATATATGGGACATAATTATGTCCTACAATCTCGGACATGTGCCCTTTTTAATATTTTTTGTCAGGACACAACTGTCCAGGGAGGGGCTGTCCCTCTTAAAGTGGGACAGGTGGTAACCGTATGCCTACGGCCAGCTATGACCACACCTACCGTAATGATCTACCTCCGAGTTAGCACTAACAGACACATGATGCAAACACACACACACACATTACAGTCCCACGGAAACACACACGGCACCCTCAACACACACTTACACAGACTACAGCAATCACAAACACAGTTGAACACAGTACCTACCTGGACCACAGCACCGGCAGCGATAACTAAATGTCCCTTAACATCGTGATAACATTACTCGCGGTTCTAGTGTTCCGGTACTGTGGTCTTTCAGTCTTTAAGCCTTGTGATTATGCGTGTCGGTATGTGAAACATTTGATAGTTGGCATTATCCTATTTATTTGTACCTCCATGGTTGTGTACATGTCGTTGACCTATCTATATATTTGCAGATATAGGTGAATCCGTATATATCGACATATATCTCTCTATCACCCTTTCTATCTCTAATATATATATATATATATATATATATATATATATATATATATATATATATATAGTGAGAGGGAGAACACACCTTTCGTTGTGTACATGGCGGTGTATACTGTTTCCTGGACTCCGCACATTTGTGTTTTAAACTGTCACAATACACACCTGCCATTGGTACATCTCGGGTAGCTTAGTGTTAGGTGATTGTGTACATGATTGCGTGTTCTACTCCTGACAGTGGTTGTTTTAACCTTCAGAGCAGGCACTATTAGTACAGGGGTGAATAATGCTAGTTTCACCTGTTCTGGACATCGTTGACCGTGATCTCCGTGATATTCAGCAAAGCTTAGCCCTGTTTCGCGCATATCCATATAGTCATGTTTAAACAACGCTTACCAGCACTTGCCAATGCATAAACCCGCTAACATGTGCTAAACCTGATCTGATGTCCTGCATCCAACATCCATTATTCGTGCCTTCGGGATTACATAACATCCCTTGCAGGATGTAGAACCAGGAACATGCACGACAGTCAGTGCATTTACCACTTGGGCATCTGGGATTTGTACACTTGTTATGGTGTTTTGTATGTGGACTGCACTACGGCTGTTACTCCATACTGCAATCAAATGTGTAACTCAGTTAGTTTACATATGGATGAGACCTATTAATGGTATGTCCAAGTGATGTTTAATGGATGTGCTCCAGCATTGGGAATGTATGTCACAGTGAGCCACACACTATAATGTGCTACACCTTCACACAACCATAGGTGGGGCATGCTGGGGTGACAGATACCTGTCATGGGTACTCCCCATGCTTTTCCACTACATCCCTGATTACATTATATGGAGCCCCTCATTAACACACCAGGGAATCCATGCAGAGTGTGTGGGGAACAGTGATTACACAAATGGATCCCGCAATTGGCTCTGCTCCACTGAGGAACAGTTGGTTAATCGATGTGGTGGCAACAGCAGACACTGTTTGCCTTGGTTGATGAATGGCCTCTGACAATCGGGCATGTACCTACTTATGTACCTAGGAACCTATACATACAGTATCAACATATGCTGTTAGGTGCGTGTACTGTTCAGGTGTTGACATTCCTTGTTCCAATACCTGTTGTGTGTGCAATGGTTGAGGGCTGCCTATGTAGGATTCACACAGTAGGCCACCTATACATTACAATTTACAGCTGGTCGTGTGTGTGTGCCATCCAGTTTACTGTGTGTGCAGGTGGAGAGGTGTGTCAGTCCGTAGGGGCGTACACTGTCAGTGTATGTGCTATACGTTCCCTCTTTGCCAAGGCGTTGGCATATTGGGCACACCTCCGTCTGCCTACTGGGGCAGGCACAGGATGTTCGTGGTCTGTATCCCTCTGTGCCTGTCATGGCCTTGGCTGTGAGGGCCTTCACCATTATGTCCCTGCTGCAGCTGTTTCCACAGGATCATATTATGTAGTATGGCACATACTATGAAGATGTGGGCACAAGTGCCTGGAGAGTACTGCAAGGCTCCACCAGATATGTCCAAGCAACGGAACCGTGATTTCAGCATCCCAAACACATGCTCTATGATGATTCTGGTTTGTGCGTGTGCCTCATTATGGCGTTCTTGCATGGGTGTGTGTGCATTTCTGATGGGAGTCATCATCCACGGCTCCAGTGCATAGCCAGCATCCCCCACAAGGTGGCCATGTGGGATGTCCCCCCTGACAAATACCTGATACAGCTGTGAGGCATGCCAGATGTGGGAGTCATGGTAGCTTCCAGGGCTGCCAGCACACACATCCATGATAATGCCCTGGGCATTGCACATGACCTGGCAGTTGATGGAGTGGTATCCCTTGTGGTTTATGTAGTGCCTACCATGCTCACCGGGTGGTGACTTGATATGTATGTGCGTGCAGTCTATCGCACCCAGTACCTCCGGGTAGTGTGCCACATGGTGGAAGAGACGCATATTGCTGGCCAACTCCTCCTGAGTTCGGGGGAAGTATATATGCTCATTGGCATGTGGTAACATGGCATCCAGGAACTGGTGTAGTACCCTGGATGCTGATGCCTGTGAGATCCCCATTATATCTCCAGTTGGCCTTTGAAAGGTACCTGTGGCTAGTATTCTCAAGCTTACATATACCTTCGTGTCCACTGGGATGGGTTCCCCTCTGTTGTTTCTGGATCTCAGGCGTGGCCGGCACAGCTCAACTATTTGCTGTAAGATGTCCCTGTCCACCCTGTAATGCTCTACTATCTCCAGATCATGTAGACCCTGGTAGGTTACCCTTGGTCTGAACACTCTTCTCCTCCTCTGGGGCCTGCGGTGGTTGTCAGCATCATCTTCCACAACACCTTCAGTCTCTAACACATGGTGATGAATCACGGCTATGGCAGCTCCCAACATGTACATTGTAAAAGTTTCCTGTCTGTTTACACAGATGGTGCAGTGTTTGGGAATAAACAGGTGTGTGTGAGGTGCCTTCACACTTTAAACTATTGTGCTTTGAACACTGATGATGTCATAGGATGTGTATGTACAATCGGAGCTACAGGGTATCTTATGTGTTTTACCACAGGTACTGCTATTGTGGTGCCTTTGGTGTTGAATTACATTTAGCTGCCATGGATTACCTCTTGCCCTTCCCTTAACATTTCTTAACGTTTCCCCTCCCATTTTCTGGCATGCATCCAGCAGCCTGCTTTCTTTTGTACTTTTCAACACCTGGTTTATCTTGCGAAATGTGTTCTATGGCCGATCTACTGCAGGTTTGCTTTGCTCTACTATGACAGTTCTCTTTTCTTTGCAATCCGACAGCTCCCCTATCTTGTTCTGCAGGTTGCTGCGAGCAGACTTGTTAGCTGCCGTCGATTGCCCACTGTGAGTTAATAGGTGTTAATTGCTCAGTTGTAATCCAATTACCCTACTGCGGCATTTCCTTATTTTCTTCCCCTAATCTTCCTGTTTGAGCTATGGTGCGCGGCGCATGCATCCGCTTACCAGGTTTTGGGCACGTTTTCATCCACGTACACATGCGCTTTTGGGCACCATATGTGCTCTCAGCTAAACTATGCTATACCTACATCCCCACCCCTATCCTGCGGCTTTGCTTAGCAACGGGCAGCCCGGATTTGCATTGCTCCAATGTGCTTACAGCTACGGTGGCACACCCCACTGCTGATGTCATGTATACCTCCAAACCACTCCTCGGTGCTGTAGCGCTGCACCGTATGGTACATCCTTAGTCCAGCGGGACGTTTGTGATTCACTATTACTTGCCTCATTTGCATAGCATTGACTACTAATTCATAGTTACCGCGCCAAACACTGTCATAGACCCTTAGCAACCTTTGCAGCTTGGTTGTGGTGTACCATGCATAGCATTGAGTATTATGGTGAAATCATAATTTGTATTACATTGCGATTTTATGACATTTGTATATATTTTCCTTGTGTTCCAGTTTGCGCACACATGCCCTGCGGTTGTACTTTGCGTTACTGTGGACATGACATTAAATGTTGTTTTTTTAGGTGTTGTGCATCTTTTCTTATGCCATTGGCTGTATATTTAGCCATTGGCATATGTTAACTTTGTAATATATGAGTCTGGTCTGCTGTCATAGCTCCAATGTTCTGTTTGGCAAAATGTAAACCATTTTTTTTTTGGTTTACATTTCTGTGGGCTTACGCTACACCTGCACCACTTAATGAATCGCTATGTACCTTCATTTGCATGGTGCAGTACTGCGCATGGGGTGATTAGCATACTTGAGCTGAGGGCTGCGCAGATCTGGCGTACGCTGGTAGTGCATGTGGAATTGGATCATACCTGAATCGCTCGGCGGCCATATTTGGCATTATACCACCTACGCTACGCCTGCGCCTGACGCAAGCTTTATGAATCCTGGGGATTGTCTTGTTCATTTATTATTTATTATTATATAGATTTAAACCTTTAATTGTGGCTGATCTGTGTAGAGATATTTAAGTTTTGAGAATACTTGCATATTTATTCGGTGACACTGCATGGGGCACTCCTAATGGCCTTGCTCTTTGTCAAACTATCATTTGTATTAATATTAATATTACACAATAGGATTGAACCCCTTGTTAAGGACCTTAATGTAGCTGATAAGGAGTGACTGGTGGCAGTAGAAACTACCTTATAGTCAGAGCAGAAGGGTGCATAGCTAGTAAACCTGTGCAGCCTCTCCCCGGTGTGTGTGTGTGTGTGTGTGTGTGTGTGTGTGTGTGTGTGTGTGTGTGTGTGTGTGTGTGTGTGTGTGTGTGTGTGTGTGTGTCTGCAAATCGAATTTCAAAGAGTGTGTGTCAGCTACTGGGCAGGGACACAAAGCACTGGGTGGACAGAGAGGGTGCTGGAGGCCTTGGCTTGGTCACTTAGCTGAGATGTCAACTTTATAGCTGTGCCAGTGGGGAGCCTTATTGGGGATCCGGAGGAAGATGGAGACACCAGCCCCGGACTGACTGTGTTCTCTGTGTGCTCTTAAGGGAAATTGCACTTGATGCAGAGAGCTGCATCTGGAAATATTGTGTGTGTACTTGTCATCCTCCCAATGTACATCCCCCACTGTTGCCAGTAATGAGGATTGAAGATCCATGATTACTGGACCAGCAGTGGGGTGTCACATTTGGTGGGCAGTGGTGTTAATATTGAACTCCTGTAGCCTGTAAACAGTGGTCACTAAGGAAGGTGTTTGTACTGTCAAGCAGCCACACAGTAGGCATTCAGAGTTTCATATCACACTAGTTTTCTTTATTTTTTTGTTAGTTTAGTCAGGGAGAAGCAGGCAAGGATGTCAACAGAGGATTATGGCAAGCTGACAAAGGGCCAGTTGGCTGAGATGTGCCAAACCAAAGGGTGGGTGCATGCCAACTTGACTAAAGCAGAAATGTTTGCAGCCTTAGTCACAGCAGCATCACAAACCAGTAACCAGGAGGACAACCATATTGGCCTTGGGGATGTACAACTCTCAGAAAATGGACAGTTCAACTTTACCTCAGAGGTCTGTCTGGAAATAAAGAGACTTGAACTGGAAGCCAAAGGTTTGAAAATAGAATGAGCAGAGAGAATGCGGCATTTAGAGGCTGAAGAAAAGGAGAAAAAGAACAAATGGAATTAGAATTAGCAGAGAGACTGAGATGTCTGGAAGCTGAAAAATATGAAAGGTAGAGGCAACATGAAAAGGAGATGCTGACTCTTCGCCAGGGTGATGGAGGTAATGGGGATGGGAATAACGAAACCCAGAAGCAATAAAGATCAGTAAGTTTATTCCACAATTTAAACAGGGTGATAATGTTGATAGTTTTATTCATATGTTTGAAAGGGTTTGCAAACAGTATAATGTTGACCAAGGGATCTGGGTACAGTTCCTGACCCCCTTACTCCATGGTAAAGCTGTAACTATTGTTTCTAAACTGTCTGATAGTGATTGCTTAAATTATAATACCGTTAAAAATTGTTTATTAGATTGTTTTCACTTAACACCTGAAGCTTACAGAAAAAAATTCATGAGCATAGACGCAAGGCAGATGAAAGTGTGTGTGAATATATTGCTGAGTCAAGCACTACTTTTCATAGGTGGGTAAGTAGGTGTCAGGTCACCACTTTTGAAGAACTGGCAGACCTTTTGATGAGAGAACAAGCCATTAGCACTTTACCTGAGGACATCAGAATCTGGTTGACAGATAGAGAATGTAATACCGCAGATGAATTGGGGAAAAAGGGAGACCTATTCCTAGAAAGCATGGCATCACTGCAAATGAAAGGGATACCCTGTGTTGCACATGGATACAAGCAAATCTATGGTGGGCAGCCTAAACCAGCCCAACAGAGTTCACCAGAAACAGGGGAAGCCACTAGTTCAGAAAACAAAAACCTTACTGTGAAACACGCTCAAAGGTAATCCAAAGTGATGACAGCCTTGAAAAAACAGTCCAGCAAAGGTTTTAGTAAGTGCTTTTCATCCATGTAACATGAACTTCTTCAGAGCCACTAGTTCAGGTACATGGCCAAGATTAAGGATTAAATGTTTTAAATTTAACCATTGGGACCATGTAGCATATAGATGTCCACGGAGGCAAGGTGGGGAACAAAAGGTGGGGGAGCCAGTAAGTGGGAATGACAGAATGTCAGCAGTAAGTTGTCTGCAGACAACAAGGGTACCAAACTACCACAAGAGGTTATATCCTATCTTAGTAGATGAGAAACAGGCCACTGCTAAGAGAGACACAGCCTCTGACCTAACCATTATGAAGCCTGCAATACTTAAAGAGGAACACTACTTACTTGGGCAGTTTACTTCAGTCAGAGATGTAGGAGGGACCCCATTCCAAATACCTTTGGCTAGGGTTCACCTTGACTTTGAGGGTGGAAAAGGAAGCAAGTAAACAGGTGTATTTGAGAGTATCCTTGTAGATGTCCTGATAGGGAATGATTTTGATAATGCAGTACTTTGTGTGCATGCAGCTACACTCAGTCAGGCTTGGAGACAGACATGTGAGTCTGGTAGCCTGGGCGGATCCAGACAGACTGCACACTTGAAGCCAGTACTGGTGAAGTGGCTATTTCAAAGAGGGAGCTACCCTGTAGCAGTGAGACTGAAGGTGAGCCACAGTTGCTGGTGGGTAATGATGTTCCCTTGGACAGAGTGACTGCAAGGGCAGAGGTGAGTAGTAGTACCCAGGCTGGCAGTGAGGCACCATTGTCAGAGGATACCAGACTTCCTGTGGAAAAGGAGCTAGGAAGGCTTGCAAAGAGAGAGCTGAGGCAGGCTCATCTCTCAGACCCTACATTACAAGGCTTGAGGGAGGTAGCTAGTGAGGCACCTCATTCTCAAGGGAAAGGGGAATCTGTATACTGGGATAAAGGGTTACTGTATAGACAGTGGACCCCTGAGGGAGGGCTAGAGGGTGAGAGAATACAGCAGTTGGTAGTGCCCAGAGACTACTATCTGGCACTTCTAGCCATAGCCCATGACATTCTCTTTGCAATTATGGGCATAAAGCGTACCAAGAGACATATTATGCAGAACTTTTATTGGCCTGGAATTTCCAGAGATGTAACAGGGTACTGCAGGACCTGTGAGCAGTGCCAAAAGGTAGGCAAGGCAGGAGACAAGGTGAGAGCTCCTTTGATGCCTTTGCCTGTGATTGAGGAGCCATTTCAGAGGGTAGCTATGGATATTAATATAACACAGTAAGATTGGACCCCCTTTGCTAAGGGCCTTAAAGTAGCTGATAAAAAGTGCCTAGTGGTAGGAGAAACTAGCTTATAGTCTGGGCAGGAGGGGGCATACCTAGTAAACCTGCACCAGCCTCTCCCAGGTGTGTGAGTGTGAGTAAATCAAACCTCAAAGGGTGTGTGTGTGTGTGTGTGTGTGTGTGTGTGTGTGTGTGTGTGTGTGTGTGTGTGTGTGTGTGTGTGTGTGTGTGTGTGTGTGTGTGTCAGCTACATGGGCAGGAACACGAAGCACTGGTTGGACAGAGAAGGTGCTGGAGGCCTTGACTTGGTCACTCAGCTGAGATCTCAATTCTATAGCTGTGTCAATGGGAAGGCTTACTGGGCATCTGGAGAGGGAGAAACCAGGCCTGGACTGACTATGGTCTCTGTGTGCTCTTAAGGGAAATTGCACTTGATGCAGAGAGCTGCATCTGGAAATACTGTGTGTGTACTTGTCCTCCCAGTGAACGTCCCCCATTGTGAGGATTGGGGATCCTTGATTACCAGTTCAGTGGTGGGGCGTCACAGTCCATATAATGTTTTTCATATATCAGTTGTATTAATGAGCACATTTTTTTTATTTGAAACTTCTGACAATTTTTCTTGTGCAAGTATTTTTCTTTCCTCCAATTTCTCTCTTAATCTTTTTGTATATCTTCTGTCTGGAAATACTGGGCTTCTTGCATAATAGTAACAATTCGTAATTTCATTCTTAAACTCAGTATTAAACTTTGTCATCTTTATGGCTCTTTTTGGGCTTTCTCCTTTGTGTAAATATTGCACCATCTCAAATCTCTCTTTCTTTCCTATGCCCATATTTCTTTTTTATACCTTTCACAAATTTCTAGATTTTGTTCTTTATATAGTTGCACTTCCATAGTCACTTCTTTTTCCAAATGGCCAAAGGTTTCTTGGTCTATATAATGTTTTTCATAAATCTGTTGTATTAACACACATTTTTATTTGAAGCTTATGGCAAGGTTTCTTGAGCAAATATGTTTCTTTCCCCTAATTTCTTTCTTAATCTTTTTGTATATCTTCTGTCTGGAAATTCTGGGCTTCTTGCATAATAGTAATATAATTTCTTTCTTATCCTGAATAGTTCACTCTATTGTCTTTATGGTTCTTTTTTGGTCTATCAATTTTTGTGATTTTTGTGGATGACTACTACTTCCTTCTACAACAGGAGGGGCCATCCTCCCCTGAGCTTGGCCTAGACCCATTGTAAGAATGTTTCCATGCCTTAAAGATTCTACACTGTCATTTTTTCCAATCCTGGCACCAGTGCACCTACCACAATTAGGCACATTTTTATCCAGGGTCTTGTGCACCCAGCTATCTTCTTTATATTTAACCTACCTTTGTCCATGATATATGCTATTAAAATACTGTCTCTGTCAATATATCAATGTCATCTTGGTGAGATTTTGTGAAAAACAGGGTCCATCTCATAAAGATGCTCACTAAGACTTAAGGATGAACTCAGTTCCAGCAATACTAAGTTTCTTTGCTTCCTTTGCTCACTGATTTATCATCTCTCTATTCATATCTTTTTAATTTCTCAAAATCTTTTGGGTTTCCAATATCATGATGAGAATGGACCCCCTTCCTAAGTCAAAGTCCGATTAAAGTTCATGAAATTAGTATTGTTTCAATCTTTGATGTCAGCCAAAAGTGCTCTTCGCAGCATCTGCAATGTGCCCAGTAATGACTCCTTCTGCAATTCATATGGAGTTACATGGATTGGTAACATATCTAAATGCAATTGTAGATTCTTTTTTATAAGACCCATAGCTCCTACTACTTTTGGAAATGTCTGGTTATCTTTCTTCCACATTGCTCTCGTTGCTGCCTGCAGATCCTGATATTTTATTACTTTGTGTCTCTCTTTACATAAGACACTGTAGTCACTGTGTGTGGTAATTTCAATGATCAATGCTATATCTGGTTTTCTAGCATCTATCTTTTGAACTGTCAGTAATGGGTGATCCCACGTGATATAAACTTCATCATTTTCTATGATGCTTTCTGGCTCATGTTTCCAGTGTTTTTCAGCCACTTCAATACTACAATGTTTACACAGTCCCCAGTGCAACAATCTTGCCCCATTATTGTGCCTTTCAGTATACAGTCCTTCTGCCATTAGTGTGTTACAACCAGCAACAAGCTGTGCAGCTGTTTCCAATTCAGTTTTGCAAAACCTACATTTGTCTGCTTCTCCCACATGTTCAATGGACTTTGTAAACTAACGTCATTACTGGGCACATTGCAGATGCTGCGAAGAGCACTTTTGGCTGACATCAAAGATTGAAACAATACTAATTTCATGAACTTTAATCGGACTTTGACTTAGGAAGGGGGTCCATTCTCATCATGATATTGGAAACCCAAAAGATTTTGAGAAATTAAAAAGATATGAATAGAGAGATGATAAATCAGTGAGCAAAGGAAGCAAAGAAACTTAGTATTGCTGGAACTGAGTTCATCTTGGGCCCCCAATATTAACCTTTCATCTCTTTGTTTGAATTCTCCTCTCCTTAACCATTCCTGTGTTCGTTCCGGATCAACATGAGGTTCTTCCAGAAGTTTTCAATACTTGAAACTATATTTATGCTTTTTCCACATTTCTTGCCTTCTCATCTGGTCCTTCACCTTGTATTCTTTCTTTTGTTTTTTGGCACATCTTTATTGCTGATGCCATATTCCCAAAGATTCTCAGAATTGACTTTCAGAGATCATTTCCAGATCCGAGAGAGATAGAAAGTAAGTCAGAAACTGGAATTTTTTCCTGAGAGAGGAAGGGTATCATGCAGGACATATACATCCCAGGAAACACTATGGCTTTGAGAAGATTTAAGGGTGGATTTATTCAAGTTTAGAGTGAAGCCTAGATGAAGAAGATTGATTGTAAACTGTAAATCCTGTGATATTTTTGTATCAAAACGTCTTCTAAATAAAGGTAGGTGTGGATGTGCTGGAGTCTGCATAATGCTACCAGAAGAGGCCAAGCATGTTTTAAAAACTCCTGAAGTTGTAGAAAGACCAAAGGTCAAAGCAGAAAATTGAAAATGATATCCCAAAATCACAAAATCTTAAGAACTGTCGGTCTTTTCAGTGGATAGGGGTGTGAAGACAGACAACTTTTAGATCTACAGTAACTAAACAATCCTGGGAGAAAATCGTAGGAAGCAAGTTTTGCTCTGACAACATCTTGAACTTTGGTATTTTCAGAAATGTGTTTAGGGTGGATAAGTCCAAGATGGGTCTCTACATCCCTTTTTTTCTACAAAGATTCTGGAATATAGCTCCTTTCCTTGTAATGGTCAAGAATCAGTCCTATAACTTCCTGATGGAATAACTCTTACAAAATTGGAAGAAATAGGTTCATAGGTGTATACTAGGGTAATGGCCACTAGGGGTCTTATAAGACTAGTGGTGCAATACAAATGTGACCCACAAATTTAATTTACAGAGGGGGTGATTTACTGACTGCCTCTGTCCATCAGAAACATAGGTGCCAGATCAGGGGTGAATTTTAACTTCAGTTCACATAACTTACCGGCATCCTCATTATCTCTGAGCCAACTATCTAGAAGGTATGAACTTAGTTCTTCTAATTTTGCCAGAGTTATTGCATCAGAGAATCATACAACTGATTCCTACCCACCAAAAGGAAAGGGGCTTTATTCCAGAATCTTTGTAGTTGACTTGAGGTCACCCGAGGGATACCTGTTGGAACCGAGGAGAGTGGAAGAATTCCAGAGAAGTCTGTATTCATTATGAATGGTGTTCAGTACACAAGTATCTGATATCATCATTCTCCAAAGGGGAAGACAATGAGAAAGTCATCCTGAAATTGTGTTAGGGGCTTGACCAAGGTGGGGGGCTAAGAGGGGATGAAGTAGTCATAAACTGGAATTTAGGAGTCCCTTGCCATTTTTTCTTAAAAGAGAAAAAGGTTGTTTCAAATTCTGCATTATCTTCTCCCTTTCTTGCAGTTTTGAAAGCTTTCAGCTGAGGCTACTCTGAGCATATTATGCTTGTCTGCAAAGACATCCAAAAGTTTGGCATTAAAATTATCATACAAGAACTGGACACAAAGCCAAGAGAAATTCCTATGGACAGGGCCAGTATATGCTGCTCTGGAAGAGGCATCTGTAGCATTGCTGCCATGTTTGACAGAATGCCTTGTTAGCTGTCTGGATGAGTTGAACATAATCTGTTACACATTAGGAATATCAGAAACTAACAACTCATGTTGGTAAAATACATAATAGTTATCTTGTCGTGTGAGTCTGGGAATTAATGGATAGGAAAAGTAAGGTGGAAGATGTGCACACTTTCATTTTATACCTGTTCAAGGCCATACTGTCATTATCATTTTGAAGAGCATTAGAAGATATCAATAGTTTAGAAACCTTATCAGACTCCACAGAAACAAGAGCTGGATCAAAGGAGGGATTTTTACATAAATGTTTATGAGAATCAGACACCTTATAAAACCTGTCTGTTTTTTTCAGGTGCAGAAGGTTGTGATTCAGGAGCAAGAGATGCTGAGAGGAAAGTATATTCAAAGGCTTCTAATACAGGTGAAATTGCAGATAACTTAGGAATATCCATGTGCAATATATTATAATACCTATTTTGGATGTCTGCTATTTGCTTTCCTTCCCAGTTGAAATGCTGAATTATTTTACAAACAGTACCATCAAAGAACAGCTTCTTTTGAGAAAAGTCAGGAGGCAGTGTCATCAGTTTCAGATCCATATTCCATGGGTGAATAAACCAATGATTCAATATCAGAATACGAAGAAGAATCTTTTTTAGAAGAAGTGTCTCTCATTCCTTTTTGAGAGGTGGAATAATAAGAAGAGAAAAACGGAGGTGGCTTCAGAGACATTAAGGCTTTAAAAAGTCCCTGAGAAAAGTAGTACCAGTCCTATTGAGGATTCCTAGAAGTAGGAGTGTCAGGAGGGGAAGCATGCTTTATCTCCTGCTTTGCCCTCTTTGGAGCATGCAGAGAAATAACTCAAAGAGAAGCAGACCTTTCACATACTTCCATAAGAACACCATTCCTCTCAGATACAAATCTATGGAATACCTTCCTATCCCTCAGATATACTCGGCTGTGGTTCTCCCTTCACTGCCTGACTGGTCATATTTTTGCTTAGAAGAGACATGCCAGGACCCTCTGTCATGTTAGCCTCCAGATGGTTTTCGACAGTGGGAGTAGGGGAAGTCATTGGTCAGACTGTGGGCTCAACATGTGCCTCAACAGAGATATCCAACTCTGACCAGATGAAAGAAAACTCAGAGGCCATCTCCCCTCGTACTAGTTCATTGAGACATTTGTTCATAATATATATCTTCACTGGAGCTAAGCATCTTCTAATAGCCTTTGGAACAAATGGCTGATGGATAATACACTCTTTATAGTTATGATTAAGTTTTAAACAGGGGGAAAACTTTGAATGGTTATGTTATAGGGGATTTGCCAACTGCAATCACATTTACCTTTCCTAGATGATATGAAATGCAAAATAACTGCAAACAAAACAGAAAAAGAGTAGGGTTCCCAAAAGAGGAACTTATCTGCTTACACTGAACATATCTGGAACAGGCCATACATCTGACAGACTGCAATACAGATGAAGTCTTCTTTTACAGACAGGTGGCAAGAAAGTTCAGAAGTTTTTCATGCTCAAATGTCCCTTATGTACTCATATGTAATCTCATGCATAGATCATAGGCAAGCTGTATGGTATGCAAGGAAGGTGGGCAAGTTTTTGTACACAGGTCAGATGTATCGTATCCTGGCAAGATGCTTTCCAGTTTCCAGCAATACTGCAACAGTCATCTAATAAATAAGCTCTCACTGGGGTTCAGTTTAACCCTGCAGAGAATGAAGCAGTGGTGTCAACAGCAGCTTTATCCTGCCTAATTTCAATAATTCTGAGTAGTTTTGTAAGAGTTTTGAGGCATATTCACTGTTAAGCAGAGTATACCTAAGTGTTGGAACACACTGTAGATACAGGAACCCAATGGTGAACTAAAAGGGCAGAGATCACACACACACACACACACACACACACACACACACACACACACACACACACACACACACACACACACACACACATATTCATGCTCTCAATCCCCTAATTCCCCTACTGCAACCACTCAGGCAGACACATATTCACATACATACATACATACATACATACATACATACACAGTCATACCAGTCCATTCGTACCCCTGCAAACATGCACACACTGCCACTTGTCCACAGACTCACACAACACACACCCAGCACTACCTCTCTGCTGAACTTGATTAAACTTACCTGTAATGTGGCCTCCTCAGATGACCTGAATGGGGCTGCAGTATTTTTGCCATGTTAGTTATCATGTCTGGCCATGATAACTTATGCAGCCAAGTAATTCTCTGAATCATTCAGCAGTATAATTCACTTGCCCCAGGTATGTGTGGGGGATAGCACATAGCTAATTACCATTAGACACTCCTCCAAAATGCCTCATTATCCTACTGTAAGGTCAGCAGGACAACCCACCATGGTGATTCTTCTGACTGTGGAGAATCACTACAGTGGGCCTGCCTCTGAATCAGAGAGGGTTAACATTAAAGGTTAGGTGCTAATGAAAGGTTTCTGTATCCCAGTCATATCCTACCAGTTTTACAACTCAGAGATTTCAGTTTATATATATATATATATATATATATATATATATATATATATATATATATTTATTTATTTATTTATTTTTCCCTTTTAATTCAGCATCTCGTCTGAAGTCAGTACTACATTTTGCATTTGATTTTGTAGTTATTTATCTGAGAAATGTTGTGTCTTTCGGCTTTTTCCTGGTTAGGGGTTGCCACAACGGAACTCCGGTCTGCTAATGATTGGCAGTAGAATTTTACATGCCGAGTTGCCAGCCCTGATGCACAACCTTCAATGAAGGCACGCCCATTCACACATGTCTCCACACAGAAGACGCTCTAACTGAGAATCGAACAGGACAAGGTCTTACTATGAGGCGACAACGCTACCGCAGCACCACCACCGCAGTTAGTTATTTATCTGAGAAATAAAAATTCAAAATGTTTGAGTCATAAACTTGTTTATGCAGTCCCCTAGAAATAAAATATAACAGAAACAGAATGAAAGCATGGTAAATTATATAAAAAATGCAGCAGGCTCTTTTCAGCTACCACATCAAAAACAATTAACTATGGTGTCTTGTTATTTACTTCATTTTAAGAAACAAGTAGCCATTTTATATGAAGACTCATATGTGAGTTTTGTTGGACCTCTTCACACTTTTATAGAAAATAGGCCTCGACAGTACATGAATTGAGCAGAAAATCAAATAAAACATGTCTTTAAGGTCTTTAGTATCCTTTCTGTGTTGATGACATTCAACTTTACCTCTCCTTCCCTCAGGATATATCTACTGCAGGAAATTCACTTTATTAAGACCTGGAAAGCATTTAAAACTGCTTGGTTAGTAGTCACCTGCAGTTTAACAAGTAGTCTACTTTGAGGGATTCTGTCTGTCCTACTTTACAGCCAACCATTACCTATTTTGGTGAAAATAAGCCAGAGTATGTGGACAAGGTGAGAAACATTGGCGTGTTAATTCAACACAAATTGATACTCATGGGCCATGTTTCAATCTGTTGTCAGATCAGCATGTTTCTTCCTACTGCCCACAGTAAACACTTACTCCCCTTACAGAAAAAGAATATCAGTTCAAACCATCTATTTTACCAACAATGTACATTAAATTATGTATTTTAAATGACCCAGGTTTTTAACATTTGCCCTTGATTATTTTGGCATGGTCTTTGATTCCTGAGGGAACAGGCTGAAAGCTTTCTATTTCGGTTCAGATCCTCATGAGCATTTCCCTTTTGACTGCATATAACAGACAGGCAAGGACTTAATAAAACAATGCGTTCTCCCTTTACCAGAATAATTCCTCCTGGTACTGGGTAATTACTAGACCTTATATTAACATACAGTTTCTCTTCTGTGGTGCATTTTTTTTTTTTTTTTTTTTTTTTTTTTTTTTTGTTGGTAAGAGGCTATTTGATGTATTAGATTTGAACATGTGCTTTTACAACTTCTCTCAAATTACTCCACTCTACATGAAAAATGGTTTGAAGATACAAAGGGTTTGTAAAGTGCAGTCCTCAGCAATGTCTGCAGCTTGTGATATCAACTGACCTTGTTTACAAGTCAAAAGTGAACTTGCTTGATATAAATGTTAAAAAGATTAATTGATGGAAGAGCATTTAGCAACTTGTCCCCTGCAGCTGTGACTTGCACCCACTCTGTATCAAAAACATTCTATCTCTTGCACAACAGAAGGTCAGTTCTGTCATATTACGAAGGCGTACAGCTGTGTCCCTTCCTCTATACATAATTATCAACCAATGTTCTACCTGTCAAATGTTGCATTTATTCATAGCTACAGCTTAGGCAGAAAATGAATAATGAGTTTCCATTCCAAGCTGTTTGTTTCTTCTGCTGTTTTTTTTTTTTTTTTTTTTTTTGTCCTTGCTAGCTGCAGATAGCACTGCCATAATTCTGCTAATGGGCCCTCGGTCAGACACTGTTGTGGTTTTCCTCTCTGTTTTAACTAGATTTAATGCAGCCTATGTCTTTGTGTGCTTTATGACCTTTAAACCTGCCAGTGTTGTCAAGCCATTTTAGGTCACACTATGCTTCAAAGTCTGGTAATTTGCCTTCTTTGCTCTCATGTCAGATGTCCAAAGGAGCCTATGTTGCTGTATACTGGACAGCAATGTATAAAGAGGCCATATACCTCTTCTTCTATTATTCTTGCTTATGAAAGAATAAGGTCACTATATGACCTGCAGGACTGTAAATCCTATGCAGTTTGTTCTGCTTTCCCAGGTATATGTAGTTTGCACTATTTTCTCACCTGACATACCTTACTGCAGTCTAGTGACTCTATCAAGTCTTGTTCTGTTCTGCACTTAGCTTGCTGCAGTCTGTGTGAGTTTAACAATGTTTTCAGAATTCAGTAAATCTCATCACTGCGACCAGTGTAACTCTGACATGAAGCTTGTACAACAACTTTTCATATGATATAAAGGATGGTGAAGTACACTGTCATGGCACTGTAGTCACTTGCTGTTTATGCTGCTATATAGATATAGCCTGTGCTACAGTATCACATGAAGAGAACACTGAGCCTTGTAACACAACTGCACAACAACACCTTTCACATGAACTGCATAACGACATCTTACCACCCACCAGCATTATCACTTTATTATGCTTGCACTGATACCAGTCAGACCCCATTGAAGTATGCCTTTTTTGTTGAAGCATGCCTTTTTTTCTTCATATTGCAATAGTCTTTCTGGAAATTGTATTTTCATAATGCTGTTTGCAAAGGAGGCTGAACCCCCTTTAACCACTCTTTAAAACAAGTTAGCGATTTACGAGTGCCATTCTCTATTACAAAGAATCCATTCATCTGCAACCCCTCTTCCAATTTTTGCATACAGGGTTGGGGTGTTACTTTAACAGTGACAATTATCTGGAGCCAAGGTTTATACTCAAAATAAAACCAACCGGATAGTACCGCCAATGTAGGTAAAGCCGGATACTAAACCACTCTAGAAAACAACAAAGTATTAATGGCACCACGATGTTCAAGTAAAAATAACATTTAATATGAACAAATGTCACTAGTATACTAATACTTTCGCTAACAAGCTTCTTCAAGCAAAACAATTGATAACAATCATGATGTTTATATAAAAGAATAACATCACGTGACTCTAATGCAATTATAAAGTTAAAGAAACAGTTGCAATAAAAGTTTATATTCTTTGTTATATATGTTCTTAAAATATTTATTTACATATAAATTAGTAAAAATGAACCTAAATAAAACATACCTATGTCATTAATACTAACTATGAATATTAATTTATCTTACCTTGCAGCTGTTTAAGTATAGGTTTCAAAGTGAAATTATCACTTACGCCTGGATATATGTTGGCTCCGAATCTGAGAATCCATTTATTTTCTAAATTTTCTATGTGATCATTTAGATCACCTCTCCTTATTGTGTCGTGAACATTTTGTAGTATCAAAAACTTAAACACGTGTTGAATTTGTATTTTTTATATGCCTATACATTGCATTAGAGTCCAGTTCTCCCCTAATTTCTGAGAGGTGCTCACAACTTCTATCCTTCAGTTTCTGTTTCTTTTTCCCTATATAAAATACTTGGCATAGAGAGCATCTAGACATATATACAATGTTAGTAGTATTACATGTACCTTCACTGTTTACTTTAAAAAGTTTCTTAGTAAGTGGATGAATAAACATAGTGTCAGTATTTAAATATTTACAAAATTGACAATTGTAACATAGAATGGTGCCTTTCTCTGTTTTACTTTGTGTTTCAGATACCTCTCTTGCGCTTTATATGTTAGTACTAGGATATCTGCCCTTGTGGGCCATTTTAAGTCTAGCCATATACCCATTTGAGAATCAAACCCTGCAGTTTGTGTTTGCAAGGTAAACACCTTAACCATTATGCCAGTCCCCAACACTTTATCGCATTGTTTTTGTTTGAGATTACCCTGGTTCTTATACCCAAAACTTAGATTTCACATTGTGCTGTCTTGGAAGGATGGAATATAATTTAACATGGGCCAATGCTTTTTAATAATATTTGTTATGGTTTTAGAGTTTGCATCATAGGGTAAAATACATCTAAATTTTCTAATTTTATCTTTGGATTTACTATCATTAATTATTTTATGTAAAAACTGCTCTTCGGAAAATACAGGATTAAACAGAAAACCTATATGATTTTTTACTTCATCATGCACCTTATTTAAAACATCTTTATGATAATCTCTATCAACAAAGTCATTATGGACAGCAAGCATTTGTTGATGCATAATATCTTGATTAATGTTTAGTCTTACTGTTATATAAATTGGCTCTTTACCACATTGTTAAAAATATGAGGTGGTTGCATGGATTGCTTGTGTAAGTAAGTGTTCTTTTTATTGTCTTATAGGTTCATAGGTTCACAAAATGCTTATAGAAGGAGATGTAATGTAAATATGGATTCCTAGTTTCATCAAAAACATAGTTAACTTCCCAGTTGTTAACTATTAGATTAGCATAGCTATTAGCCCTGGGAGTGCCCATTCTACCCCTTACATTGTTTCTATATGGAATCATGAATCAAAAACACATTATTGTTCAAAACAAGTTCTACTAATGAGCAAATTGTTTCTAATTCCATTGATGTAAAAATAGAGTTAGCATGAATAAAATCTGAAAAAAAAACGATACCCGTGTTATTGTGTATCGATGTAAATAGTGTATCAACATCTAGCTTTACTAAATAGCTATTCACTATATTTACATTTACTTGTGACCACATAAATAGTTGTTCTAAAAAATCAAATGTGTCTTTAACTATTGTGCTAGAATAATTCAGAGCCTTTTTAAGTGGAAATTAAAAACTTAGAAACTTAAAAGGGATTATCAGGATTTTAAAAGAGGTGATGTTTTTTCCTGGACCAATCACAAATCACATCTAGGTACATCTAATGAACAGTCCAAATCCATACAGAAGGAAATGCCGTGCATTGTGAATGAGCCAGAACCAACAAATCTCTCTTCCTCTTCATTTCAAGCCACAAACGAACCATTAATGAAGCTCCAACTAGAATAGATTCTACCATTGTGTCAGTACTGGATCCCATGGATTTTCCCCTGGAATTGAGTCAACCCTATCCACTTCCAAAAAAGCAATGGGCATACAGTGTGAATCACGAGCGCTCACGAACACGCAACCTTGGACCGAGAATGGTCATCAGAAGCCAGACTCGGACTTGAATGGACTGTCTTTAATATTTCAAGTTATTGTTTAAAAGCTTCTGAATTAGATATTCTTAACAAAGGCTTGTCCTTTGTACCCAGTCAAATGACAGACTTGGCAGATGCATTAATTAATTTCAAACTTTTTACAAAGACTTTAAATCTGCATTTGATATACGGTAATAATTCGGTAGGCAATAACAACTCTAATGTATTACATAGAAGAAGCACCTTTATTCCAATCAGTAACCTATTAATAACAGCTTTTGAGGAAGCAGTAACTAAAGAAATTTATCAACTGTGCGCTTTGAAAAGTAAGTGTTTCTTTAACTTAAGTACTGATCAGTTTACAGCTATCAAATCCTTATTGTCCAATACTAACATAGTTATTCAGCCAGCAGATAAAGGAGGGGGCACTGTTGTAATGGATTTGCAGTACTATGATATAGAAATGTTAACTCTTCTTGAAACTACCGATAAAAAAACATACTCGGAGGCTCTAAATAAAAATCTGCCTAAGCAGCAGAGACCTCCAAAGCAGACACCCAAGCAACCATTACCCCAAAACAAAACACATGCAACACATAGCTCACAAAGCCAGTGTGCCGAACAGTCACAGCCCTTAAGGCTAAACAACACGCCTGATACACTTGTAATAGGTGACTCCATCGTCAGACTCACTGACGTCCCGCTCACCAGGCTGAACAAGGAGAAGGTCACGGTGAGCTGCCTGTCGGGCGCTAGGATCCGCCACATAACACAAGCATTCAGGTCACTCCAAGGCAAGTACAAATATGACTCAGTCATTGTCCATGCTGGTGTGAATGACCTGAGACGTACCTCCCTGGACTAAATGAAAAGAGACATAGAGGAGCTCTCTGAGCATGTAGCCCAGGCCGGTATGACCCTGACCTTGAGTAGCATCTTACCCTCACCAAGAATGATGCCACAATATGAAGACAAGATGATAAATTTCAACAATTGGCTTAAGTATTGGTGTCATTCAAAGGGGATCCAATGCCTGTCAGCCTAGGATGACATGCTCGACAAGCCACGATGCTTCGCTAGGGACGGCTTGCACCTGTCACCCCTGGGCTTTCGGATATTGGCAAAGGCTCTATCTACCCCCATAGTGCCTTTTTTAGGCAAGGCTCAAAAGACAAACCCACCTCCATAGGTATCACAAGGGATAAGAAACTAAGAGTAATGCTACTCAATGCCAGAAGTCTAAACCTCAAGATGCACACACTCAAAACTCTCCTTAGCATGGAGAACAACGATATCTGTGCAGTAACAGAAACCTGGTTCAAGGCTCCCGAGAGCACCTCAGCACTACCAGGTTATACCTCATACCATGCTTTTCGGCCCCAAAACTTGGACCGTACCACAAAAGGAGGGGGAGCATCAATATTCGTCAAAGATACCCACACCTCCAGGTTGGTGGCACAGCACGAAGCATCAGAGACAGGGCAGTTAGCTTAGTACTAATCTATTATTGCTATGATGGCTTAGTGGTTAACTACTGTGACTGTGGTGTACAGGGTCCTGAGTTTGAGCCTTGCAGAAGCTATTTATTTTTGGGAGGGTGGCCTAATGGTTAAGGTGTTTGCCTTACAAACACAAGGTGCAGGGTTTGAGTCTCACAAGGGATAATTGGCTAGGCTTAAAATGGCTCGTAAGAGCAGTTAGCTTAGTACTAACCTATGAACCTATGTATATCTTCCTTATACTCTAACATCAGACCTGTATATGGACTATGATTTGAGTGTAATAACACAACATAAACATTACCCCAGGGGTCACATCTGTGTTACTGCTAGACAGGGGCACAGTAAACTAATTCTATTATATAAGGGGACCTTCATTGTGTCACTACTAGACAGAGGCACAGTATTCTAAATTTATTCTGTACATTTTTGTACCATTTCATGGGGTGGCAAAAGCCACATCACTATGGCTAGGCTTACAAATGCCCCAGGGCAGATAGCCTAGTACTATACTATGAAACTATGAAACTATGAGAATATCCATGTGCAACTAACAGTGGGTAAAACTGCCTTCCAGTTTATAGCCTGCTACAGACCACCCTCCCAAGCCCAGGAACCCCACTCGGCCTTCCTGAGAACACTGGAAAATATGAAGGTCTCTCCAAACACCATTATATTGGGCGACTTCAACTACCCAAATATAGACTGGGAGCATTACTCTAACTCCAACACCCTAGCCCAAAGGTTCCTAGAATTTATAAACTCAGATGCTATGGAACAACTTGTTACCACTCCCACAAGAGGGGAAAACATACTGGACCTGATCATCACCAACATGGGGACTCTATGCTCCAGACCAGAAGTGTATCCCTCACTGGTAAGATCAGACCATAAACTAATCTTACTGGATATTCACATCCCGATCCCACCCCCTGCCCAGAAAACCACAGTTACAAACTTCTCTAAAGCAAATTTCACACTCCTCAAAACCGAGGTGGAATCCTTCAAAGCCCCCGGGCCTGTGGAAAATACGGCCCAGACCACAGAATCCTTTATAAACGCATTCTATGAACACCTTCAGGAATGCATGGATCATGCAATCCCAAATAAAACCAAGACCCAATCCTCCAAAGGCAGATGCTCTGTCTGGTGGATTCCAGCCATAAGCAAACTATACAATAGAAGGAGGAAGCTACTACATGATAGAGCAAAATCCCAAAAAGGGAAGGCATCTCTGATCAGTATTAGCAAAAAACTATGGGCACTCATAAAATCGTCTAAGGCCAGCTTCCAGAGAAAAATTGCACAGAACACTAAGGATAATCACAAGGCTTTCTTTAGTTACGTTAGGAACCTGGGTGGGAATTCCCAGATATGCTCAGAATTAGTCCAAAATGACAAAAAATACACTGAACCCACAGACATTGCCAACATCCTAGCTGACAGGTTCAGCGCAAACTCCCCCCCCCACCAAAAGGGCAAATATCTATCCCAGCAGAGTGCTGCCCCCCCTGACATCTCAGATGCTCAGGTAAGAGCCACCCTCTCCAAAGCAAAAAACACAGCATCAGTGGGACCAGACGGTGTCCCGAGCTGCATCCTACATGAACTCCAAGAAGAGCTAAACCCAAACATAAAACTACTGTTCAATCTCAGCCTTACTACAGGATATGTACCCAAAGAGTGACGTACAGCAACAGTGGTCCCTCTCCACAAAGGTGGTGCCTCAACGGATCCTGGAAACTATCGCCCCATAAGCCTGACTAGCTTGGTCTGCAAAGCTATGGAAAGGATCAGCATGGGCCTCATAAATAAAGATATTGGGGACCTACAGACACTGGATCCTACCCAGTTCGGCTTTGTTAAGGGCAGATCCTGCCTCTTAAACCTGTTCGATTTCTTTGAAACAGTCACCAAGGCCATTGACGAGGGGAAGGTGGTCCACACAGCTTACCTGGACCTCACAAAAGCCTTCGATACAATACCCCACTTGGCCATTATAGATAAGCTCACCAGCTTAAATATAAACCCCTATGACATGAGATGGGTTGCAAACTGGCTCAAGGACAGAACCCACATGGTTAGAATTGCTGGAGCCATGTCAGACTCCAAACCAGTTACAAGTGGCATCCCACAAGGATCAGTCCTGGGACCTCTCTTGTTTGGTATATATTTCTCGGAGGTACAGGCCAACACGGAAGGAATGTGGCTGACCAAGTTCGCAGATGACTGCAAACTGGGCGCCATAATCAACTCTCCAGCCGACACAAGCATCCTCCAAAAGGGCCTCATAGAAACAGACAACTGGTGCCAGAGCCATGGCCTCAAGCTAAACACCAAAAAGTGTATAGTCATCCTCTTTGGCAAAAACAAAGTGCCCACAAATTACCACATAGGTGGTAATCCATTAAGTACAGAAGAAGTAATTAGGGACCTGGGGACCCAAGTTGATAGCAATCTCTCATTTGACAACCACGTGGCCAAAGTGGTTAGAAGAACATTTTATATAGCCCACCTAATCATGAAGGGATTCAAATCTAGATCAGGGGAGGTCATCGTGCCTCTTTACTCATCCTTCATCAGGCCCATAATTGAGTACAATGCCCCTTTTAGGATGTACCTTACCAGACACCTGCAGCAACTGGAAAGACCCCAAAAGTACCTCACCAAGATGATCAAAGGGTTCAGACAGATGCCATATGCTGCCCAGTTAAAGAAACTCCAGCTCTACTCAGTGGCATACCGCCTGCTCAGAGGCGATCTGTGCCTGACGTATAAAGCCATGTCCAACCCGGAATTAATGGACATGCTGCACCTCAGAAAATCCAAATCCCATCGAGCTCTGGCGTTCGAGACTTGAACCTCAGCACTGAAATAAATAGGACATGCTGCAGGGACAGATTCATAACCCAGAGGCTCCCTTCACTCTGGAATAAAATCCCAGTCCAGGTTAGGCAGAGTCCCTCACTGACTCTCTTCAAGAGGAATCTTGATGAGTGGATGGGAGATCGTAGGTTTACCCCGGGTATCACTTCTGTGTCACTGTTAGACAGAGGCACAGTATACTAACCTCGAAAAAGGGCATAGCAAAATTAATTTAAAATGGGTGGCGAAAGCCAAACACACTCTGGCTAGGCTTATAAATGCCCTAGGGCAGATAGCCTAGTATGAACCTATGAACTGATAAGTCAAAAGCAAGTAGCCTTGATAATAGCAGAAGTTAAAAACAATATATACGATATGCATATGAATGGTCAAATAAATCTAGAAACTTAATTATTTTTATGTTCCAGCTGCATGAATACCATCCATATACGGAGTCCCCAAGATACACAAATCGCTCACAAATCCACTGTTAAGGTCTATAGTTTCCTCTAATGGATGGGTTACAGATCCAATTTCAAACTGCAAGGCAGCTTACCTTTTATTTTTCATAGTTTCAGGACTCACACTGAAGAGTCTCAAAATTCTGATAGGGTGCCATACTAATGGTCTTACAATCTTCCAGTCTTGTCTTTCTGCTATACAAGCACACAATTCACTCATGGGCAGCAATGCATGCACCAACCAGCTGAGTGCGCCATTTGTGAAGTAGTAGTCTGTGAAATAAGATACACTGAACATTAACTTTAGTCTCTGCTTATTTAGTCATAATTCATGGTAAGTATATGCTTAGGGCAAATGTACAGAGCATGGTAAGAAGGTCAATTCATAGCAAAAGAAACATTGCAAATTGTGGGATGACAGTTGGGAGGAAAACCTTTTGCTGATCAAAATGTCAGAATAGTAAAGGAAGAAGAAATTGACTGTAAAACAGCTTTCAAAAACATTTATTTTATAAAAGGTTTTATACAATATGATTCTGGGGCACAAGTAACTGACGTTAGTAAATATATAATGCACTTTCCAAGCAAACATTATATACAAATTTTACAAAGCAACTATGTTAGTTATTGACAACATACTGCAACAGTAAGGTTGTCACCGTATTTAGGGAGCTTATAACAAGGAAAAATAACTACGATCATGTACAGCTATTACAGATACTTCAGAAATTTTAGGAACATTTGTACAAAGCAGAGAAATACAGAAATCAAGAAAGAGCACAAATAGAAATAGTTATGGCAGACTTTAAGTACGCCAAGGTTGGAGGTAAATGAGGAGCAACAATTAACAGTTGCGACAGGAGATGACGAAATAAAAATAATCAATCTACAGAAACGTCTCCAGGAATAGATGGTTTTCCTGTGGAAGTTTGGAAGTTAGGAGAGAACAAAAGTGTTAAAATGTCTGGAAGGTTTGGTTAACATTATTTTATAAGAATGGGAAGCACCAACATCCTGGAAAAAAGCTGTGGTGGCTGTAATACCTAAAGATGGCAAAGACCCATCAGATCCAGGTTCATATAGGCCCATTTCAATGTTAAACCAGGATTATAAAGTGTTTAAGTCTATAATAGTTAAAAGAATGGCAGATGTTTTGTCAAAATTGATAGATATGGATCAATGCGGTTTTGTGCAGAGGAGGCAAACATTTGACATTAAAAGAAGCAGAAGGTAAGAAAATACCCCTGTTGTCGGTGGGTCTTGATGCAGTGAAAGCATTTGACAAAGTAAGCTGGGATTTTATGAGTCGGCCAACTGAAGCATTTGCATTCCCTGATACAATAATAAGGCTCATTAGGAGGCTATGTGAGGGATCAGAGGCAAGAATTAAAGTGGGAGGGTTCCTCTCTGAGAAATTGTGTCTGAACAGAGGAGCAGGCAGACATGCCTTCTTTCCCCTTTGTGATTTTCTTTATATGTACAACCACTGGCAAAGAAAATAAAGGACTCAGAAATTCAAGGATATAACTGGCAGGGGAATCAACAAAAGCTGGCTTTATTTGAAGATAATGTTATTTTGTACCTGATAAATCCAGAAAAGAACATCTCAGTGTTGTGGAACACTTTGAGACAGTTTTCAACTCTTTGTGGGATATAAAATTAATGAAGATAAAACAAAAGCTATAGCTGTAAATTATGTACCACACATGAAATGGTTCAATACCCATATTTATGGGACAGAATAGGATGAAGTATTTAGGAGTAGGGATTAAAAAAGTTTCTGTTATGGCAGATAACAATATGTAGGCACGGACTAACAAAAGATAATACAAAAACTGAGAAACTGGAAGCTCTTGTTTATTTTGGATATGGATAGTAAGATACAAGCAGTGAAAATATTTTTAGTCCCTTTAGTTCTATACACAGCTCAAGAATATTTTTATCAACCAGCGGAGAAGTTGTGGATAGCAATTAATAAAGAGTTAAATGATTCTATCGAGGAGGGGAAGAAGGCAAGGGTAAAGTGGGATACGTTGATTCTTCCAATACACCAAGGTGTTTTAGGATTTCCTGATTTGAATTGGATAATTTAGAGCTACCCAGTTAAGGCTCTGATACAAAGCACATGCAGAAGGCTACAGTTCAACGTGGACTGATGATAGTTATAAAAAAGAACATATATGATGTATAGTGTATATAACTGGAACCATGTTAATATGGTTTGTTTTCTTTTATATTAATGTATGTTTGCCTACGTCTTAAATGATAATTTTATAAAAGTGTTAAAAAAAGAAATTTGTGTAAGTATAAAGTAAAAACAAATACTGCAACAGTCAAAATTCTGACAATTTATAAGTATTAGAAAAAGTACATTTGTGCAAGTTCTACTTAACCATAACAGTAGATGTTCAAACTTCTTCACTGCTGCAGTAGCCTCTAAGTAGTGTCCTCTCAAAGGTACAGCACCCAGCCAGCTTACCAAAGCTCTGACCCCTCCTCCTTCTCACTCACTCACTGTGGCTTGTTTCACATTCTAAGTCAGGGCTTAAGTACTGGAGCATTATTGCTTAGGCAGTCCATACATAGTATTTAGAATTGGAATATAGCAATCCATGTGTTGCTTTCATCTGCCAATGGTGAAAAGTTGTTCTGATGAGGTCCAATTGGTGGATGAAAGAACTTAACATGCAGTAAAGCTGAGTTATTCCTGTAACTAAGCCAGTTTTAGCTTATTTCTTCAGTACCTTCATGGAAGAGACATTAGCATCTGAAGTTTTGGACTGTTTGTTACTGTTGCATAAGACTGTAACATTTAAGTGTTTCTGCTTTTCACTTTTCACAAGAAGAAGGAAGGGAAGTCAGTCTTATACTTTAACATTATGGACAGCTAGCTCCTTGTGCATCTGTTGTGGTTTTTGGACTTGGTCATTCTGTGATTCACATTTTGTAATACACAGGATTCCTGGATGTGAGGCGGGTCCACCAGAACCATTGGTGATCTTTATTAATCATAACTGTTAAAACAGACAGCTGCCCAGTGTTTATCATAGGCACTAACCACTGTCTTATACAGAGGAAGTAACACTGTCGACCCAAATTGTATATTTAAAAATATATTAGTAGATAATAAAATAGGGGAAGTTACCTTTAAAAAGAGACCAGTCACCAATGGAATCCCCCAGGCTTCAATGCTGGGATCTCTCCTGTTTGGCATCTACTTTTCTGAAGTAAAGGCCAACACCAAAGGGCTCTGGCTGAGTAAATTTGCAGAGGACTGCAAGCTAGGTGTAGTCATTGACTACCCAAATGACTTAGCTATCCTGCAGGTAGGTTTATCTCAAATAAATAACTGGTGTCAAAATCATAGTCTGAAACTAAATGCCAAAAATGCATGAATGTATCCTTTGCGAAGTCATCTACCCTAGAGAACTACTATATTGACAATACGCGCCTAAGTGTTGACCCAGTTGTTCAATTTGGGAACTTATGTGAACAGTCACCTAACTTTTGGCTAACATGTGTCTATTATTGCAGGAAAGTCCTTCTATATTGTACAGCTTTTAAACAAAGGGATTGCATCTAGATCTAGGGATGTCATTGCCCCCTTTTACACAGCCCTCATTTGACCAGTCACTGAATATAATGCCCCCTTTGACATGTATCTATCTAAATGCATGCAACAACTGGAATGCCCACAGAGATACCTCACTAAAAGGAAACAAGGCCTAAACAACATGTCCTACATGAACTGACTCAAAACCCTGTCATTATACACTGTACAGACTGCTAAGAGGCGATCTGTGTCTGGCATACAAGGCATCCTCTGACTCATTACTGATGGATTTGCTGTACATCAGCAAGTCAAATGGCATCAGCAATCCTCAGTCTATGTATCTAAACCTCAGACTGGTTTGGATGGACAGGGACAGTACGCAGAGGATACTACTAATGGGGAACAGACTCTCCGTCCACATAAAACAAAGGTCATCCCTGTCCATTTTCAAGTATAGCTTAGGTGTATGGATGGGAAACAGAAAATGTTCCCCAGAACAGCCCCCATACTACTAATATGTTCATAGGTGTGCACTAGGCTAACGATCACAAGGACCTTTTTAAGCCTATCCATGCACTCCAAATCTCTAACAAGTTCTGGTACTGTTTGATAATGCATCCCAAATCTCTGACAAGTTCTGGTACTGTTTGATAAGTGTAAGCAGGGGTCTGGGAGGTGAAACAGTTACAAGCAGGGGCCTGAGAGATGAAACATTTACAGGCTGCTTGTGTCCATCAGAGACACAGGTGCCAAACCAGAGATTAATTTCTTGTTCTCCATCCAATTGTCCAAGTTGTACTTGAATTAGGTTAGGGAGGAACTCTGCTCCACATGGATGGGAAGTCTGTTCCAGAGAAGGGGTAGTCTCTGGGAAACATACCTGTCTCTCCAGCAGGTCCTATTTATATCACTGGCAAGGTGTAAGTCTTTAGAATGGGTAATTCTAGTGTTGTTTGTTTTGCAGATATGCAAGAGGTCCATCAGAGTGGGGCCTGACAATGCCTTGTATGCCAGGCATACAGCTCCCCTCAACAGCCTGTAGGAGACGGAGTACAGGGAAAGGCCTTGAGGTGGTCTGCATATGATATTTTACTTATGCCTTGTATTCGTTTAGTGAGACACCTTTGTGGATGTTCCACTTGTTGGATATGCCTGGTTAAGTACATACCAAAGGGGGCATTGTACTCAATGATAGGTGTTATGAATGTTGAATACAGTGGAACTATGACTTCCTTGGACCTATATGTACAAGATAGAATGATTTCCTAATGATTTCCTCACTACTGTAGATACGAGATGGGCAAAGGCTAGATTACTGTCTGTGTGTGTCCCCAAGTCCCTGACTATCTCGTTAACTCATAGGGGTGTGTTGTCAATATGAAAGTTACCAGGGGTGTTTGACTTCCTGAAGGATACTATTATTTATTTCTTGGCATTTAGTTTTAATTCATGGCTCTAGCACCAGTTGTTTGCCTGTGTCTGGAAAACATTTGTGTCTGTGGGTGATTTAATGACAGATCCTAATTTGCAATCATCTGCAAATTTAGTCAGTCAGAGGCCTTTGACATTGGCCTTGACTTCCAAGACGTAAATGCCAAAAAGGAGCAGTCTCTGGACCAATCCCTGAAGGACACCACTTGTGACTGGCCTCTTTGTAGTGGTGGACTCTCCAATTCTAACTTCCTGGGCCCTGTCTGCAAACCAGCTGGCTATCCACCAGGTGACATAAGGGTTTGGGCTTAACCTCTTAAGTTTGTCAACAATGTCTGAGTGGGTGATTGTGTCAAATACCTTGGCCAGGTCAAGGTAGGCAGTCTGAACTATTATGCCCTCATCCATTGCTTTGGTGACCTTCTCAAAGAAGTCCACCAGGTTGAGTAGGCATAACCTGCCCTTGATGAAGCCAAATTGGATTGGGTCCTGTGTCTAGGTTGGATCCTGTGTCTGGAGATTTTCTATGTCATTAAGACTAGTGAGACTTATGGGTTTGTAATTTCCAGGTCTGTAGATGGCTTCTTTGTACAGAGGGATGACTGTTGCTGTTCCCCATTTATCAGGAACAAAGTGTGTTTGGAGGCTACAGTTAAATAGCAATTCTAGGCAGCCTGTTAGATCATGCTTTGTACCATTTAGAAGGCATCCTGGGATATTGTCTGGACCCATTGATGCAGTGTTGTTGGCCTTAGACAGAGCATTAAGGACGTCTTCCCTAGTGATAGCAGGAGGACTTTTATTTAATGGCATTTCCTGAGGGAAGGTTTATGGGAAGAGACAGGTAAATTTGTAGCTGAATTTGTCAGCCACTAGCTTTTCTATATCTTCTGGCTCAGTATAAGTGGCTCCATTTACAATGAGCTCTGCACACAATTGTGTATTGCCTTTGAGGTTATGGACATAGCTAAAGAATGTCTTGTGGTTGTCCTTGGCCTGGGAGGCCAAATTTACCCCAAATTTGGCTTTGGTAGACTTTATTTGTCCTCCGAGTTGTTTGTTTAGTTTGAGGAAAGTGTTTTTATCCTGCTGGGTGCTGCACCTCTTAATTTTTGCCATGATTTTTTTTTGTTCTGTTATACAGCCTCTAGAAGTTGTGATTCCACCAGGGTGGCTTGTTTTTTAAGTTAGTTCTGTACTTTCTTCCTGGTGGGTACAGCTGTCTCTATGCAGCTATTAACTTGCTTGTATAGGGTTTCTGTGAAAAGTTCTGTGTAGGCAGCAGTGTTCTCGGAGTTTATGGGGGCTTTTTTGCCAGGTTATAGCTTAATTGCAGGAAGTTAGCCTTAGATAAGTTCCTGAATATTCCAGAGTTATCTGGGTTCCAAGTTTTATTTTTACTTCAAAGGAGACCATTTTGTGGTCTGGCCTTACCAGAGTAGACTTTACACTAGGGAGATGTGCAGCAGTCTCCCATATTAGTGAGGACCAGATCCAGTATGGTTGCAACCTTGGTTGGTGTATTGACAATCTGGTCGAGAGAGTGTGTTTACAAAATCCAGGAATCTCTGTGCCCATAAGTTCGGCATCGTACATGATTCCCAGTTAATAGTGGAGTAATTAAAGTAGTCCATGAATATGGTATTGGGTTGGACAGTGAGTGTTTCCAATAAGTTTAAATACATGTTATGGGTTTCCTGGGTCATAGAAGGGGACCTATAGCTTGCAAGGAAGTGGTATTGGATTTTGTCTATGATGATCTGAACATGGAGAAGCTCAAGTGCATTGTCCTGTTGGAAAAGCCTTAAGGCAGATTTATTTTTTTATATAAATTGAGGCTCCTCCATCTTTAGTCCCTATCTGTGTAGTAGCCAGTCTAAATGTGTGGAAGGCATTATAACCTTACACTGTTGGTGTGCTCTCCGTGGCTTTAAACCATTTCTCAGTGACTGTACAGACATCAGCATTCTCTAGGGTGAAGAGAGCTTCTAGGAAGTGGAGTTTTTTTTAGACTCCTAGCATTGAGCAGTCATGCCTTTAAATTTTCTTGATTTTGATTTGCTATGTTGGAAGTACTTTCAGTTTGAAATTACCTAAAAAGGCACTATGGGGAAGACAATGTTTTAGCTAATATCCGAAAGCCTAGAAGGGAGAGATGCAGACCATCCCTGGCAAAGCAGAGTGGTTTGTTGACCATCTCCTTCTATGCTGACAAATATTGCACCCCCTTAGAATAACACCAGAACCTAATCCAATTATTAAAGTCAGTCATGTTTTATTCATATTGTGGCACCATCCATGGAGAACGTAAAATGCTGCTCAATGCTAGGCTCACATCAGCCTGGCACACATATTCTGAGAGCTCCACAATAGCTCTCTTCATATAGTCTAGGGAGGTACATCTCAGGTCATTTACACCCACATGGACTATGACTGTCATATTGGTAATTGTGGTCTAATCACCGGAATGCGTGCATAATGTGGCAGATCCTTGCCCCTGATAAGCAATTGACTGTGAGTTTCTCCTTACTCAGCCTGGTGAGAAGGACATCAGTATGTCTCACAATGGAGTCTCCAATGACTAGAATGCTGGATTGTGTGATGGCTTGCCTTATGGGCTTAGAAGTAGAGGCTCCATGAGATGCAACTGTATGTGCTGATGTGGGAGTTGTTTTGAAAGAGTGCATTCAGGGTTGTTGAGGTTGTTTGCTATGTGAACTTCATCTAGGAGGTCTTTGAGATTTAGAAAGGTTACAGTTAAGTGCCTCAGCATATGTGGTCTATATGTCTGCTTTGAATTATGTGTGATGGGTGCAGCATGTGTACTACTGACAACCTTATTGACAGTCGGAGTGCTTTTATGTGAGAGCTTTGCCTCCAGTCACATTGTGTAAACACATCTTTCACGTACCATATCAGTTTGTTTGAGAATAAACTAGTTGCCAATAAACATGAGGCATTTTCTATGGACAGAGGTATTTCCTAAATGTTTTATCCCATGTGTGGGTCCCCTCAAATTATCTATGGTAAGATGCCAGTTATTCTCATTAGGGGTAGTACAGAATTACTGACCATGGGATGGATAAGGCCAATCTATAACCAAATGGGATAGGCTATCTTGAGCACAAAAAGAGGAATTGGATAGGCTTAAAATGGCCCACAAATGCAGCTAGCCTAGTACTTATCTATGTACCTATGAATCTGTTTCATTGTAAAAGCCCTCACATTTGTTTCAAGTGTGAATTCCTCATCAGTAACCAATCCAACATTCCTAATGTTTGTCACATCCTCCAGAAATGTTATTATTCAATGCCGGAGGATAATGAGGACTATTCTCACCAAAGTGGATCACCCTGGATTTCTTTGCATTAAATTCCATATTACTATTTTTGCCCAGATCTCTAGAATATCCAGGAAAGTTTGAAGTCTAAACTGTTTTTTTGTATTAGACACTATCAGTCTTATCTTTGCATCATATGCAAATTTACTGCACCAAATTCTAGCATTCCTAGTGAGGTTTTACATAAAAATAGCAAACAATTTTGGTCCTGTACCTAGCCCAGGGGTGCACCAACATAAGATATTTTACTTCTGACATAACTGTATAGATTTTGACTTTGTATGTTCTATCCTCTAGCTAGTTGCCAACCCAGCTTCTAATATAGTTAATTAATCATTCTTTCCTTTGTGAAACACTACTAGACATTAGATCCTTTACTTCCTTGCTTTGTCCCATTTGCATGTGCCCTCTGTACTGCTGGGTGCATAAGCTAGCATGTTATACTCTCCAGTGTATTGCACCCTTCCAATTTGGTCCATTCCATCTCCTACAGCTGAAGGGCAAATAGGATACTAAGTGGTATGATCTGTCTTTTACATAAACACTTCAACCTTGTTTCAAGTCAGGTTCTGTCTTCTGCCATCATTATGCTGTTAACATGGTCAGCATACTGAGATGTCCCTATTCGGTGCAAGGAACAAGCTTAGATAGTATCCAACATGCTTCCTGCATACAATAATCAGGGTGTTTTTGAATATGAATGTTATATAATTACCAGAACTCTAAATCCTTTTCATCCAAGTCCATCCAGTCAGATTATTGAGACGGGAGCCATTTCACAGATCCATTCCAACCATTTGCCACTGCTCTGAGCTTCGAGCTCCTGAACATTCCAGCCATTTGCCAGTGCTCTGAGCCTTGAGCTACTGAACATTCCAGTCATTTGCCAGTGCTCTGAGCTTTGAGCTCCTGAACATTCCAGGCATTTGCCAGTGCTCTGAGCTTCGAACTCCTGAACATTCCAGCCATTTGCCAGTGCTCTGAGCCTCGAGCTCCTGAACATTCCAGTCATTTGCCAGTGCTCTGAGCTTCGAGCTCCTGAACAGTCCAGTCATTTGTCAGTGCTCTGAGCCTCGAGCTCCTGAACAGTCCAGACATTTGCCAGTGCTCTGAGCCTCGAGCTCCTGAACAGTCCAGACATTTGCCAGTGCTCTGAGCCTTGAGCTACTGAACATTCCAGTCATTTGCCAGTGCTCTGAGCTTTGAGCTCCTGAACATTCCAGGCATTTGCCAGTGCTCTGAGCTTTGAACTCCTGAACATTCTAGCTATTTGCCAGTGCTCTGAGCCTCGAGCTCCTGAACATTCCAGCCATTTGCCAGCGCTCTGAGCCTCGAGCTCCAGAACTTTGCCATTTCAGAATATTCTGAACTCATGCTAGCCTCAGATGAGGCTGCCCAGTACCACACCTCTAGAATGCAGAAGGGTAATCATCGAAAATGAAAATTTGAATTTGGAAACATGAGATAAGTGTATGGGGGGGGGGTGGAGGGGGGGGATGTTGCATCAAATGGACTAGGATAAAAATGATCCAGTGTTATGGTAAGAACTTAATATTCATGTCCTGTTAAGTCCATCCATTAGATCTTACTGTTGGGACAGAATCGCAAGCCACTTTCTTTCTTGGGTGGCTTCATAACAGGATACCCTTCAGGATGGAAGCAACAAATGAAGTTCTGGACACAGAATTCACTGGATCCCTATTAAATTGCCGAACGTTTCAAAGTTCAAATGTCATATAGTTGACACCATATGATCGAACTTTGAAAAGTTCGAAGGTGAAAGGCAATAGCTCCGTACGCACAGAATTGGAAAATTTCCCTTTTATGCACTGAAGTGCGGTCTCGGAGTTGGTATATTTAAGTAGAGGGGGTGTGGGGGAGCGCAGTGTTAAGGTAAGTTTTTTTTTTTTTTTTTTTTTACTTTTTTATTATATATTCGAGGTTTTAAGTTTCACTCATATGTTGTCGAACATATGAAGTTCGTAATTTTGAAGCTTCGAATATATAATATAGACCTAAATCACATCTAATTTGTAATATTTAGCAAAGGTATGTAAGATAGTCCAAGCAGTTGTAGTATATATTTTCTCCACTGAAGAATTTCTGAAAAAGGCAGATTAAGTAGCCACTTATCTGGTGGAATGAGCTTTCGGTGTGGATGAGAGAATATCTTTCTTACTTGCATAGATGAGTGTTATACAATCCATCAACCATTTCAATGGGTTTATTTAGAAACCTTCTTCCCCAACTTATTTGGAGTAAAATAAATAAACAACTGAGAATCCTTCCTAAGGGGTAGGTGCTATGGAAATAGAACCAGAGTTGACAGTGAACATCTAGCATGAAGCACATATTCTCCTCTATTCGAATCAGGTAAGGGACAGTGGATGATAAGGCATAGAGTTCGGATATCCTCCTGGCATAAGTAATAGCAACCAAGGAAAGGGGTTTCCAAGAGAGAAACTTTAAAACTACTGAAGAGGTTGGCTTGAATGCTGCTCTTATCGATGCCCCCACGTACACCCCATGGAGGTGTTGGATCCTTTATAGGAGAATGTAACAGAAATAAACCTTTGAGGAAAGCATTTGCATAACTTGTGAGATGCCAAGGAATGGTCTTGAAAGCAATAATGGTAGTCAGAGATAGAGGCTAACTGTCCTTTAGTTGTGTGGTCAGGCAGGGCTGCCAAGAAGTGCAAAACCTTTGCTATGGGGGCAGGTAAGGAGTCTACATTCTGTGTGGAAGTCCAGAGGGAGAACCTCTTCCACTTACTTCAATATTTTTTCCAAGTAGACTGTTTTTGGGAAATATGTAGGATATAAACTATCATCCTTGACTAAAAAGAATCCTTGGCCATCATTCGAACTGGAGATACCATACAGTAAACCTGAAGTTGGAATGATCCAGGTGAGGCTGACCAGACAGGTTAGAAAGAAGATCCAGTTGTGGGTTTAATATCCAGCACATCTTATTGAGGTGAGGCCTTAGCAGAGGCAAACAGATTGGGTCACAGGGTGTCAATGAGTATTATGACAGATATGCACCACAATGCTTTCTGAACAAATTTGGAAATTAAGTGAAAAGGTGGGAAGTCATATAAGAAATTGAGGGGGGGGGGCATTAACAGAATGAAGCATCCCTTGTTGACTGGTCCTCTGGGGGCAAGAGGATGAAGTAGTTGCTGCATTTAGTTTTGGTGGGGGAGGCAAAAACGCCCCAGCAAATGAATATCTGTTGAGTCACTGAAGGTTTAAGGGACCACAGGTGAAGCATTAGGATAGACCTCCTCAGTTTGTCTGAAGGGTAGATGTCTCCCCCAGAATATGAATTGCTGCTAGAATATAGTGTGAAGCTAATGCTCACTGCCACACCTTCATAGAATCTCTGCAAAGGGGGATAGGATTTGGTTCCTCCCTTTTTGTTAATGTACAAAGCTACTGACATGTTATCTATTTGTATCAAAATTATTCCCTGGAGAAGGAGGTTCTGGAATTCCTGCAAGTATAGGAGGAAAACTCTCATCTTCAGAATGTTGATGTGAATGTTGTCCACTGTATGTAACCATAATATTTGGACTATCCTCCCCTCAAAATTTCCCATACCCTAGAGAGGAGGCTTCCATGGTAACTACCATTTCTGGTGACGATAAGACAAAGGGTCCACCAAAAAGAAGATTTTTTGAGATCAGACACTACTTCAGATGCCTTCAGCATGATGGAGTTTTTCTGGATGGAGTGTGATGGAGGGTCTAACTGCTATGACCTCTGAGTGGAGAATAGCCTCTGAAGAGTTCTCATGGGAAGATGGGCATGAAAGACCATTACCAGAGAAACCAGCATGAGTCCTAGTGCTTTTAAAATCAAAGCTGATGATTGAGAATGTTGTTCCATTAGAAGATATACCATTGATCTGACAGTATGCCCTCTATGCTGGAAGATATATGCTTTGGAGGCATGCTTTTTTGAGATTGGTGAATACACTTAAGGATTGGCAGAGTTGTAAAAAGAAATCTCTGGCTGAAAGTAAGGATTCAGATTCTTTACAGTTAGGAGCCAGTTTTCAAAAAAGGGGAAAATGAGTATCCTTAGAGTCATAGATGCATTGCGACCACTGCTATGCACTTGGTGAACACCTGGGGGGGGGGGGGCTGTGATGAGACTGAAGGGCAGGTCTCAGAACTGATATTGACTGGCTCCCAGCCAGAAGTATATGTACCTCCTGGATTCTTTCACAATTTTCATGTGGAGTTACGCATTCTGGAGGTCTGTTGAGAATGTCCAATCATTTGCCCATAAACATAGCAGGATAGTTTGCACTGTAACCACTCAGAATGGGGTCTTTTTGACAAACTAGTTTAGGCCTCTGAGGTCCAGGATTGTCCTGAGGTACTTGTTTTACCTTAGGAACTAAAAAAAATCTCAGATAATTTTTCTGACCTCCTTTGGTTTTGTAGGGCCTCCTGTATGGATCTTTTTTGAAGAAAGAGAATGATTTCCTTCTTGGCCACATCATACTGGCCTGGCAGAAGTCAGACATCTGGAAGCAGCAACATTTGAGGGGGGGGGGGATAAATGGTATACCCTCTGGATATTATCTCAATTCCCATTTGTTTTGGAAGGAAAGAAGCCCCCCTCAACTGCCTCCAGAGGTGGCCAGTAAGGCAGGCCTTCAAGGCCACTTGTTCTGATTTCCAGAGAATGGACCGTGAAAACCCTAATTCTGTGAACCCCCTCAACCTGTCTTTCAGTGCCCATTATAAAGACTGTCTCTGCCATGGCTGGCCCTGGGCAAGGTAGATTCAAAAGCTTGACATTGGAGTTTTCTAAACCACATGGATTTGGTGCTTTACTGATTCCTGTTGAATGTCACTGATGGCTTTCAAATCCAACTCCAATAGCAAACACCATCTTGTCTTCCTGTTTACACCTTGACAATTTCTCTTTCACTGTTTGGCAGAACAAAGTGGTGCCATCAAAGGGGGTGTTGGTGAGGGATGCTTAGAAATTGTCTGCAAAATCAAGAAGGTGAGCCAGGCATGGTGATGCATAGTGACTCCAGTACCTGTCACTATAAGCACCCCTTTGGCGGCATTGTGAAGCAAAAGAATGGAGAGCTTTGTGATATTTAATTAACATCTCCCAGGATGTCTTGAGTTGTTTCTGAAAATCTTGCGGAAGAAGCTTTTCTTAAAGTATCCATACCCTGATGACCTAGGTCACTTTTGGAAGTAATTCCTATGTGTCATGTAGGTTAGCACCCTCACAGCAAAGGTGCCTGAGGTGTAGGCTTGCTTCTCATTCTGTCTGTCACCCTAGATTCTGTTAGAAGAAATGAATGCCAAAGGTTCCTCCATGAGCACCTTCTTGGTGACTGTTGAAATGATCATAGAGCCTACTGGAGGGTCTTTTAACCACAAATGCCTATCCTTGGGTGGGTGCAATAGCTAATCAAACTCGCAGGATATGGCAGGCTTTGCCCATACTCTCCTAGTGACTAAATCAGTAAGACTGTCCATAGGAAGGACCATCCAAGAGGTAAAGGAAGCAGAACTGTAAGCCTCAAATATCACTTCCTTATCCTAAGAGGGTGGTTTAGTGGGCTAGGATGTCCCCTATCTCATCAGTTCAAGGATTTTGCCAAATGAGGCATCTTCAAGAAGGAATTGAGACAAACCCACTTATTCCTCCAAGTCCATGTTGGAGGTGGGGGCTCCATAATGGAGATCACATGTCTCCTTTTACACATTTTCTTTATCGGAATCTCCAATTGTGACTGATCTGTTTTCCCAGAAGAGTCTGATAATATTGTATCTGATTCTTTGAGAATGTCCCTTCTGCTCTTTACTGATAACCATGATGTGAAGGCTTAGAAGCAGACAGACGGACATCCGAGGATGAACCAATGCTGTAAGAAGCTCTGTAGAGCTTCTGCATGGAGAAGCTACCATCCTCTCCATGGCTTTGAATGCTTTTCCAGAATCCATCAGCACCTGAGAGTCCAACTCTGGAGCCGAGCCATCCTCTGCTGAAGCAGCAGCGACTCATGCTGAAGGTCAAAGCACTGGCAATGAGGAAGCAGATGGAGTCATGCCAGAGATCAGCTGATGATGGCCTTGATGGAATGAATACAGACTATCCAATGAGTGTCTGCTCAAGACTGGAGCAGGTGACTTGTCTCTAAGGGAGATTTGTTTGTAGCAGCTGAAGTGGACTGCAATGAAGAGTCTTTTATTTTTTTTTTTTTTTTTTTTTTTTTTTTTGTGAAAAGGGGATCTTTGGAGCTGGAGAAGGATAATTTCCTAACTTTTTGTGAAAAATGGATCTTTGGATCAGAAAAAGGATCATTTCCTAAAAAGAGTCTTTATCCCTGTCCCTCTCTCTCTCCCTTTCTTAATCCTTGCATTTCTTTTTATCACCATTCAAAAACTGAGTATCTAGAGGCAAAAAAAAAAAATGTAATTGTAAGCTTATTATATCTTTCTGCAATGGCCCTGGATCCGAATCCCTGACAGATAGAAAGTAAAGTTCCTTAAGTCCTACTTACCTGTAAAAGTAACTCTGCCAGTCTCTTGCACAGCTTCAGATTGTTTGTAGTATAATACATCTCTAAACCTAGCTAGCTAGCATCTGAGGAAATGTGAACACTTCCTTAGATTTTTAAAGCTGTTCACTTTTTTTAATGATAAAAACAACTTTAGCAATGTTAAATCAGTAGTACATATCATGTAAATGAAGAAAAAAGTGAAAAATGCAATATTTTCCTATCAGAACTTCCAAATAAAGCAGATATAAAACAGAAACAAGAGGCCTGGTGTTCAGCTGACACCACAGAACGTCAGTTTTACAGGACAATTCACAGAACACTTTAGAAAAGCCCCATAACTGCTTACAAGTAGTATTAATTAAGTATACAAACAACACGGTAGTAAGTTATAATTCCCACAAGAGTTAACATCAATAGTCAACAGCAAGAATATTAAAATAAAAAAGTTAACAGACATAAATAAATGTATTTACACACACACACACACACACACACACACACACACACACACACACACACACACACACACACACACACACACATGAAAAACGTAGCTTATAACCAAGAAAAACACAAAACCACCTCCTAAAAGCAAGAAGAAAGACCAAATAAACAGCCAATGGAGTGTGAACACACGAAGATTTATTAAATCCACTTCAGACACCGTAAGCGCTTTCGTCCTGACAAGTATAGGGCTTTATCAAAACCAAAGTGCCTGCCAACTTGCAACAATTAAATAGCACAACTCTAATTAAACAATCAAAAATTAAAGTGATATCCATAAAAACAGCCTTAAACAAGCCCATAAGAACCACTGTTAGCTAGTAAAAATGTTATACAAGTAAAACACTGAATGTGCGATTATCAACAATTAATAAAACTGTCTCAATAGAAATTATACTCTAAATAAAAATGTGTTATAAAATAGATGCCCTATCCCTTAAAACCAGCATCAGTGACGTGTTCATTCATTCCGGGGGGGGGGTTGCTGGCATTGAGAATTAACTGCCATCTAAACTCACTCTTGTATATTTCATTAGACCAATTGCCACCCCCTAATGTTTTTCTTAAAAATCTCTAGAATACCAAACTTAAAACCATTATAGGGATCACAAGAAAGTGTGTGTTTGTATAGGGCATTGTTGTTGTTGTGGGTTTCAATGGCATAAAGGTGCTCATAAATTATTTTACGTAGAGACATTCCTGTTTTACCCACGTAAAACCCATTACAGCCCTGACAAACACAAACATATACTAAACCTATACTGTCACAGTTTCCCCCCGTTAAATTAAGTGTCCGAAGGGGATTACCTATCAAGATGCCTGTTGCTTTCAAAACAAAGGAACAATATTTACAGGAACCACAGCTCCTTGTTCCCTTAGTGACAGTGTAAGTAGTAAATGGGTGTACGAATAGGAACTTCAAATTATGTCCTACCTTGTGAGTAAAAAGTGGCTTATTGCCCAATTTACTACACAATTCACTGTTGCATTACAGTATATATATATATATATATATATATATATATATATATATATATATATATATATATATATATATATATATATATGGGATCCGGACACATGCTCGACTAGCACATGACCAAATCACAAAACAGCGAACAAACATACACGAAAGCGCTTAACATCGACAAGTGCTTCCGTGTATGTGTGCCTGTTTCGTAGACCGGACTACAGTGTGGGTAAGGGAAAATTCCCTTTTCCCCATTGTAGTGTGATCTCGAAGTGAGAATAATAAAGTAGGGGGGTGGGGGGTAAAGCCCCCCTGCAGAAACGTATATATATATTTTTAACTACACATACACAGAAGTGCTTTTGATGTTAAACACTTTCGTGTATGTGTGTACGATGTTTTGTGATTCGGACATATGCTAGTTGAGCATGTGTCCTAGACCCATATATATATATATATATATATATATATACATATATATATATATATATATATATATATATATATATATATATATATATACATATATATATATATATAATGGCTAAGATCTTCCATCAGGTTTAAATGAATATGTATCTATTAAATGTATTCTAAAGCTTAAAGCACTTAATAGATCATTTTAGGTTATTATTACTCTAAATTGGCCCTAGGTGTGAGTGTGTGCATGTGTGTGCCTTCTGTGGAAGGTTGGGCGCTGGGCTGGCAACTCGACACTGTAAAAGTGCAGTGCCAATCATGAGTGGACAGGTGATCCGCTGTGGTGACCCCTAACAGGGAAAAGCCGAAAGAAGAAGAGTTATAAAGTATTGTTCATTTGCTTATGCATTTATTAATATTTACTAATATATATTTTTAGTTCAATATGTACTTTAATTAATATA